>NW_017731826.1:484394-555370 GCF_001890085.2 Hipposideros armiger
GGTGTAGGCTGCAGCCCCTGTGGCAGTGGGTTGCCATGGGCTACCGTATGTAGCCAGCAGCCAGTGTGAGCAGCCAGCAGCCGCAGTGAACGGCCGTCCAGAAGCCGGCGACTGATCTACTTCACCTAGGAAGAGCGCAATGATGGTGCCAACTTGGGCAGATGAAGCGACGTCCTCCACAACTAGACTGAAGAACAAAAACGACTGCAACTTGTCTGTTCCCCTTCCCCAATTCCCCAGCACTACTCCCATCCCCCCAATTCCCCAATAAAAATCTTAAAAAAAAGATCAAAATTATGTATAATAAAATGGCAAAAATGACATATCTATCAACAATTGCTTTCAATATTAATGGATTAAATGCTCCAATCAAAAAACATAGGAGGGATGAATGGATAAGAAAACAAGACCATCACATATGCTGCCTACAAGAAACTCACTTCAGATTGAAAGACACACGTAGATGAAAATAAAGGGATGGAAAAAGTTATTTCATGAAAATGGAAATGAAACAACAACAAAAAAGCTGCAGTAGCAATACTTAGACCAGGCAAAACAGACTTTAAAACAAAGGCTGTAGCAAGAGACAAAAAAGGACCCAGTAATCCCACGTCTGGGTATTTATCTGAAGAAACCCAAAACACTATTTCAAGTGGACCTGTGCATCCATATATTTATTGCTGCATTGTTTACAATGGCCAAGATGTGGAGTCACCCTGGGTGTCTGTCAATGGAAGAATGGATAAAGAGAAGGTGGTACATATATACAGTGGAATATTGCTCAGCCAGGGAAGGGAATGGGTTCTTGCCATCTGCAGCAGCATGGATGGATCTGTGCTGAGTGGAGTATGTCGGATAAAGACAGATAAAATGAGATATTGCGTATATGTGGAACCTAAAGAACAAAATAAACAAACAGAAACAAACTCATAGATACTGAGAACATTTTGATGGTTGCCAGATGATAAGGGGGTTGGGAGTGTGGGTGAAAAAAGGGGAAGGGATTAAGAAATACAAATTGGTAGTTAAAAAATAGTCATGGGGATGTAAAGTGAAGCATAGAGAATATAATCAATGATATGGTAATAACTACGTATAGTACCAGGTGAGTACTAGACTAGTCAGGGGGATCACTTCTTAAATTATTTAAATGTCTAACAACTATGCTGTATACCTGAAACTAATAATTTCAACTTAATTGAAAAATTTAAAAAGGGGGGGGGGAAGTGAAGGGGAATAAAAGGTCCAAATTTCCAGGTATAAAACAAGTAAATCATGGGGATATAACATACAGCATAGGGAATATAGTCAATAATATTGTGATAGCGTGATATGTTGGGAGATGATTGCTGGACTTATCATGGTGATCACTTGTTTAGGTATATAAATGTTGAATAATAATGGTGTACACCTGCAACTGATATAATGTTGTATTTAGCTATATTTTTAATAAGCTTTAAAAAAAAGAAGGTGAAAAAGACAACCCATAGGACAGGAGAAAATATTTTGAAATCATATATATGATAAAGGGCATAAAGAACTCTGAAAACAATAATAAAAAGACAAACTATTAAAAATGGGCAAAGAATCTGAATAGACATTTCTTCAAAGAATATATGCAAATGACCAATAAACTCATGAAAAGATACCCAACATCATTAGTCATCAGGGAAATGCAAATGAAAACCGCACTGAGGCACATCTTCACACCTCTTCACAAGGCTGTCTGTTGGACAGCCTTGACCAAAAAGTCAACTAGTAATGAGTGTTGGTGAAGACATGGAGACATCAGAGCCTTGTGCAGAGCTGGTGGGGATGAACAGCAGTGCAGCTGCTTAGGAAACAGTCTGGACATTCCTCAGAAAGTTAAGCTACTTACCATAGGACTCAGCAATTCCACTCCTAGGTATCTACCCAAGAGAACCGAAATATATTTCCACACAGAAATGTATGTGGATGTCCATCAGCAGCATTATCAATAGCAGCCAAAAAGTGGAAACTCCCCAGATGTGCTTCAAACCTGGTCCATCCACACAATGAAATGTTATTTGTCCATAAAAGGAATGAAGTATTGATATTTGCTGCAATATGTGCAGACCTTGGAAACATCATGCTAAGTGAAAAAGACACTCACAGAAAACTACTACATATTGTGTGTTTCCCTTTAAATGAAAGATCCAGACAGGCCACCTGTAGAGACAGGAAGGAGAACAGGGCTGGGCAGGGGCTGGAGGAGGAGGGAACAGAGGTGTGTGCTAATGGCTTTGGTGTGATGACAATGTTCTGGAACTAGATAGTGGTAGTCGTTGTACAACTCTGCGATCATACTAAAAGTCATTGAGTGGCACACCTGTAAAAGGATGAACTGGTATATGAATTATATCTCAATATGGATATTATTTTAAAGTGCCATATGGTTGAGCAGTTAGTTTAAAATTCCATGGTGCTTTGTTTAAAAGTGGTTTTTCTTGGAATCTGGCGAAAGCCCAGCGGGAGCTGCTAGGCCCCCACTCATCATTGCTCCTCTTCCCCTTGCTTCTTTAGGCCAGGCCACTAAAGACCTTAAAAAAAAATCCCTTCAGAAGCCGAGGATTCTGGAGACCACCTTGCGTCTCTGCCACATCCTTGAGCACCACCTGTCCCACACCTGAGGCCCACTGAGCTAGCCTGAGCAGTGGAGAGCAGAGGAGTAAGGGCCTGGATCCCCCCGCCCAGCCCCAAGTGTCATGCCTCTTGTGAGCTGGGCACCTGAAGGGCTACCCCCAAGGCCTCCCCGCACCAACACCACAGAATCTGTGTCCACGTTTCTCAGGAATCTTTCTTGAAATTCCTCATTTTCCCTAATAAATAGTTGTGGCATTGGCCTAGGGCATCAAGAGTGTGCCCTGGTCAGGACTGGGCCAAGTCGCTGAAAGAATCCTTTGCCAAGTGTCCTGACAATATCATTAAGGCTGCAGGTAAGTGGTTTTTCCTGGCAACTCTGCTCCTTGAGGGTAGACCTAGGCTTGGGGCCTAGGTCTGGGGTCTGGCCCAGCTCTGCTGAGGACTCTGGAGGGACCTCAGGCCCCGCTGCCCTCCCTGGGCCTGTTTCCTCTCTGTATCTCCAAAGGGAAGCTGAGTTCAGGTTCCCACAGAAGCAGATCCTGAGACAAAGATTTGGTTCAAGGCATTTATTTGGGAGGCGTTTTCAGGAAGCACAGCGAGTGAGAGGCGGCCAGTGAAGCAAAGAGGTGGAAAGCTTAGGGTCCCCAGGGGACTCAGGAACAGCAAGGGAAGCTCGGCTCCAGAGCCCACGTGCATGACCACCACCCTTGGTCTGGTAAAGTCACATGAAGCCCTGAAATGAAATGTGGAGAATCCCTGACACAGAGAAGATACACTGGAAAGAGCGTTTGCTGTGACAATGGCTGGGAGATTGCATGAAATGGCTGAGGATGAAATAAATGAGATGATGCATTTAGACAGCCCAGTCCAACATCACCACACAGGAAGCCTGAGTTCACTTTTTTTCTACTTCCCTAACCCTACTGCCCAACCCCAACAAGCTGACCTCTTAGAGCTGCTGTTAGTATCACAGAGGGTCATGGGACTGTGTGTGCATGTGTGTGTGAGTGTGTGTGGGGGGAGGTGTGCACACGTGTGTGTGTGTGTGTGTGTGTGTGTGTGTGTGTGTGTGTGTGTGTGATTGGTCCTCTCCCAGGAACCTGCTGGGACCCCTGCAGAGAACCTGCAGTGAGCACACACAGGAGGAAGCTATGTACCACCTGCCCAGAGCTAATGGAACTGCGTCCATCACCATCAGCCAAAGCTTTAATCATCCACGCTTTCAAGTGGGAGGCAGCACTCCCCAGGCACCACACAGGTCATCATCTTCCAGCTGGGGGTGCAGAACAGGGCTGATAGTGAAAGGAGGACAATTGGACATTCACTGAAGGCCGATCCCACTGGGAGAAGACAAGACCACTTCCAGGCTGGGGGAGGGGCGAGGTGGTGAACAACAGCCAGAGGCAGTGAGACCAAAAGCTCCCCATGGCCACGACTCCAGCAGACCTTTGTGGGGGGAAGGGGGAATTGTCCACACCTTCGAATGGCTCTGGGGCGCAGGCTGGCAATCTCACGGCCAGTTCTGAACTAGGCCCAGACATCGCCTACTCCACAGGTCTCCAGACACTTATTGGTCTCAGAACCTTGTTCAAGTGAAATGCTACATGCAGGTGGGAGGCATAGAAGATGGTCCAGTTGACACCACACAGGAGCTGCTCCCTTCCTGCCCTGCACCTCTACTACCAAGCTGCCCCTAAGAGGGTCCTGAATAGCACACTCGAGGGGTCCACTCCTACCCTGCCCCTGTACCTATGGTCACCACAACCTGGTGAGGAGCCAGCGACCCCCAGCCCACATGTCCCCTTCTCAGAGCCCCTCTCTGACCACCTGCCTTCCCCACATCCTCTCCCCCACCCCCTCACAAGTTCTATGGCCTGCTAGGATGTTGACCCCAGCCCAGAGCAGAGTGAGGCATGGGTCCCGCATTCAAAGGGCAGGGGAAATGGTCAGTTAAATATACTGCAATGTGAGGCTTCCTCCTTTCTTTCCCAGTCTTCCTTTTTTCACAACGTTTTAATTTGTATTTAATATCCTTCTAAGTACAGACAAATTAAAAATTTTAATTGTTAGCATGATTTTACCATTCATCTTTCTATTGCTCAGTGCTAGGTTTAAATGCAAACACAGGAGCATTTTAACTCGTGGAATCACCAAAATTTCTATAAGTCATACATGCAGTGTACTTTTTTCTCATCAGAGCAGTGCAAATGCTTCACACAACTCGCTCACTTGGTGTCATTTCACTTCTTGACACCAGGGTACCTTCTACCCCACACTGTTGACCTCAGCTTACTGGCAAGGATGGAAAAAAGGTTACTATCTTTCCTTCTGTGTCATTATTTTCATACGTGGTTGGCTAACACAGGGAGGTGACACGAGTGAGAAAAGATGTGATGGGGTCCTTGTTTGTGTTTCTGGAATATCAGTGCCCAGCACATCCTGGTTGTAACAGAAGTGTGGCCTGTCAGCAGGACAAGCTCTCCTCATCCTCACTGAGTCGCTGGCTCCCACAGTTCACTGGCTCCGTGTGTTCATGAGACTTCCTGAAGGTGTATGTGAGTGGGGCCGCATACACATTCACCTCTTTCCCAGGAGTTCACTTAGAGGACACAAGTTCAAAGATAAAATTATTAAGAATTTCAAGATGGCTGTAGCCAAACATTAAACGAGCACAGGCCCTACTCACATGGAGCCTGTGTACCTGTGGGGTCGCCACCACCCCTGAGGCTGCCTGTCTCCCTGCTTTCTTTTGGTTTTGGTTGATTCGGTGTCCACACTGCTGAGACCTCATGGGTAGGGGCTCCTCCAGCTGCCTGGACTATTCTATTTATGGGTCTGGCTCTCCCACTAGAGCACAAGGTATCAGGGGCAGGGCTGTGTGTGTCCATTTGGTCACTGGCCCCAGTCCCAAGCCTATTCAACTATAGTTGAATAGTTCATTCAACTATTTGCTGAATGAACACATCAACCACCCACCAATAATTGTTGAGCATCTAAGATGGGACAATTGCCTCCAGGGCCCAGCGGTATAGACGACACTACGGCTTCTGCCCCCAGGGACTCCCAGCCTTATTTCCAGCTGGACAGCTTCTAACCTCAGGCTCTGTGAGGTGAGAGGAGTCTAAAGTGCTTACCCATGTTGCTGATGTACAAGCTGAGGCCACACAGGTGAGACGTGTCTGCAACGGCCTGGTTGCCAGGAGCAGACCCAGGCCTTGTGACAGCTGCTCAGGATCCAGGCCCACGGGAGCCTGGGAATGAGAAGGGCAGGCCCTTGGCTCAGGGAGACTGCACTCTCCTGGCCTCCCCCATGGCCCTGGGGCTGTGGGTGGGGAGGTACAGCCTGTCCCTGGAGGAGGCCTCCCTGACTTGAAGCTGACCGGCTTGTCCTGCGCATCGATTTTCAATTGACCTCTGCCTTCCTCTTTACACTTCAGAGCCTCTCAACCCTAAGCCTCCTGAACCAGCCTTCCATCCCTGGGGAAATCTGCTGGACAGTCAGGTGGGTCCAGGGCACAGCCCCTTACTTCCCTCCCGAGGGATCCTCAGGCCTTCAGCTGTCAACCCCGGTTCAGAACTTCTTTCCTTCTCTTCTTTGGTAATTACCCAAACAGCATTGTCATGGCTGGCTATAACAGGCACTTAGCTCTTTTAACTTTTTATTTTGAAAATAACCTCAAACCTACAGAGAAGTTGTAAGAAGAGTACAATGAATTCCTGTATACCCTTAAATTCAATCACTGTTAACAAGATAATGACATTCTCTTGTAGGAACACATCAGCATTATGAAAGCCAGGAAATCTAACAAGGATGTAACACTGTTTTCTAATACTCAGCCCATAGTAAAATTTTACCCATTGCCCCAACATTGTCCTTTATAGCACATGTTTTTTGCCTAACCCGGGACCCAACTCTAGATCATGCATTTAATTTACTTATCATGTCTCTTTGTTAAGGACATGGTCAGAGAAAAAAGAGTAGTCACAGCCCTGCCACCCTAAGAGTCCCCTTCCCCTGTTCTCAGGCCCAAGCTTCCCACACATGTACACATGCATGCACACACACACTTCAACACACCCACACATGTGCACATATGCACACACACACACACACACACACACACACACACACTAGCCCAGGGTGGGGTCTGCACTGGTGGCTGCATGATAGTCACCATGGTAGGTATTTTTTTGTAGATTTTTTTCCAGTGGAGGGAATAACCCAGCCTCCCATGATTCCTTGAAATCAAAAAGCCTGATGGGTCTGTGAGGGGGTCTCTCTGAGTGGCCTCCCTCTGAGTCAGGGCGGGATCATCCGGGCTATGGGTGTGCCCATCCAATCCAGCCTTGCTCAGGGCCAGCTGGCCTGTCGTGGTCGACCCTGTTCCCAAGGACATCTCCATGACAGAGGGACCAAGCATGGGGCACACAAACAGTTACCCTGACTTAGCAGAAGGCATGTGAAGTGTCTGGCTCAAGGCAGGAGTCTCTACCCTCGGGGAAGGTAGTTGATAGCAGTGATTCTGTGACTCTCAGCTGTGTATGACCTTGGGCAGGTTCCCTGGCCTCTGGAAGCCTCAGTTTTCCCCATTTGGAAAAATGGAAAGAATTTTATCTATTATGTGAAGATTAAAGATGCCCAGGCTGAAAAAGTCCTTCCCAGCATTCTTGAAATGTGTTAGGTGCTCAGTAAACCTTGGCTACCACCACCATTATACCCTCCTTCCCTGATGAGCTGCACAGACCCTAGAATGGGGGTTCTGTCCTGGGAGCTCAGGCACCTGTGGCATCTGTACTCCTTTCTCCCTGTACCATCTGAGGCAGGAAATCAACTCCTGCCCTGACCCAAAGTCTTCTGGGGAGGGTCCCAGGCCCCACGAGCAGCGCACCTTCCTCTGCAGACCACCCCTGGGTGCCTTGGAGCACTTAGGTGTGCACACAGCTTTACACACTGAGACTAAGCCCAGCCCCCACCACTCTGATGCCTGGGAAGCCCTTCTGTGCCACCTTCCCCATGTGACACACCTGTGCCCCACCCAGGGTCAGGGTCAGGCACATCACTGATACTCA
Source organism: Hipposideros armiger (assembly GCF_001890085.2). Classification (NCBI taxonomy): domain Eukaryota; kingdom Metazoa; phylum Chordata; class Mammalia; order Chiroptera; family Hipposideridae; genus Hipposideros; species Hipposideros armiger. The sequence goes on from NW_017731826.1 coordinate 492,069, forward strand.
GTGCCCCCTGGGGCTACCTTGTATGGCTCTGCCCAGGCCTTTCTTGGTGATAAGCCAGATGGTCACTGGTTTTACTCCCAAAACATGGGGCTTCACCCAGATCTTGCAAACCATCGGCGTTTACTGATAAAGCACCTGTTGGTGTTCAACCATCCTATTTTTCCTGTCTGTATACTTTTGCTTTTTAATACAACCTTGTTTTCCCAAAGATGAGTATTATAACAGTGACAGTGTATCTTCTATTTTGAGATTTAAACCTCTGGTGTAATTTGATTTGACAGTGTGTTTTGGCTTGGGATGTTCTGAAAGCTTTTCTTTGTTTTCCTTCCCTCCTGCCAAACATTAATAATTCTGTTTACTATACATTTACTGTGCATACCAGTTGCATGCCTGGCGTGGTCACTTGGGAGAGATTAAATAAGAGAGGTTTTTGCATCTCCGAGGACATGCCCAGAATCATCCATGCCTTTCTCTTCACAGGCGCAGGACCTGCCATGTCATGTGGGATGCCTCCATTTGGTACGTGCCTTCCCATTGTCCTCCTTACTGGACCTTGGCTGTCCCATAATAGCCAGGTCCCAGACCTTACCCAGGAGACTGAGAGCCACAGACAAGAGGTTGTTGACTCCTTGTGCTGTGTGGGGCTGTCTGAACAGATTCTGGATAGGAACTCTAGCATCTGGGGAGGCTCATATTGTCCTCTCCCTGCCCCCACTGGCCTCTTCCCTGCCCCAGAGACTATGATGGTTCTTCAGCTCCCATGTAGAAAGAGAGCCCAGGGAGGGAAAAGCAGGGTGGATGTGGGCCTGTGAGACCTCGTTGTCCTTGTGTGCTAAGAAACATTCCATCCACCATCCAGGCAGATGCTGTGCCCCGCTCCTTTCCCCTGTCCCTGCTCCCTCCCCTCCTGTGAGGATGCCAGAGGTGTTCTGTCCTGATCCCACAGACAGCACTCAGCTGCAGGTGGAATCTGAGCTGTGGTTACCAAGGCATTCCCACTCCACCCCACGGCTCACCCTAGGTGCACCCACACCTAACCCCACTGCTCAGCCCAGGCTCACCCCCACCCCACCCCACTGCTCAGCCCAGGCACATGCCCACTCCATCCTGCTGCTCACCCCAGGCTCATCCGCACCCGACCCCCCTGCTCACCCCAGAGGCATCCCCACCCTGCCTTACTGCTCACCCCAGGTGCATTCCCATCCACCCCCTGTTCAACTCAGCCCAGGGCAGCCCCAGCCTTGGCTCAGTCTCAGCAGGATTCAGTTATGCCCTCCTATTGGCAAATGCACAGCCCTCTCATAGAGACTGAGGATGGCGATGACTAAATTCAATAGCAATTGGTCTCAACTGGAGCCTTGCACCAATTAAAATGGAAATGCCTTCCATGATTTGCAGGTGGGACTGGAGTGAGGGTGTGGGGATGTTTTACAGAGATGTAAAGATACTGCCTGAGAAAGATCCCTCGGAGTCAAAGGGAATCATCTCAGCAAGTCCAGGCCTTTGGGTGATTTAATTAAGGCCAAATCAGTCACAGTCTTTGGCTCTGCTAACTGGGCATCACTGGATGGTGCTGCTGAGTGGCCCTTCTTCCCTCTTCTCTAGGACCAAAAAGGTTGGAATGTCCTTGGAATGTGCCACTGTTCCCTCTGTCTGCAGGCAGGGCTCCAGGATCTTACACCTGGACTGCACTGCAGGCACAGTGGAAGAGGTGGGGATCCCACTGAGTTGCCTGAGGAGGGTCCAGCATGTGCAGCCAGCACCCAGGGCTCTCCACACAGTGCCCAAGCCAGCAGCTTGCAGAGTGCTTGAGAAGCCACAGGCTGGGAAATGGTAGAGCTGGGACCCTTGCCCAGTCAGTGACTGTGACACCATGGCCTAATGCTGAGGAGGAAGCAGGCCCCAAGCCTGGCAGAAGGCTGAGGGAGAACATTTCTCCTGAGAGGTGAAATGGGCCTGGCTGGGGGTGCTTCAGGAAGGATGTAGGCCTTGAGATAGACCCTAGAGAATGATCATGCTTTTTAGTTCAAGATGGTGTCCACCAGCAGCCACCCCACCCCTGGCAGATGGAGAGAAAAGGGCGTGGTGCGCCAAAGTGCAGACAGGCTTTAACACAGGGCACTGCCAGTGGAGCTGCACGGAGACTTTGGGCTCAGGAACCGCAGCCCCACTGAGGAGAAAAGCCATGGTCTTTCCTGGCCCCTCGTCCATCCTGCCTCTCAGAGCCCAGCTCAGGGCCAAGCAGAGACATGAGGGGTGGCGGATCCCTGTGGCCGCCAAGGAGGCTACCCGCCACCCCTCCTTCTCAGGGAAGAAGAGCAGGGGAGAGGTGAACACCCCAGCCACCTCGCCCGTCCACCTGCCCACCCTTGGTGTGCAGCACACGTGCTGTTGGGCTCTGGGGGCCAGAGGCAGAGGGCATAAGCGCTGTACAAACATCCTGCCTTCTCCCCAGGATATTTTCTTTAATAAAAGACCATGGAAATGTCAGCTAGTCTAAACAAATAGCCAAGTTTTACAGAGAAGCACAAGTGCCTCCAGGGCCCTTTTTGAGGCTTTGGAAAATTGTGTGCTACAAATGAAGTTCAGAATTCTTCCTGGTGGGGCAAGCATTTAGGGTCATGATGACTGAGCCCAGAGGGGCAGGGCTTGTAGGGGCTCTAGAGGAAGGAGCAGGTGGAGCCTGGGCCTGGTGCAGGGTAACTGAACCAGGTAGTCCTGAGGAGCCAGGCTCCCATCAGAGAAGGGCTCCCTCCTGAAGACACGGGGGGGGGACCCTGAAGGCAAAGTGTGGGTAAGTAACAGCAGATTCCTCTCAGGCCTGGAGTCCCTCCCTCCCCTCCCCTTGCAGGGGTCCGCTTCCTGGAGCCCATCTTCCTCCTTGTACATTATGCAGATTTCTGTGTTAAGTGAGGCATTGATGGGGCCTACCAACGTGAGGTGGGAGGTCCTCCAATCCCAGCTGCACACACTACGTGGGTGGAAGGAGGGCCAGAGTGGGAGGGAACTTACAGTCAGTACCTGACCAACGGGCCTGTATCTGGCGAGGGTGCTGGGGGAGCCACTGATGGCTCAGCCCCTAACAGCAGCCAGGGAGCTGAATCCATTCAGGATTGTGTCCCATAAATCCTGCCTCACACGGCAAGCCACAGGCATCCACATTCCTTGAAGGGCAGGTCCAGCTGCAGCTACATGCAAGGCAGGGATGGGCAGAGCCCAGGCTGCCGCCACAGTCCAGAAGAGTTTCCAGGGTGCTGGGCCCTGCATGGATTCAGACAGCCTCTGTGGGTTATGTCTAGTTAAGAGCCACATGTGGGGAAGCCAACACATCAGTGCCAGCTCAGGAGAGTGAGGCCCGGGCTCTGCAGGAAAGCTACAGCTGCTCAGAGGGCCAGCGTTTAAGGTAGCAGGAAGGTGGTCCGCCTGGCCCTGGAGCCTCCCTGTGAGCACCAACACTTCCCTGTCACGGAGGAAGGAGGTCAGACCCACCACAGGCAGGTCTCCAGGACCACAGCATGGGAAGAAGGGCACAGTTTCTGGAGTCCCAGAGGCCAGGTCTGAATTTCAACTCTGCTCCTGATGTGCCTCAGGGGGACACAGAGCCTCCGAGAGCCCCCCCCCACACACACACACCCACACCCCCCGCCATGTCCTCATTGTGAATCAGGAGGTGATTTCCACTTCTCATGCTGTTAGGAGAAAATACAGTGATGCGTTTGGATGCCAGGCATGTGGCAGGGCACTCAGTGGAGGTTCCTCCTCCTCTCTACTATCCTGCTGAACTGGGTGCCATGGCAGTCCCTTCTCACTGCAGAGCACACCATCCTTGGGCCTCTGAAAGACAGAGTCTAGTGTGGCAGATGGTATTCTCCAAAAATGGCCACAAAAGCATTTCAAGTTTCACACACTCTCTCAGAACCTTGACACCCCCCTACCAGGGAAGGGTGGGGGATGGCAGGTAGCAAGGGCCTTAATGGCTGCTTGAATAAATAGAATTTGGTGGAAGTGACATCAAGTGAAATCCAAGACTAGGTCAGACAAGGTGATCTGTTTTCTACCCGGTTCTCTCTCTCAGGAGGTTCAACCAGGTAAGTCGGCCACCATGTTATGAGGAAGTCCAGGACTCCTAAGGGACCATGTGGAGGTGTTCTGCCTGACAGTCTCAGCATATGCCAGCAACAGCATCTGTGGCCAGATCTGGGAGCAACAACTCTTCAAATGACTCCAGCCACCCCAGCTACCCTGAGTGGGAGAAAGACAAACTGTTCCCACCATACCCTGGCCAACTTGCAGTTTTGTGAACTAAACAGCATTGTCCTTTAAGCCACTAAGGTTTGGGGTGGCTTGGCATGTATCAGGGAGAGAACAGCATCAACATCCTGGAGCTGGGCCTCTCCTCTTGGACTCCCTGAGTTGGGGGCTGAGCATGGTAGGCTGAGTGCCAGCATCATTGGCTCCGTCTTTTCTCAGACAAAGCTGGGGAACCCCTACTCTGTGAATCCTGTCTCAGGAGAGATGCCCCCAGTAACCATTCTCCCAGCCTGAGACCCCGGGACAAGGCTAGACTTGGAATCCAGAATTTCTTGACCCACAGGAATATGGTCCCACCTGTCATGATCCAGAGGCTGAGACACTCAATCTTCAAACTCTGTTTCATTTAATCCACAAGAGAGCCCTGTGCAGTCAGGACTGTTATTTTTCACATGAAAAAACTGAGAATCGAGGACCAGCCATGTCCCTTGTCTAATGTGTCCTGGAGTGACCTTGCAAGTGGCACACTAGGGAGTGATTTAAAAGCCCCTCCCCTAGGTCACCATGCCAGCCACTGCCCCACATTGCTCAGCTCTCAGCCACAGGCACCCCATCAATCAATATTTTTAATTACTTACATGATTGACTAATAAAATTCTCCACCAACTAATTGATTTTTTGATCAAGACAGAGCCTCTGTTTTTATTAAAAGCCTACTTAGATGAATTTTTTTTCACTGAAATCAGAGGTTGTATTTCTTTTTGTCATTTTAGAAGAATAAAAATGAGAAAGGGGCAAGAATGGTGGAGACCCAGAGGCTAAAAAGAGTACAAGCCCAAACCAAGAGACCTGCAATAAATTAATAGGCAACCCCCTGATCATCCACCCAGCCAACACCCAGAAGCTGCAGCAGTGGGTCAGGCTGTAGCCAGAGGGACACCCAGGCCTGGGCAGGTAACTCTGGGAACACATTCTACCCCACTCAGGCTGAGTCAGAGTTGCTTCTGTTGTTTTTAGAAGTAAATTATAATACTTTTGGGTTTTGCTTTACCACATTTGTGTCTAGTTGGCTTGGCAAGGTCCTGTGACTTGCACTGACCTTTAAAGCTGTGTTTGTCAGTGGTTCCTGGACACATGTCCTGTGGAGGAGCCACTGCCTATGACCTGTCCCTGTGGCATATACCAAGGTCATCTTTCCCCGGCAGTGCCAGTTGGCCATTGGGCCAGGGTCTCGGCATGGATGATTAGGGTGAGGGAGCGTGGGGCATTAGGCAAGGGGAGAAGGAGCAGAGAGATGGCCTGAGCCTGGGAGAAAGGTACCACAGTGGCCATGGGCCACACCTTCCCTCTCCAGCCTCAGACTCCTCCCCCAGACCTCGATGCTTTTGTAAGGAGTCTCCAGGACCACTCCCAGTTCTCAGCCATGAGAAAGCACAGCGATGTCGGATGTTGCACCAGCTCAGCTCTGGGCCCCAGGCCCACCTTGGCCTTTCACATCCACGGTCACAGCCATCCCACTGGCCGTGCTTCCTCTCTGACCTTGCTACTTCAGTTTACTGCTACGTACCCAGCAACCAGAACAGAGGGTGGTACCTGCTGGGTACTCAGTGACTACGTGACAGGTGAATGCTGAATAAATCCATGTTGACCATGAACACTTACGATGGCTGCTAAACGGTCCTTCTGAGCTTGTCTTAGAGGTGTGAAACAATGAGCTGGATGCTTTTTCCCTCAGAAAGGTCACTGCAGGTGCACAAAATGATGGTGGCAGCACCCTTTCTGCCTCATGTACAGAGACTGTGCACAGAGACTGCTGTGACATCCTTGTGGACAGAGGTGGGAACAGCCAGAGGGGCCAAGAGAGTTCCTAAGGCCACAAGGGCCCATCTGAAGCAGGTGTCTGGTTCTTTGCAGGGGACACTTCTCAGGATCACCCAGAGGTCCAGGCCCGCTGAACCAGTGCCCAAGTGACCGGCCCTCAGCTGGGTGTGAAGCCCCCAGATCTGCATGGGGACCAATATGCATTACAAGCCTACCACTGTGCTTTTGGAACCCACATCTCTGGTAACTAACTCTATTATTAAATAAAATAAAATTCAGTGGGTTCTTTTTTCTTCTACAAAAATAACATCTGTTCAAAGCAGAAAACTGAGAAATAGAAAACCATAAAGAAAGAGTCATTTGTCTTCCTCCCCTGAGTTCTAATGACATGGGAGGGAAAAGTGGGGGCATCTCAGAGATGTGAAAGCCCAGGAGGGCAGGTCCTACTCCTTTCCGCCTCTTAGTATATCTGAGGGTGTGTCTATGCTGCTGGCTGCCGCCAGCAGTTCCCTCCCTGGCTGGGACCAGCCGAGCAGCAGTGGCTGCAGGGGAGTTCCAAACCATGCCCCCCAGACAGTTTTGGTCTCCCCTCACTGACCACCTGCCCCCTCCCCTAGCTCCTGGCCAGCTCCACCAGCCCATCCCTATGTGTGGCCTTTGGAACGTCCCAGGGTCCTCAAGCCCTCATCCTCTTCGCTCTCTGCAATCCCTCCTGGATGATCTCAACCAGGCTGAGGCTTTAGGGCTGATGTCATCCACAAATATTGCTCTGGCCCTCAAAAAGTCACTACAGAGGTAACTTGTACAAACTCCTGATTCATCCCCAACACTCACACCACCACCCCCAGACTACCTCCCCAGAGGAGGCAACTTGGACCTCTCAGGTGCTCAGTTCAAAACCCTGAGAGCTAAGCCACCTTGATTCTGCTGTGGTCCTCCAAACTCCAGAAGCAAACCTTCCCACCCCACATGGGGGGCCCCAATCATGTTGGCCTCAACTAGAGCTCTGCATTTGCTCCTGCCTGGTCTCCCACACTTGTCCCTGGTTGGTCTCCCCCGACACTTGCTCTTGATTGGTGCCCCCCACATTTGGCCTTGCTTAGTCCCCCCACCCTTGTTCCTGCCTGGTCTCCCCCACACAGGTTCCTGCCTGGTCCCCCCCAGACTTGCTCCTGTCTGGTCTTTCACCACACTTGTCCCTGCCTGGTCCCCCACACACGTGTTCCAGCCCGGTACCTCGACACACTTGCTCTGTCTGTTTTCCCCCCACACTTGCTTCTTCCTAGTCTTCCCCACACTTGCCCTGCCAATGATCTTCAGCTCCGTGCCCTGGGGAGGCAGAGGTTGACTGTGAGCTCCTGGCTACCACTCTCTCATACTCCTCTCTCCATCCCTCGCAGGAACACCCATCACCTTAGCCATGACCTTCAGTGCCCAAAGCACCGGCCCCGCCAACTCACTGATTCATCTCCCAAACCTTCCCTGATCCTCATGCTGCAGGCATGTGGCCTCCCTGGGGTTGCTGAAGCCCACCAAACAGGTTATCTCAGTTTCCCTAAAACAGGGCTGAGACAAGGACTTGGGGGCAAGTAGTTGATTTAGGAGGCCATGTCGGGGGGCAGAAGTGAGAGAGAAGAGAAAAACCAGTAAAGCGGTGTGTCACCCATGGGGGCTGGGGGTCACTGGGGCCCCCTGAGAAGCTTCCAGAATCATCCACTGGGAGCGTGTGCAGGTGAGCATTGCCCATGCTTTCACCCCACTGCCTAAGGGTTGCTGCAGCTTTACCTCCCTGCACCCCCAGTCTGCCTTAGGAAGGCCTGAGGCAGAAGGGGGAAAGACTCAGGGCATAGCCTGAGGGAGACACTAGGGTGAGGGGGATCCTGAGCCTGTGGAGCTGTCCCCATAGCTGTGAATGAAGACAGGAAGCCAAGGGCCGTAGCAGCCACACCTGAGGCTTTGCCCTTTGAGCCTTGTCTCACGACCTGGCCTGGAATATCCTACCTCTCCTAGTGGCATGCTCCTCACCTCCTTCCTTCAGACCCTGATTGAAAGTCCCCCCATCCAGAGCCATCCCTGAGTCCCTGTTGATGGAGAAGGACCCTCGCCACACTCTCCATCTTCCTGATTCAACATTAGTGGGGATGTAAGAGCAGCTCTTATCACCTCCTGATGGATGTTGTACATTTTTACCTGTTTAGTTACCTGCTTCACCCACTAGAACACAAGCTCCCGAGAGCGAGATTGGCTCTGTTTGGTCACTGACCCAGTACTTAGACCAGAACTCCACACAGGAGACACTCAGTACATCTCTTTTTATTGAACAAGTGAATGAGTTCCAACAAAATGAAAAATGGATCTATAGGGAAAATGTAGAATAAGAGAAACAGTGGTGGTCACAGTTATGGGGAAAACTCAAACATATAGAAAGTAAACAGAATATTTACCATCACTCAGCTTCAACAATTGTCAACCTTTTGTCACTCTTGTGTCATCTATACCTCCATCAATTCCTCACACTACTCCATTACTATTTTACAGGTAAACTTTACAACCATCGTGTAGAAATAAAGACCACTCAGATGAGAAAAGCAAAGGTTGTTTATTGTGAATTGGCTTTATTTTAGCAAGAGTTGGCCAGGTCCATTGCTTTTGGCAGACCCAAAGACAGGCAGAAGAAAGAATGAAAAAACTTCATAGTGGACAAAAGAAGTTGTCTCAGGTTTGTCTTGACTGGAGGCCCTTGGCCTGGGGAAGCTATAGGTAGGCTAACTAAAGGTGGGGCATCCTGTGTGATTGGTTAGGAGAGCACATTTGATTCTTTCTGATTGGTCTCACATTGAAAGTGGGGACAAAAACTAGGGAAACTGTTGGAGTCTGGGCATTTGGGGGCCAATTGTTACAGAAGTTATTGTTTAGCCTCTTGAATTGTCACTGGAGATAGCAGGCTGGTTTCCTGGGCTGCTTACTGTGAAGAAGGGGTTGGTTTCCTGGGTCAGAGTTCTGTTTGTATAGATAGTCTGTCTGGCCATTGTCCATTTGTCTTTCATATATTAGCTGTACAATTTTTTTAAAGAAATTTTTTTTGGGGGGAACAGTGTGTTTTTCCAGGACCCATCAGCTCCAAGTCGAGTAGTTGTCTTCAATCTAGTTGTAAAGGGTGCAGCTCAGCTCCAAGTCCAGTTGCCGTTTTCCATCTAGTTGGGGCAAGAGGCGGGGGCGGCAGGGGAGGGGAGCACAGCCCACAATCCCATGCGGGAACCAAACCAGCAACCTTGTTGTTAAGGGCACGTCCTCTAACCAACTGAGCCATCAGGCCACCCACCAGCAGTTCAGTGGCAGGTCAACTCAAGTCGTTGTCTTCAATCTAGTTGCGGAAGGCGCAGTTCACTGTCCCATGTGGGACTCAAACTGGCAACCTTGTTGTTCAGAGCACACACTCTAACCAACTGAGTCACTGGGCTGCTCCTTAGCTGTACAATTTTGATAAATAGGTACACTCATGTCACACATACTCCTGACATGCTATAGAACCAGGTGTAGATCATTTTAATTGTTAAAAAAGTTTGAGGGCCGGCCGAGTGGCGCGATGGTTAATAACTGGCTTGGGATGTCAGAAGGCCCTGGTTCGGATCCCACATATGAGGGCCAGTGACACTGCCCTCCACAGCTAAGATGCTGAACAACAGCTCAACCTGGAGCTGGGCTGCCGTGAGTTGCCGGCGACGGCGTAGGCTGCAGCCCCTGTGGCAGTGGGTTGTCATGGGCTACCGTATGTAGCCAGCAGCCAGCGTGAGCGGCCAGCAGCCACAGTGAGCGGCTGTCCAGAAGCCAGCAACTGATCTGCCTCGCCCGGGAAGAGCGCAATGATGGTGCCAACTTGGGCCAGTGAAGCAACGTCCTCCACAACTAGACTGAAGAACAAAATGACAGCAACTTGTCTGTTCCCCTTCCTCCAATTCCTCAGCACTGTTCCCATCCCCCCAATTCCCCAATGAAAATCTTAAAAAAAAAATTTGAAACTTAGGAGATGTTCAATAAATTTTGACTGAATGAAAAGAGGAGGATGAAAGAAATTAAAACCCCAGATCATTGCAACATGGGAGGTTGAGAGACGGAGAAGAGGAAAGTAGATGCATATTACAATCTTTATTTCTAGAGGAAATATAGCTACTGCTTAAATCTACACTTGATAAGAATTATATAAACTTAAATATTTGCATTAATTTAAGAGTAACTACTAGAAAAATAAAAATAGAATAGGTAGCTTCCAGTAAAGGAAACATTAAAACAAAGAAAACAATTTTTTGAGGGCTTACTATGCTCCAGGCACTATTCTAGGTGTTGGAGGTACAACAGTAAACAGACAGAAATTTTCTGTTCTCATGGAGCTTACGTCCTTGTGAGACAAACAGAAAATAATAAAAATAAACCAGCATATTAGCTGGTGATCAATGCTATGGAAACAAATCCGGAAAAGGGATGAGGAACTGCCAGAGATGGTTTGCAGTTTTAAACAGAGCGGTCAGGAGAGGCCTCCATATGAGTAGAGACCTGGAGGGAAGTTAGCAAATTCTGTGAATCAGAAAGAAGAGAACCCCAGGCAAAGGGAACAAGAAGCACAAAACCTTTGGTGCAGGGGGGATGGAGGGAGCCTGACTCTGCTGCAACAAGGTCAAGGGGCTGAAATAGAGGACATGAGGTCAGAACAGAGGTGGCAGGGTTTGCTGACAGATTGGGTAAGGGTCGTATGGTAGGAAGCTCTGAGCTGGCCCCAGGATCCCTGTGTCCTGGTAATCATACCTGTATCATCCCTGCCTTCTGCATGCAGGCTGGACTTGGTGACTTGCTTCTAGAGCATAGCACACAGCTTAAGCAATTATATTGCCTTCCAAGATTAGTCTGTGAAGAGACTGTGGCTTCTGCCTTTGCTCCTCTCACTTCCAATAACTTGTCTGGGAAAAGCAGCCGTCACACCATCAGAACATTTAGGCAGGGAGAGGCCCAAGTGGTAAGGAACTGAAGTCTGGCCAGCAGCCAGCAAGGAGCTGCATTGTGTCGCATGAGGGAGGTTGGAAGTGGGTCCTCTTACAGTTGGGCCTTTGGGTGAGACTGCAGCTTCAGCCAACAGCTCAACCATATCCTGCTGAGATATCTGGAGTCAGAACTTCCCAAGTAAGCCACTATCAACCCACAGAAATGATGACATATAAACGTTTGTTATTTGAAGCTGCTAAATTTTGGGGGTAACTTGTTACATAGCAATAAAAAATTAATACAAGCTGTGTGTGTGTGTGAACAACTGGACCAGTGGAGTTTCTATTTACTGAAATGTGGAAGAAACAGAGTTGGGAGGAAAGACTGAGAATTAAACGTTGAATACATTAAATTTGTAATGGTTTCAGATATTACAAGTCAGTAAGACTGGGATTTGGGGGAAAGTCTGAGCTAGAAATACATATTTAGGGATCATTAGTGTACAGTCTATATTCAAAGGCCTGAGACTGGATGAAATCACCAAGGGAGGGAGTGCAGATGCAAAAGAGAAGATGGCCAAGCCAAAAATGAAGAGAACCAGCAAAAAAATGGGATGGAACGGCTAGTGATATAGGAGGAAAATCAAGTGAAGAGAGTGTTTCAAGAAGGAGGAGGTATCAAAGGCTGCTGAGAGGTCACGTAAGACAAGGACTGAGAAATGACCATTGCATCTAAACAATGGAGGCCACTGGCAATCCTGACTAAAGCAATTTTAATGGCAATGGGGAATGAAAGCAAATGTGGCTGTTTTGAATAATCTTGCTCTACAGAGAAGAAGAGAAGTTGGATAGCAGCTAAAGGTCTAAGGGAGACCAAGAAAGGGATTGTTTTTAAGGTGTGAGAAATAATTGTCAGTTTTGTATGTCTTTTTAGGAAATATCAAATAGGAAGGGAAAAATTGAGACTAATTGGAGAAACATCCTGGAATAGGCATAACTTGTTGGGATCTGGAGCACAATGGATCTTACTAGGATCAAGGACAGTTTAACCATAGAAGCAAATATGGAGGCTATTTGAAGCAGACACCAGTAAGTGGATAGATATGAATGGAGCTCATAGACTTACCTTCATAATTGCTTCTGTTTTCTTTGTGAAATATAAATATATATAAAGCAAGGGCTACAGTATCTGCTGAGAGCATGGCACTTCTAGTACAGAAGAAAAAGTATAAAATAGCTGTCTGAGAGAATGGGAGGGAATAAACCAGGGATTTGCATGTGGCTGCTAGGCAACTCTATGAGCCTCTTGAGGTTGATGACCACGTATTTGAAGTGAGACCAGCTGCGTGGTCGTGGACTTCTCTCCAGCCTGTTAGTCTTGAGGGCACAGACACATGTAGGCAGAAGTAGATGGAATTGTACCATGAGCAAGGGCATAAGAAAGAAATGAGGACATAAACAGTGGAAGTACAGTAAAAAATTAGTAAAGTGGATTTTAGGTCCTGGTGAGGTTGAACAACAACTGTAAAAAGGAAGAAATGGGGGTGGGAGGAATAAGAAAGCATGGAAAGTTGAAAACGTAAAATAAGATGGCGAGAATGAGTCCAATTATATCAAACTTCACAATAAATGCAAATGGATTAAATTCCACTATTAAAAAATGGACTCAGACTGGGTTAAAACAAATTCCATCTATATGCTATTTATAAGACACACACACACACAATATTACACAAAAGAGTAGAAATATAGGGGGAAAAAAGGTATACTAGATAAATGCTACCAAAAAGGTAGGCATTTTCATGTAAATGTCAGAAAAAAATTAAAATCAAGGTTAAAAAACATTAAAAGTATCCAAGAGTATAATTCATATTCATGGAAATTACAATCTACTTGGGAACTGTAAAAGTCTTCCATGTTATATATAACATAGCTTCACAGTCAGCTTCATTGACTGAAAGAGAGAAAGAAATTCGGAAATTCATAATCACAGTGGAAAATTTTAGGACATGTTTTTCTGAAATCCATATATAAGAGACACCAAAGAGAAAAAGATATAAAGAAATTAAATTGACATAAGCTTGATAAAATATGTGATAATATTTTACCTAAAATCAGAGAATTTATATTTGTTTCATGCAAAAGTATCATATACTAATCTTCAAAGAAATTTCCAATAAATTTAAAAAAGAATCAATATTCCTAAGACTACTTATAACAATTGGTAGCATACTATATGTAGCAATGAAATATAATCAGAAATTTAATAATGAAGAAATAAGCTTCAAAGTCTGTCTACTTCAAAACTTTTTAAAAAGCTTTCTAAGTAACTTTTGAATTATGTAATGATAGATACAGTTACAGAATGATGTAATTTATATTTAAATTACCTCAAGACAATGTCACACATGTTCTGTGAGTGCATATGCATGTTCTCATTGAGCAGACAAACATCTGAAAGTGTGCCGTTGTTCCTCCCACTAAGCACAACTCAAAACCCTGGACATTATATATAAAACAAACATAAGAAGACTCAAAAAGGAAGAATGAGCAAGGCAATTTTGCTAGGGACTCAGGAACCAAGGAATGACACAGTGGCGGTTTCCTTGAATATTTTTTTTGCCTCATAGGTGCTAGACTTGAACCTGAAGAGTCAGCAACCCAGAAAGCCCAATGAGCACAGACCAAAAAAGCTCTAACAAAAGCCAGTTCTGTCTAGCCAAAGGACCAGAAAGGGGCATCCTAGGAAGAAAGAAAGTTTTAGACAATAATCAGTCTACTCTAACCAAGCATCACAGAAAAAACTGTGGCCCCAGCCACTCCCATGGCAGCAAAGTCCTAGATTTCCACCTCTGTGAGGCTGTGAAGAAGGGCCACACACCCCTGCCAGAGTCGTGTCAAAGAAAGTCAAGTGTGGAGCTGGGACTGTCATCCCCACCAGCTGTGTAAGTGAAAGCCACACGGAAGCTGGAACTCCCACTCCACTGGCAGTAGTGAGGATCTCTCATCCCCACCTCAGGTGTGAACAGAGGCTGAGTGAGGAGACTGAGCTTCTTATTCTACCTGGTTGTAAGAAGGGGTTGCCCCTACTTTCCCTGTTAGAAAGACCCAGCAGAAGGTTTAAATAAGATCCAGAACCTCACAACATAATATGAAATTGTCCAGACTTCTGAAGAGAATTACTAGTCATACTAAGAATCAGGGGAATGTCAAATGAAAATGGATATTCAATAGATGCTAACATCAAGATGACAAAGATATTAGAATTATCTGACAAAAATTTAAAAACTGGGCTGGCCGAGTGGCACGTTGGTTAAAAGCTGGCTTGGGACGCCAGCTCTGAGCAGCAGGGCCCCAGTTCGGATCTCACATGAGGGCCAGTGACACTGCCCTCTACAGCTAAGATGGTGAACAACAGCTTGACCTGGAGCTGGGCTGCCATGAGTCGCTGGCGACGGCGTAGGCTGCAGCCCCTGCTGCAGTGGGCTGCCATAAGCTACCATGTGTTGCCGGCAGCCAGCGTGAGTAGCCAGAGCCTGTGTGAGCTGCCAAAAGCCGCTGTGAACAGCCGCCCAGAGGCCGGCAACCAATCTGCCTCACCTGGAAAGGTGCAATGATAATACCAACATGGGCCAGTCCTCCACACTAGACTGAAGAACGAAAGGACAGCAACTTGTCTGTTCCTCTTCCCCTGATTCCTCAGCACTGTTCCCCTTTCCCAATTCTCCAATAAAATCTTAAAAAAAAAATTTTTTTTAAAGCAGTCTTAATAAAATTGACTCAACAAGCAATTACAAGTATGCTTGAAACAAAGGGAAAATGAATGTTTCAGCAAAGAAATAGAAGTTATAATGAAGAACCAAAATAAAATTTTAGAACTGAAAAATACAATAACTGAAATAAGTGGATGGGCTCAACAAATGAAGGAGACAGAGGGGTAAAAATCACTGAACTGGAAGATAAAATAGAAATTATCAACTTGAATAACAGAGGGGAAAATAGAAGGAACAAAAAAATGAACAGAGCCTCAGGGACCTGAGAAGCTGTAAGGAAAAGCTTTAGCATTCATGTCATTCAAGTCCTGGAAGGAAAAGAAAAGATGGGTGGACTGAAAAAGTGGCCAAAAAAATAAGGGCTGAAAACTTTCCAAATTTGGCAAGAGACATAGACCTGCAGGTATAAGAAACTGAATCATAAAACCAGAGAAATCCATGCCAAGATACATGATAATTAAATTTTTGAAACATAAAGACAAAGAAAACAATCATGAATGCTGCTAGAGAGAAATGATCCATTCAAATGACAGTGGACTTTTTTTTTGGATTAACATTTTTTTAATGTTCTTTTTGGGTGTCTTGCTGGCAACATAATTAAGGAACACTAACAAGTGTTCATGCGAAGGCAGTATGATTGCTCTCAGTATGATACAAAGTGATTTTCAGGCCGATAACTCCCTTTTCAATGGACATGTAATAACACACAATATGCATGTGCTGAAATTGATCTCTGTGCACTCAGATGTTCCTTAGATTTTGAAAAAAAATCAGAAACAGTGGATTTTTTATCAGAACCATGAAGGTTAGCAGGGAGTGGCATAGTATTTTTCAGATGTTAAAAGAAGAAAACTGTCAACTCAGACTCCTCCAGTGAAAATATCATTCTCATTCACAGGTGAAGGAAAACTGAGAGAATTTCTCAGTAGCAGACTTACCTTAAAAATTGGCTAAAGAAATTTCTTTAAACAGAAAATAAATAATAAATAAGAAAACTTAGAACATCAAGAAGGAAGAAAGAATGTGGCAAACAAAAATATAGGTAAATACAACAGACTTTCTTTCTTCGCTTGAATTTTCTAAATGACCTTTGATGGTTGAAACAAAATATAGCACTGTCTGATCTGGTTCTAAACATATGAAGAGGAAATATTTAACACAATTTTGTTATATGTGAGAGAGGATAAAAGACTTAAACAAAGGTAACAATTTCTATACTTTACTCAAACTGGCAAAACAATGACACCAGTACACTGTGATAAGTTATTTATATATAATGTAATACCTAGAACAACCACTAAAAAGTGTATATACGAAGAGTGCAAAAAAAATGTATACAAGTGGACACTTTGATCAATGTTGCTCAAGCAGTAGTTCATTCACCATAATTAGAAGTGTCTGGACACTGATGGTAACCACTTTGAGCACCTCTTGTAATTGCAGAAGTCAAACGTGACTTGTATTCACCTTTTGTTATCAGTATATATTGAGTATTACAATTTTTATAGTTTTTTCCTTTTTTAAAATGTATATATATATATATCACTAAAATTAAAAAAGCTATACAAAGAGATATACTCAAAAACACTAGGAATAAATTAAGATGGCAATCTAAAAAATGTTCAAGTAACACAAGAAGGGCAGAAAATATAAAACAAAAATTTTAAACAACAAAAAAAAATTAAATGGAAGACTTAAGACCTAACAGATCAATAATTACATTAAATGTAAGTAGTAAGACTATACCAATCAAAAAACAGAGACTGGCAGAGTGGATTTTTGAAATATATCCCAATTATATGCTGTTTGCAAGAAGCTCACTTCAAATATAATGATATAAGCAGTAAGAGAGTAAAAGAATGAAAAAGGATATATCATGCAAGCATTAATAAAAAAAAAAGCAAGAATGACTATATTAATATTAACCAAAGTACACTTCAGAGCAAAGAAAATTACCAAAGACAGAGAGACACGTTATGTAATAATGGAAATAATGCACCAAGAAGACATAGCAACCCTAAATGTATACACACCAAACAACAGAGCTACAAAATATGTGAAGCAAAATCTAATAGAACTGAAAAAAGAAATAAACAAACCCACAGTTATAGTTAGAGACTTCAACACTCCTTTTTCAATAATTCATAGAGCTACTGACGGAATATTAGCATGGATATAGCACTCAACAACACCATCAACCAACAAGATTATACCAGCATTTATAGAACACAACAACAAACAACAGCACAATACATATTTTTTCAAGTTCCTACAGAAAAATATCAAATATATCATATCCTGAACCATAAAACAAATCTCAATAAATTTAAAAGAATTGAAATCACACAATATTTTCTTTGACCACAATGAAATGAAACTAGAAATCAATAGCAGAAAGACAACAGGAAAATCTTTGAACACTTGGAAACACAACGCAGTTCTAAATAATCCATGGATCAAAGAGGAAGACTCAAGGAAAATTAAAAAAATACATTGGAGTAAATGAAAATAAAAATATAACCTATCAAAATTTGTGGAACACAGCTACAGCAGTGATTAGAGGGAAATATGTAGCACTTAATGCCTATAATATAAGAAAAGCTCTAAAATTCCCCATGTATTAGTTTACTAAGGATGCCATAACAAATATGACAGGCTTAAACAACATAAATTTATTTGCTCACAGTTTTGGAGGCTAAAAGTCCAAGATCAAGGTGGAATCAGGTTTGGTTTCTTTTGGGGCTTCTTCCTTGGCTTGTAGATGGCTGTCTTCTTGCTATGTCCCTCTGTCTGTGTGTGCCTGTGTCCTACTCTCCTCTTCTTATATGGACACTAGTCATATTGGATTAGGGCCCCATCCATAAAACCTCATTTTATCTTACTTCTTCTTTATTTTTCTTTCTAAGATTTTATTGAGGAGTTGGGGCAGGGGAACAGTGTTGGGGAATTGGGGAAGGGGAACAGCCTAGTTTTTGTCCTTCAATCTTAGTTGTGGAGGGCTCAGCTAGCTCAGCTCCAAGTCCAGTCGCCATCCAGCCACCTGTCAGCAGCTGTTGGCCACTCAGCCCCAGGTGCCGTGTTCAATCTTAGTTGGGTGTGGGCATAGCCCACATCCCATGCGGAAGTCCAACCAGTAACCTTGTTGTTAGGAGCATGTGCTCTCACCAGCTGAGCCATCCTGCCACCTGTTGGCAGCTCAGCAGCAGCTCAGCTCAGGCGCAGCTCACTGGCTCATGTGGGAATCGAACCAGCGACCCTGTTGCCCAGAGCTCACGCTCTTAACCAACTGAGCCACTTGGCCAGCCCTTACCCTACTTCTTCGAAGGCCCTATCTCCAAATACAGTCACATTCTGATGTACTCAGGTTTAGGACTTCAACATATGAATTTCAGAAAAACATGATTCAACCCATAACACTCCTCAAGAACCTACAAAAAGAAGAGCAAAATAACTGCAAAGCAGACAGAATGAAAGAAATAGTAAAAATAGGAACAGAAGTCGATGACGTTGAAAACAAAAACAGTATAGAAAATCAACAAAACAAAGAGTTGGTCCTTGGAGCAGTGTGAAGAAGAGGTGAGAACGACCACCGGACCGACTACAGCTCGCGCACCGCTGCATCCCCGCGTCCAGCGTCTATGTTCCGCCGCCGTCGCCATCATGCCCAAGAGAAAGGCTGAAGGGATGCTAAAGGAGATAAAGCCAAGGTGAAGGACGAACCACAGGGAAGATCCGCAAGGTTATCTGCTAAACCTGCTCCTCCAAAGCCAGAGCTCAAGCCTAAAAAGGCCCCTGCAAAGAAGGGAGAAAAGGTACCCAAAGGGAAAAAGGGGAAAGCTGATGCTGGCAAGGATGGGAATAACCCTGCAGAAAACGGAGATGCCAAAACAGACCAGGCACAGAAAGCTGAAGGTGCTGGAGATGCCAAGTGAAGTGTGTGCATTTTTGATAACTGTGTACTTCTGGTGACTGTACAGTTTGAAATACTATTTTTTATCAAGTTTTATAAAAATGCAGAGTTTTGTTTTACTTTTTTTTTAAGCTATGTTGTTAGCACACAGAACACTTCATTGTTGTTTTTTGGGGAAGGACATATATTATTAATAGAATGTCTCCAAAGCTGGATTGACATAGGGAAAAACACCTTTTCCCCACTAGTTTTGAGAGACTGCCTCTTGGTTCCTGGGAGGAGGGATCCCTTGATGTTGATACACATTAGCCACCTTGGCACAAACACCTTGTGGAGTGGAAAAACTCAAATTTGTTTTTATGTCCTCTTCTCTCTCTCCACCTTAAGCATAAACTTGACTCCCTTAAATCCAGAGACCTGTTGGGATATGACCCAGAAAAATTGGTTACCAGTATGTCAGGCAATTCGGACTTGATAGTGTCACCATTGAGACGGCATCCCTCAAAAGAGTAGCAGTTCCATTTTTATATTGTGGACCTACAGATTGATAATTCTGCCATTTTCATTTCATTTCCTGAAAGTCAGGGTTGGTTTGTGAAAAGTTGTTAAACAACATTGCTTAATGTGAAATGTCAGCCCTCACTCTAAACTTTACCTGTTCAGGGCATCAAATGAAGATTTCATTGGGTTTTTACAGTGGCTTTCTGATTTTGGTAGTCCATTGAAGAAGGGAGTGTGAAAGTTGTTGTATACTGTTAACGATTGTCTGCCCATGTCCTGCCTGAAATACCATGGTTGTTTATGAAAAGTATCTTTAACAAAGCTGGATACAGTTTGGCTTGGAAAAATAAAAAGAGTTGGTCCTTTAAGATTAATGAAGTTAAAAAACTTCTAGTAAGACTGACAAAGAAAAAAGAGAGACTTCACAAATTACCAATATTACGAATGAAACAGGAGATATTACTACAGATCCTGCCGACATCAAAAGGATAACAAGAGAATATTCGGAACAACTCTAGACATCTAAATTTGACAACTTAGACAAAATGGATAATTCTTTGAAAAACACAAACTATTATAACTTAGCCAAATAAAACAGATAGTTTGAATAGGCCTGTAACTATCAAGTATATTAAATTTTTAACTTTAAAAACTCCCCCCCAAAAATTGCCAGATCCTTACAGTTTCACTGGAGGGTTCTAGCAAAAGTTTAAAGAAGAATTAAGACCAATTCCACACAATCTTTTCCAGAGAACAGAAGAGGAAGGAACTATTCCCATTTCATTTTATGAAGCTAGTATTACTCTGATGCCAAAACTAGACAAAGACAGTAAAAAAAAGAAAGAAAGAATGAAAGGAAGAAAGAAAGAAAACTGTAGATCAATATCTTTCATAAATATAGATGCAAAAATTCTTAACAAAATAATAACTAAGACTATTCTATGATATAGAAAAAGAATTTTATACTAAGACCAACTGGGGTTTATTTCAGGATTCTAAGGCAGGTTCAATATTTGAAATCAATCAGTGTAATCCACTGTATTAACAGATGACAGAAGAAAAATCACATGATCGGGCTGGCCGAGTGGCGTGTTGGTTAAGAGCTGGCTTCGGACACCAAAGGGACCCGGTTTGGATCCCACATATGAGGGCCAGTGACACTGCCCTCCACGGCTAAGATGTTGAACAACAGCTCAACCTGGAGCTGGGCTACCGTGAGTCGCAGGCAACGGTGTAGGCTGCAGCCCCTGTGGCAGTGGGTTGCCATGGGCTACCGTGTGTAGCCAGCAGCCAGCGTGAGTGGCTAGCAGCCGCAGTGAGTGGCCGTCCAGAAGCTGGCGACTGATCTGCCTTGCCCGGGAAGAGCGCAATGATGGTGCCAACTTGGGCCAGGGAAGCAACGTCCTCCACAACTAGACTGAAGAACAAAACGACAGCAACTTGTCTGTTCCCCTTCCCCCAATTCCCCAGCGCTGTTCCCATCCCCTAATTCCCCAATAAAAATCTTAAAAAAAAATCACACGATCATATCAAATGATAAAGAAAATGCATTTGATAAAATGAGGCATAAAATGTGCAAGGCAGTTCCTCTGGCATGGCAGTTCCGGCACCATTTTAAAGTTGCTTATTTATTTATTTATTTATTTATTTATTTATTTATTTATTTATTATTTTGACATTGAACACTGAAATTTTAAAAATAATATTTACAATCATTTAAAAAATTAAATACTTAAGTGTAAATCTAACAAAACTCATTATGGTGAAAATTATACATTGCTGATGAAAAAGATCAGGAAGGTCTAAATAAATGGAGAGACATACCATGCTCATGAAATAGAAGACTCAACATACTAAAGACATCAATTTCCCCCAAGTTGGTATTTATGTCTAACACAATTCCTATAAAATCCTCAGCATGAGTTTTGTAGATATATATGGTTATTCTAAAATTCATGTATAAAGGCAAGAGAAATACAATAATTAAAATAATTTCAAAAAAAAATAAAGTGAAGAAATCAATCTACCCAATTTCAAGATTTATTATGTTGCTACAATAGTCAACACTGTGTAATACTGGCAAAGGGAGAGACACATAGATCTAGGTCAGGGGTCAGCAAAACTTTTGAGACAGAAGAGCCACCAGGGGTCAGCAAACTGCGGCTCACAAGCCACATGCAGCTCTTTGGGTACGTACATGTTGCTCTTATTTTCATTTTCAATTTTACTTCAAACTACCATAGTTTCATTTATAAAATTTTAAAACGATATTATTCACATAATGGTGATTATGTAAAAATATATTTATGGCTCGCGAATACTTTTTAAATTGTTGTGAGGGACAGGATTGGCTCTTCCAGAGGCCAGCAAACTTTTGAGACGGAATGTACCCAAAGAGCTGCATGTGGCTCGTGAGCCACAGTTTGCCGACTCCTGATCTATGGAACAGAACAGAGAACCCATAAACAGACCTACAAAATATATGCCCACCTAGTTTTTGACAAAGGTACAAATGGAATTCAATGAAGGAAAGATGACCTTTTCAATAAATGGTACTGTAGAAATTGGACACCCATAGTCATAAAACAGAGCCAAAACTAAGCCACATGTCTTAGACAAAAATTAATTTAAAATGGATCACAGAGTTAAAATGAAAACTATAAACTAAAATTTAGGAAAAAATTTAGGAGAAAATCTTTGAGATCTATGGCAAATCAAAGAGTTTCTATACTTGATATCAAAAGCATGAGCCTTAAAAGGATAAGCTAGTAAGTTGAGTTTCAACAAAATTTAAAACTCTGCTTTGCAAAAGACCCTCTTATGAACATAAAACGCAAATTACAGAGTAGGAGAATATTTGTAAACCACCACATATCCAACAAACGGCTGGTATCTAGAATATATCATTTTGTGCCATCTTGTAGGACATTTTCATACTTAGAGAACTCTCAAAACTCAACAAGTAAAAAAAAATTCAATTAAAAAATGGGCAGAAGATGTGAACAGACATTTAACTAAAGATGATATATAGTTGGTAAAAAAGCACTTGAATAGATATTCAACATCTTAAGCTATTAGGGAAATGCAAATTAAAACCACAAATACATTGAAGGAGATCCAAGATGGCAGAGTAGGTAAATGCTATGCTTGCATCCTCCCATAACCACATTAAAATTACAACTAAACTACAGAACCTGGAGAATGATCTGAAGACTAGCTGAATAGAAGTCCTCTAAGGATATTTAAAAAAAAAAAGGGGGGGGGGAGGCGAGTGGCACATTGGTTGGCTTTGGAGCGCCAGCTCTGAGCCTGGTTCAGATCCCACATGAGGGCCAGTGACACTGCACCCTCTACAGCTAAGATGGTGGATAACAGCTTGACCTAGAGCTGCGCTGCTGTGAGTCGCCAGGCAATGGTGTAGGCTGCAGTGGAGCTGCAGTGGACTGTTGTGAGTTACCATGAGTGGCTGGCAGCCGGCATGAGCAGCTGGCAGCTGGTGTGAACTGCTGTGAGTCACCATAAGTGGCCATCCAATGGCCAGAGAGTGACTGCCTCACCTGGGAAGAGCGCAATGATCACAATACTAACATAGGCCAGTGAAGCGACATCCTCCACAACTAGACTGAAGAACAAAAGGACAGAAACTTGTCTGTTCCCCTTCCCCAATTCCCCAATAAAAATCTTAAAAATAAAATAATAATAATAAATCAACAGACAACAAGTGTTGTGAGGATGTAGAGAAAAAGAAACCCTTGTGACTGTTGGTGGGATTGCAAATTGGTGCAGCCACTATGGAAAACAGTATGGAGTTTCCTCAAAAAATTAAAAATAGAACTTCCTTATGACCCAGCAATTCCACTTCTGGGTATTTATCCAAAGAAATCCAAAATGCTAATTCAAAAAGATATATGCACCCCTATGTTCATTAAAATGTTATTATGGAAGCAACCCAAGTGACCATCAGTAGATGATTCAATAAAGAAGATGTGGTACATTGAAACAATAAAATATTACTCTGCCACAAAGAAATAATGAAATCTTACCATTTGTGACAACATGTACGGAACTAGAGAGTATTATGCTAAGTGAAATAAGTCAGACTGAGAAAGACAAACACCATATGATCTCACTTACATGTGAATTGCAAAGAACAACATAAATGAACACACAGAACAGAAACAGACTCATAGATACAGAGAAGAACCTGATGGTTGCCAGAGAAGAGGGGTGCTGGGGAGCTGGGTGAACGAGGTGAAGGGATTAAGAAATACAAATTGGTAGTTACAAAATAGTCACAAGGATGTAAAGTACAGCACGGAGAATATAATCAATAATGATGCAACAATTATGTATAGTGCCAGATGGGTACTAGACTTATTGGGGGGATCACTGCATAAATTATTATATATAAATGTCAAATCACTATCCTATATACCTGAAAATACAAAATAAAATTGAATGTTCACTCTAAAATAATTTTAAATGAAACCAGAATGACATATCATTATCAGAAAGTCTAAAATAAAAAATGTGACAACACAAAATGCTAATGAGGAAGTGGAGAAATTGAATTACTCATATACAGCTTGTATAGTTGGTGGGGATGTAAGATGGAGCAGCCCCTCTGAAGAATGGTTTGACAGTTTCTTAATAAAAAAAAAATACTAAGCATGCAATACCATACAACTCAACAACTGCACTCCTGGGTTTTATCTCAGAAAAATGAAGACTTGTGTTTATGCAAAAACCTGTACACAAAAATTTATAGCACCTTTATTTCTAATATCAAAATCTCAAATGAACCCAGATGTCTTTCAATGGGTGAATAGTTAAACAATCGTCTGGACATCAATACCATGGAATACCACACAGTGATGAAAAGAACAAACTATCGATACAGGCAACAACCTGAATGAATGTCCAGAGAATTATGCTGAGTGATACAAACCAATCCCAAAAGGTTACACACTATATGATTTCATTTATATAACATTCTGGAAGTGACAAAATTGTAGACATGGAGAACAGATCGGTGGTTGCCAGGGTTTAAGGAGGGATGCAGGTGGAAGGGAAGTGGGTGTAACTGTGAAAGACAAAACGAGGGATCCTTGTGGTGGGATGTTTGTGCCTTGACTGACTTAATGTGGTGGTGCCCTGGTGGTGATGCTGCACTAGAGCTTTGAAGCTGTCAGCACTGGGAAAACTGGATGAGGGGTGTATGGGATCTCTCTGCTATTTCTTACAACTGCGTGAGAGTCTACAATGAACTCAAATTAAACACTTCTAGGGCCAGCCAAGTGGCTCAGTTGGTTAAGAGCTCACTCAAGAGTGCGAGCTCTGAGCAACAGGGTTGCTGGTTCGATTCCTGGCCCAAGCTGAGCTGCCGCTGAGCTGCCAACAGATGGCAGGATGGCTCAGCTTAAAAAAAAATTAAAATTAAAAACTTTTAATTAAAAGAATGATGAAATTAGAAGCAGACTTGAGCCCTACCTATACTGTTTCATTGCTCAAGGTTATATGTATTTTATACTCTTACGGGGTGCCAAAAAATATGATAGATTTGATTAGATATACATGTAAACCATCTGCACAGCTGAAGACACTACAAACATCAAAAGATAAATGACAAAACGGGAGTAGTAGTCACCAGGTACAAAATAGAAATGAACTTTAAAACAGATTTAGAAAGCCTTCCATTTATTGAAACAAAAGCAATCTAATAGAAAAAAAAGAGCAAAGGTTATAAACACAATTCACAAATAACTAGAAATGGTTAATATATGAACATATGCTCAGCATTGCCAGCGATGAGGCGAATGCAAATTCATAAACCTGGGAGGTACTATTTTGTACCTAACACATTGGCAAAATAATTTTTCCTCAAAAGTTATTTGGAAACAACCCCAAACTCAGTGCAAAGAATTCCCTCTACCACTGACCCAGATTCACCAACTGTTCATATCTTACCACATTTCTTTTCTTTTCTCTACCTCTCTCTCTCTCTCTCTCTCTCTCTCTCTCTCTCTCTCTCTCTCTCTCTCTCTGTGTGTGTTTCTATAAGTATGGGTGCATATGTAATTTCTTTTCTGAATCATTTGACAATAAGTTGCATACATCATGCCTCCTTACCCTTAAATATTTAAACCTTTATCTTATACAAACAAGGATACTTCCCTACTTGGTACATTTATCAAATGCAGGAACGTTAACACTGACACAATTGTTCTCTATTAGTCATACAGTAATATATGATCTGAAGTCACTTTAATTTTGTCAACTGTCCTGATAGTGCCCTTAAAAACAATTTTTCCCAGTCCAGAATCAGGTACTGCATCTGATTGTCACCACGCAGGAGTCTCCTGGAATCTGGAACAGCCTCCACCTTTCCTGACTTGCATAACATTAACATCTGCGAAGGGAACTGTCTGGTTATGCTGTGAGATGGCCTTAGTTGGGGTCTGCATGGTGTTTCCCCAGGATCAGGTTCAGATCATGCATTTTGGCAGGATGCGGCAGGAGTGCTGCCGTGCCCCGTCAGCATGTCACATCAACATGGATGTAGAAGTTTGTTCTATCGCTGATTTTAACTGATTTTTTTGTTAAGCTTTCTCAATGTAAAGTTGCTATTTTTCCTTTAATAATAAATCAGTACTTTTGTGGGAAGATACTTTGAGACTATGACCCCACTGCTCCTGTTTAGACTTTCACCCACAAATTTAGCATCTGTTGATGATTCTTGTCTGGATCGATTATTATTACAATCGTTCCCAAAAAATGATTTTTAAAAATTCCATCTACATTTATTAGCCAACATTCTACTACAACAACAAGCTTTTCCTATACTTTTTATTTATTTAGTATCATTATAGCCTCATGAAGTTTTAATTTCAATGGTTATAATTCATCACTGTAACTATTTATTTTGATGCTCAAAATGTCCCCATTTGGTTAATGGGAGCCCCTTCAAGCTGGCTTCTGCATCCCTTTGATGTGTCCCAATCATTCTTTGAGTATTTCCTTACTTTCTGTCACAGCAAACTCTTCTAAGTTTATTTTCTTTTGTTTCTTGCCCCCACCCTGGAATTGGTCATTTCTCCAAGGAGCCCTGATTCCTGGTTCCTTTCAGTTGAGACAGTATTTAGAAACTAAGATTTAGGTGCTAGATGTTGTTACCGAGGTGTCTGCAAAATTTTCAATATTGAAAGTGTGTGGGGTTAAGGAAGATTGGGAAAAGGCGCTCTTGTTCTCAGGGAGAGAGCACAGGTGCAGCAGATGATGAATGACATTTAGCCACACCTGTCAAGCACTGATACATGTGCACGTGGACACAGCCAGGACACCTGGAGGGGTCTCTTCAACACAAACTGGCACACAAGTACACAAAAGCAATGCATTGGAAACAACTACAGTGTCCATTGGCACAAGTGAGCTAAAGAAATCATAGCACTTTCTTCCTATGGAACACTTAGCATACGCTGAAAACCACGAGCCAGTTTTTTTCAAGTCTATGAATTATTATTGGAGAAGAAGCAGCTTACAGAATGCCATGGATAGGTTGACTTTTCATTTCAAAAACTTTGTGTCCATCTTACATAGGTGAGTGTGTTTGTGTAAGATCACTCCAATCTCCTAGGCAATGTTATCTCTCCAAGTCATGGGGAGAAGGGAGTGGAGGTTAAAGATATGGGAGCAGAAAATTATAGTTTTTACTTCACACATTTCTGAACTATTTGAAGACTGTATAGCAGTCTTGTGTTTCTTCTGTAATTCGAAGGAATAAAAAAGCATTAAGGGATAACAGGTTAAAGAGGAGACAGCCATCTCCCTAGCCTACAAGTCTTGCCAGTACTGTTGAATACTAAAGTAGCTTTAAAAATAAGGAAAAGGGTGTTCATCAGAAGCAGGGTAATTGGCTTTGGAAACAGAGGATGAAGTAAAGGAGGAGAAAATCTTGGCAGTGTTCACTCATCTGTGCCCTGGAGCAGAGGAGGGCCATGACTTCAGGTCTTGGCTCTCTGTGAAGTGGACGCACAGCCTGTCCCAACCCAAGGTGGCTCCCCTGCCCTGATCCTGGCTCCCCATCGCCCTCTGGGAGGTGACTGGCTTCCCAGGAATGGTGTGTGAGGAAGAAAGTGTGGCTACAAGACTCAGAACAAGAGGCCTTAGACCTGGTCTGTGCTGTTCTTCCCGCCTCCTGAGCTGATGGACAGATGGAGAGTGCTGCATGAAGTTAGGAGGACCGATCCTGCGGCCAAACTTGACGAATTCACATCCTGGCTGACTGAGTACCAACTTGAGCAGATTCCCTCCACCTCTCTCTGCCTTAGTTTCCATAAAACATACGCCATGGGGTTTTTGGACTATCAAACGAATAAATATGTCAAGTGCTGAGGATAGGAGCGGGCGTGTAATGAGCACTCAAGAAACATTGTTTGTGTTATTATCATTCCTACAGGTTACCGTGGCACACCCTTGTTTTACCTCAGATGGGAAGGCAGCTCGGGTTTCACTGTTACATGTGATGCTGGAGGATAGTTCACCATAGCGGTGTGCACTAGCTGGGAATGCTTTCAGCTGCAGGAATTCCAAACACAGCAACTTAAACAAAGTAGGTTTTGTTTTGCCTCAGTTTTCAAGAAGGTTGCAAGTTGGCAGGTTCAGCAGGTCATCCATGTCAGGGCCTCGTCTCAGCAAACACTTAGCCTCTCTTTCATGCCTCAGTGGTGCAGCATGGCCTCCCCAACTCCTGGCATCACATCCACCTTCAAGGTAGGAAGAAGGGAAATAGAGAGAAAACTGGAGAAGGGAAATAGAGAGAAAACTGGACTCTGACACATTTGGCTCTTTGAGAAAACGAGCCTTCCCAGAATCCCTCAGCTGACTGACAATTATGTCTCATTTACCAGAACTGTGCCATTTGACCACACTTAGTTCAAGACAGGCTGGGAATATACTGCAGTCAGCTTTTCAGCCTCGATAGTGCAGATCACAAGGGAAAGGAGGTTGGGAATGACTGCCACTATTCTCTTTATCCCACTAAAGAAAAATCTGTGTGACCATGTTTTAGTGAATTGGGGGTGGGTGGTGGAGTTCACCAAACATTTTCTCAGCAGCAGGACCATTGTAGTGCTTCTATCCCTCTTCTGTTCTTGGGATCCATCTACATAAAGGCCCAACCATTGTAAAACAGGAGGGGATCCTCTAGCTGTGGGGGCCAGCTGGAAGCTCACATGCTCCTAGGGATTTAGCAAGGTGGAGAGCCAGGCAGACCAGCCTTCCAAGGCCCCCAGATCCAACTTCCAAATTCAGCTGCCAGCTCCAGGCCTGTGGAGGGAGCTGCAAGCAGTTTGCTGGACCCAGCCCTGGGCGGCGAGGTCTCCTCTGCTCATTTCCTCCTGGACTGTTAACTTATTTGCCATCTTCTGGGCTCTTGGGAGCATGGGCCAGGCTGGCCAGGGATTGGGTGGCTCCCATGTGTGACACCCACAGCCTCCCTCATGTCCGCGGGGCAAGCCAGGCTGATGGTATCCAGTTCCTGAGACCTCACAGTGAACTCAGACTCCAGATATGCTCTCTTGATAACAGCTTCACCTTTTTCACGTCTTTTAACAAATACCAGTTCCTGGCTGAAACCCAAACTCCTGGCTGAATATCAACTCCTGGCTGGAAACTGTTTGCTGCTTCCCAGAAATGAACCCACTTGGCAATGGACAGTGGAGAGGCAGGCTAGGGGCCCAGGCCTTCTTGGTGCCACAGGCAATTGCGTGCCATCTCACCAGCCCAGGGAAGGGTCAGGTCAGCTCTCTGGGTTGTTCTCCTCTGTCCAGTTGGCAGTGGGTTGCTCTGCCTTGCCCATCACGGCGCCTGGGCAGCATACCAGAGCCAGGGCTGGCTCTGTGGCCAGTCATGTGCCACCTTTGGCAGGAGGGCCATGGTCGCAGTCCCAGCCCTTGGAGGAAAGGCGGTTCGTTATTTCTGAGTTTGTGGGAAGTGCACTTTGAACACATTTGCATCAATGAAGGAAATAATATCTCTCCCAAGAGGTCAGAAAAGAAAGAAAATTCAATTTGCTGAGATATCCAGCCCTCAGGTCCTGTTCTCACTACCTGCGTCCTTGGCCATTAAGAGGCAGCAAATCCTCCTGGGCCCAGATGAAGAGAAAAGGAAACAGATGCTGCATCAAATAAGGGGTTTTTCCTTGACTCAGTAGCAAGTTTACATGTTCATAGTGATTCGGCCCCACACGGAACAATGCTTTGACTATTCAGGGCATCTCCTGTCCTGTGACTGCCACCATGGTCCCTCTCCGGATGCAAGGACTCATCTATACAAAGCCATGGCCCGCCATGGGCCTGCCTCCTGCCTGCTCACAGCCTGTGAGGCTGGACTCTCATTCACTTAATTTTCCAGGTGAAGAAACAGAGGCTTGGGAAGTCCATGACTTGCCTGAAACCAGCCGAAGCCAGGACCTGAGGCTGGTCTCGCAGCCCAGGAGCTCAGCAGCCCAGCCGCACCCTCAGCAGTGATGGAGAGCTGCCCACCCCGCCAATCTCTGTTCTGCCCCCAGGATGTGGGAGGATTAGTCAAGGGTGTCCTGGGTTGGCCTCTGTAAAGCTTATCAGCCCTTTGTTTTCCAGCTTCTCACAACCACATGAAACAAGGCTATAGATGGAACAAGAGATTAAAGGCTGAGCCTCGTCCAGGTCAGGAAATTCCAAGTGCAGCCTCCCAGCTCATCTCCAGGTCCATCTCTCGGTCACCCCCAGGGTCACTGACTGGCCAGTGTGGCAAGATGTCAGGAGACCAGCATGTCTGCAGGGGCTTCTGCATCCTCCGGAACTTCCTGAGGACCAGATGCTGATCTCCCCACTGGCTCCAGGGCTGCCTCCCTCTCCCTCACTGACCCGTCCAGCTGCTCTCCCTGTTCCCACACCCTGCTGTCCCCAGCTTAGCAAGATGGCCCTGTTGGGTCCACATGTACTGTTACGTCCGCATCTATGACACCCCTCTTTTGGACTCACTTTGCCCTTCAGTTGCTACCCTATTTGCTCCTATTGACAATAAAGCTGGTTCACATTGCATCCCTGTGTTGCTGTGCCCTGTCAGCAGCAGCTCAAGCCCTCCTCACACTGTCCTCATCTGCATCCAGACTCCTTGTCCCGGCTCCTCTGTCCCCAGCCCTCACCTCACCTCTCTTCATACTCAGTCTTTCCTCAGGGTTCTAAAGACTCTAATGCTGCCTGGCCCAACCCTTGGCCTCCAGGATACAGGTGTGTAGGGCTTAACCTGTGAATTCAGACCTCCAAACCTCCCCAGACCTGCCTACCACCTCCTGTCCTTAGAAGCAAGAACAACTCTCTTCCTTCACACCCCGTGTCTAATCCTGTAGTCACCTTTACAGAAAACTCAGGACCTCAGTCCCTGCTGGTCACCCCCTGCTGCCTCCACCTGCCCATGCACTCTTAGTGCCCACCTGGGCCCTGTTAAAATATGCAACGTCTCAAAGTCTTAAAGACCCCGTTTCCCCAAGTTCAGAGTCGAAGTCCAAATGCTAATGTGACAGCCCCCACCCCTTGCTGTCTTCCCGGCACCAACCACCTCTCACTCACCCCTTTGCTTTATCCAGCCACCCTATCTCCTGAGCTCCCACAGGCTCCTGTCTCCAAATTTGGCTCTGCCACTAGGGTCCTATGGCTCTCCCTTCTTCCAGTCTTTTCTCAAGTAACTCATTCCCTGCCACCTTATTTTAAACTGAACCCCTACCCTGGCACTCTCTGTTCCCTTTTGTTTTTGTTAGCTATTGCTGAATAACAAGTTAACCCAAACCTTAGTGGCTAAAGACTTCATTTGTACATTTGTTATCTCAAAGTTTCTGTGGGTTGGAATACGGTTGTGGGTTAGCTGTTCCTCTGGCCCAGGGCCTCTCACCCAGGGCCTCCCAAGGTTTTGGTCAATGTGTCAGCTGGGCTGTGTTCATCTCAGGAATGGATCTGCCTATGAGGCTGCAGGCAGGAATCAGCTCCTGGGGGCTGGTGGCAGAGGCACTGGCACCTGGGCCCACCATAGTACTGCTCAAAACACCACGGTGCACAAGGGAGTAAGAGGGAGAGGGTGCCAAGGATGGATTCACAGCCCATGTAACATAATCTCGAGGTGACCTCTGCCATTAGAAGCAAGTCGTAGATCCAGTCTACACTCAAAGGAAGGGGACTGCTGAAGAGTGTGAACACCTAAGCCACTTCTGGAACTGGCTACCACACTGTTCCTGCCCGTGTTCTCATGGCGTTTCTCTCCATCTACCATACAGTTTGCTCATGCATTCTGTTCGTTGTCTGTCTCCCCAGGTAGAATGCAAGCTCCTGTTGGCAGGGCTTTTCTGTGCTATTCAGACTGTGTCCTCAGCACCCACAGGAGAACATTGTCACAGCCCATGGCAGGTGCTGACTAAATGTTCGTTGGGTTGGTGCAGGCGAACTTCAGGAAGTTCTTTACAATGCAAGGTGAATTACAGCCATCTGCCCTCCGTGACTGTGCTTTAACCCTACCAGACCGCTGTACCGATTTTTCGGTAATTTCTAATCATATCTTATCTAATCATATCTGTGTTGTGTGCATGGAAAAGCACTCCTATTTTCTACAATGTCTCCAAGTTCCAACTTATTCTAACCACTTGTTTGCATGTAACTAACATTTTTCTATATCATGTTGGTTTTTTCTCTTTAATGCTCAGGAGCCCAGGTATAGGGGACAGTTAGGTTCAGGGCCTCAGGTCTGGTAGGGTTAATTCCCTGTGTTACAAAGTGAGCTCATGACAGGTATTGCAGGTTGATTTCTGTATGAGTGAGAAAGGTGTAAGACCCCAACTGAATGCTGGAGCCATCCTGGTCACCACTGCCACAGTGGCCAAAAAATCAGTCCACATCCTCTCCAGACTCGGCATTGCCTCTGTGAAATGACACTTGATCCCAAAGACTAATCACAGTCTCAAGGGCTCAAAGGGAGTGGCATTAATTTCATTCTTTTAAATGTGTGATTTTAAATATTTTTATAATTGTAATTTGTTTAAAATATTCTTGGGGGACAGTTTGGCACTATTTACCAAAGGTTTAGAAGTACACACTCTTTGATCCAGCAAGTCCAGAGCCTGGAATTATTGGTTTTTCACTATATTCAAAGATTAGTGTACAAAGATATGCAATGCAACTTTGTTTATAGTAGTAAAAGAATCAAAAAGCTAAATGTCCCTCAGTAAGAAGGCGGTTAATGAAACTTCAGCATATTCACACTGTGGAATACCACACAGCTATTGGGAAGACCAAAGTCAGCCATATGTCCTGATGTGGATGCATCGCCATCTCTCTGATTCATTCGATCAACAACTATTTGTTAAGCATCTACTATGTTCCAAGTGTTGTTCTAGGCACTAGGGGACACAGAGCAGCAAACTCCCTGCCCATAGAAACTTACATTATAGTGTAGGACCATACACACATGCAAATAAGTATGCAAACAAATACAATAATGCAAATAGAAGGGAGTACTGAGGAGAGTAAAGCAGGCAGGGATAGCGTAGAGGCACTGGTTTCTATATCATGGCCTGGGAAGCCTACTAGGGAGCAGACAGCTGGACAAAGTGGGAGAGGTATCACTGGCATCTGGGGCTAGCACCTTTCAGACAAAGGGACTGACGATGCAAAGGTCCTGAGTGCAAATGGCCTTGATGTATTCAAGCAACTGGAGTGAGGAGGAGGGGGCAGGGAGGCCAAGGAGGTGGGGAGAATGTGTGCACAGGCAGCCAGTCATCAGAGCAGGCTCCCAGCCAGTCGTCCTGCAGGCTGGCTTTGGGGTCAAACACACTGGTGTGCTGGTCAGGGATCAGCACTCACAGGATCAGGGCCGCTGTCTCCTCCATGGAATGGGGTCTGGTTATTTTCCAGTATAACTCTGGGCTGTGGGGAGAGAGATTAGGACGGGAAAAGGGAAAAGGCAGGACCCACAGAGGAGGCCACTGCAACCCGCCTGGAGAGGCTGGTAGCTTGGACTAAGGTGGCCCTGACCAAGGAGGGTGGTGGGATTCTAAATATATTCTGAAAAAAGAGAACCAGCAGAATATGCTATTGGGTCAGGTTTGGGGTATGAAAGAAAGGAGCCATGGGTGACTCTTTGTTTTTTGTCCTGAGAAGCTGAGAAAGATGGGAAAAACTAAGAAAGAAGTAAGATTTTGGGGACAGGAAGAGTAGAAATCAGGAGTTTGTTTGGGGGCCAGCCAAGTGGCTCAGTTGGTAAGAACGCGAGCTCTGAACAACAGGGCTGCCGGTTTGATTCCCACATGTGCCAGTAAGCTGCACCCTCTACAGCTAAGATTGTGAACAACAGTTCGACCTAGAGCTGGGCTGCCGTGAGTGGCCGGCAATGGCGTAGGCTACAGTGGGCTGCAGTGGGCTGCTGTGCGCTACTGTGAGTGGCTGGCAGCCAGCATGAGTGGCCAGCAGCTGGCATGAGCTGCCATGAGCCACCATGAGCGGCCATCCAATGGCTGGTGACCAACTGCCTCACCCGGGAAGAGCTCAATAATCATAATACCAACATGGGCCAGTGAAGCAGCATCCTCCACAACTAGACTGAAGAATGAAAAGACAAGAACTTGGCTGTTCCCCTTCCTCAATTCCCCAACACTGTTCCCCTCCCCCAATTCCTCAATAAAATCTTAAAAAAAAAAGTTTGTTTGGGATGGGACACATTAAACCTGAGATGGCTGCTGACTGTCCATGTGGAGAGACCGTGGAGGGCTAGAAGCCCCATAAGTGATTTTCAGGGGGAGGAGAGGAACTGGGGAAGCTAGACTTGTTGGGAGGAGCTGGCAGGGTCTGGATGAGGTAGCTAATGAATAAGGGTAGGGTATTCTGGGGGCCCAGATGGGGGTCCTTTGCAGACACATCTGTGTTTAGAATAAAGACCAGAAAGGCATATGGGTGAGAAAAAGGAGAGCTGGGGAGTCCAGGAATCCAAGCGAGAAGAGGCCCAAGGGGCAGGTTGGGGTGTGTCCAGCACTGCTGGGGGCTGTGGTGTGGACAGAGCAGGGTCACCACACCCCAGTGGGGTGGAGGCCTTCAGACTGCAGGCTTAGACAAAGCCAGAATCAGAAGAGGGGAGAGACTGCAGGACTGGGAGAGGAGACAGTTAATGGAGATAACAGATAATATTGTCGAGGCATTTTTCTGTCAAGGGAGCTAAGAAATAAGAGAGAGGTGTGAGGCTTGGAGTTTGTATTTCAGGATTAGGAGACTATTTTTATTCTGAGGGATTAGTCCAGTAGGCATGAAGGGAGCTCTCATGCATCAGTGAGAGGATGTGCAAGACGGACAGGGTGGGTTCAGGAGCTGTGGCTGAGTGTGTGGTGCACAGGTGCAGATGCCAGTGGACAGGTAATGAGTGAGAAAGGTTGGATGTTTCCTTCAAAGAGAGAGAGAGAGGTCTGGGGAGGGAGGCGTAGGGGCAGGGATGGCACAGTCACCAGGGATGGAGTGACCAGGGTGGGCAAAGCCTGGGGGTGTCCTGAACACAAGAAGCCTGGCTGGCTGCTTCTCCTCCAGCCTGGTGTCAGCCAAGGGAAGGCAGAGAGCTGGGCGCATCCAGGGTCTAGACTTTACCAGGTGAATAGGAATGCATACCATTTTTATTGGGGCAGGGGAGAGATATATGTAAATGGAATGTCCTTGCCCTAGTCACTTCCCAGAGCCCTTGCCCTGTTCTGGATGGCTTGCTGCACTGCCACCCTAGGGTGGGCACTGCATTGAACCCATTTTGCAGCTGAGGGCATGATGTTTGTTGCTGAGTTATGGAAGCTGAATGCTCAGATGGTGCAGCTGAGGAAGGGTTCAGTAAATGGGCAGATGCCCGTGAGGGGGCACAAATAAGTGACCTGGAAGAAGAAGATGGGGGATGCATCAGGGGTGGGAGATTCTCGGAAGAGTCCAGGACCCACACATCCTGAGACACTCCACACACAATGGGGTTCAGAAAATGCTTATTGGGAATTCCCAGTCAAGATGGCAGGGCAGGTAAATGTTGTTTTTGCCTCCTTTCATGACTACATCAAAAGTACAACTAAACTACAGAGCAACCATCATTGAGAATCACCTGAAGTCTAGCTGAACCCAAGTCCTACTTTTAAGGACATACAGAAGAAACCACCTCCAGACTATAGGAGGGGCAGAGATGCAGAACAGTCTGGTCCTGCACCTGTGTGTGGTGATTAAAATTCCAGAGGGATATGTCAGCTGAGGAGGTCCCCCCGGGAGATGCAAGGAGTCCCAGCCCCAAACAGGCTCCCCAGATCAGCGTTCCAGTGCTGAGAAGAGAAATTTCCATAGCTTCTAGCTGTGAAAAACAGTGGAGATTGTGGTGGAGTGAGATGTAGGGTGGCTACAGGCCCAGGCGCTCCTCTTAAAGAGCATGCACATGGACTTAATTGCTGGTGGACTCACTCGCTCTGAGTGCCAGCATTGAAACAGCAGCTGGAAAGGTGCCAGGGACATAAGGGGAGAAACTGAATTGTGTGGCTTCAGAGCAAGGGTTGGAGGGGCAACTTTCTCCCAGACAGAAGTGCTGGTAGAATCCATTGTTTCTTTGTTGAGCCCTCCCTGCTCCGGGCATGCAGACCCAGGTGGCCTCCATATCAGAGCCTCCAACAACCTGGCTAATACTGTTCATTCACCCAGCCCTGATGATTCCCTGAGAACCCACCCCACTGAAAGTGTAGGCCCTCCCAAGCCAATTCCAGTGGCTTTTCCATTCAAACTGCCTGTCTTGTCTCATGTTGTGGACTCTCCTAAAATACCTCAAAGGTTCACAAAACCCAAACAGCCCCAAGCCTGGCAGTAATGGCAGCTGGCCTCAGTTCATAGCTAGGTCTTTCAAGCCACCTCCAAGCCCAGCAGGGTTGGCAGCCATCTGTGAATTGCTTTGTGGCTCATGCCAGGTAACCCTGGGCAGGGTACACTTTGGGGCTGAATTTGGCCAACGATAGGATCCCCATCAGGAGGCTCGGGGGCTAGCATACATGGTGGCCAGCTCGAGACTGAGCCAGAGCATCACTTGGCCGCCTGTGAGAACGACATACCCAAAAGGCAGACTGTGCAGGCACCAGAGCCCTGTTAAAGCAAATCCTGCTCTGTAGGGTCAGCCCCTGCACAACAGCTCCTCCACAGTAGTCACAGACAGTCCTCACTACCAATCAGCCTAAAGGCCAATCCCTCCCATTGACGTCCAAACAGCAACCAAGGCTCAACTACAACAGGAGGGCACACACAATCCACACAAAAGAAATGCCTGCAGAACCTAGCTCAGGTGACCAGGTAGACTGTGCCATTGGGCCCCACGGGACACCTATTACATAAGACTACTAAGACAGAGAGGCATAGCAACCCTAACTAATACATAGAAACAAACACAGGGAGGCAGCCAAAATGGGGAGACAGAGAAACATATGCCCTAAAAAA
Source organism: Hipposideros armiger (assembly GCF_001890085.2). NCBI lineage: Eukaryota > Metazoa > Chordata > Mammalia > Chiroptera > Hipposideridae > Hipposideros > Hipposideros armiger. The sequence goes on from NW_017731826.1 coordinate 528,799, forward strand.
GAACAAAACAAAGCCCTAGAAAAAGATCCAAACAAAATGGAAACAAGCAATCTATCAGATGCAGAGTTCAAAGCAATGATTATAATGACACTCAATGACCTCAGAGAGAACTTCAACAAAGAGATAGGAAACATAAAAATAGAGGTAGAAAACAAAAAAAAGGAACCAGTCAGAAATAAAAAATAATATAACTGAAATGAATACATTAGAGGGAATCAACAGTAGGTTAGATCAGGGATCAACAAACTGTGGCTCGCAAGCCACGTGTGGCTCTTTGGGTACGCAAATGTGGCTCTAAAGTAAAATTGAAAATGAAATAAAACTCTCATAGTTTCATTTATAAAAATTTTAAAGGATATTCACATAATGGTGATTTCATTTGTTTTATGGTTCTCAAATAATTTTTAAATTGTTGTAATGGACAGGATTGGCTCTTCCATCTCAAAAGAGGATAGAATAAGTGATTTAGAAGATGAGGCAGCAGAAAACACCCAATCAGAACAGCAAAAAAGGAAAAAGAATCCAAAAAAATAAGGATAGTTTAAGGGACCTCTGGGACAACATTAAGCGTAATAAGATTCGCATCATAGGAGTACCAGAAGGAGAAGAGAGAAAGCAAGGGATTGGAAACCTATTTGAAGATAGAATGATGAAAAACTACTCTAACCTAGTGAAGGAAATAGGCATACAAGTGCAGGAAGCAGAGAGTCTCAAACAAGATGAACCCCAAAAGGCCCACACCAAGACACATCATAATTAAAATGCTGATGGTTAAAGACAAAGAATATTAAAAGCAGCAAGAGAAAAGCAGTGACCTATAAGGGAGCTCCCATAAGACTGTAAGTTGATTTCTCAACAGAAAATTTTCAAGTCAGAAAGAATTGGTACAAAATATTCAAAGTGATGAAAATCAAGGACCTATAATCAAGATTAATCTACCCAGCAAGGCTATCATTTAGAATAGAAGGAGAGATAAAGAGCTTCTTCCCACACAAGAAAAAGATAAAGGAGTTTATCACCACCAAACCAGTATTACAAGGAATCTTAGAGGGACTTCTTTAAGACAGAAAGAAAAAAGATAAAAAATATGAATAATAAAATGGCAATAACTACATATCTATCAACAATTACTTTAAATGTAAATGGATTAAATTCTCCAATCAAAAGATAAGGTGAGGTCAGCCGAGTGGTGTATTGGTTGAGAGTTGGCTTGGGACACCAGCTCTGAGCAGCAGGGCCCCGGTTCAGATCCCACATTAGGGCCAGTGACACTGCGCCCTCTACAGCTAGGATGGTGAATGGTGGTTCGACCTGGAGTTGTGCTGCCATGGGTCACCAGCAACAGTGTTGGCTTCAGTGGAACTGCAGTGGGCTGCTGTAAAGCTACCGTGAGTGGCTGGCAGCCGGCGTGAGCTGCCAACAGCCACCGTGAGCAGCCTTTCAGAGCCTGGCGACTGATCTGCCTCATCTGGGAAGAGAGCAATGAAAATACCAACGTGGGCCAGTGAAGCGATGTCCTCCACAACTAGACTAAAGAACAGGGGGACAGCAGCTTGTCTGTTCCCCTCCCCCAATTCCCCAATAAAAATTCTAAAAAAAAAAAAAAGATAAGGTGGCTGAATGACTAAGAAAAATAAAATAAAACCCTTTCATATACTGCCTACAAGAGACCCACTTCAGATTGAAAGACACACACAGACGGAAAGTAAAGGGATGGGAAAAAACTTTCATAAAAGTTAAAAAAAAAAAAGCTGGGGTAGCAATACTTATACCAGACAAAATAGTCTTTAAAACAATGGCTATAACAAGAGCTAAAGAAAGGCCCAGTAATCCCACTCCTGGGTATTTATCTGAAGAAACCCAAAATGCTCCTCAAGGGGACATACACATCCATATGCTCATTGCAGCATTATTTACAATGGCCAAGATGTGGAGGCAGCCTGGGTGTCCACCAATGGATGAATTGATAAAGAGAAGGTGGTACATATATACAATGAAATACTTCTCAGCCATGGAAGAGAATGCGTTCTTGCCATCTATGGCGGCATGGATGGACTTGGAGGGTATTGTGCTGAGTGGAGTAAGTCAGACAAAGACAGATGCAATGTAATTTCACTTATACGTGGAACCTAAAGAACAAAATAAACAAACAAACAAAACAGAAACACACTCGTAGATACAGAGAATATTGTGATGGTTGCCAGATGGGAGGGGGGTTCGGGGTGTGGGAGAAAAGAGGGGAAGGAATTAAGAAGTACAAATTGGTTGTTACACAGTTGTCTTGAAGATGTAGGGTATAGCATAAGGAATATAGTCAATAATATTGTAATAACTATGTATGGTGTCAGATGGGTACTAGATTTTTCAGGATGATAGATGGGAGAAGGTTGGGGGCAGGGTGAAAAAGGTAAAGGGATTAAAATGTACAAATTGGTATTTATAAGACAGTCATGGGGATGTAAAGTAAAGCATAGGGAATACAGTCAATAATAAGGTAATAATTATGTATGGTGTCAGGTATGTACTAGATTAGTCAGGGGGATCACTTCTTAAATTATATAAATGTCTAACCACTACGCTGTACACCTGAAATTAATATAAAATAATATTGAATGTAAACTTAATTGAAAAATTAAAAACAGGAGAAAAGGTGAAGGGGAATTAGAGGTTTAAATTTCCAGTACAAAACAAATAAGTCATGGGGATATAACATACAGCATAAAGAATATAGTCAATAATATTATGATAGCTTGGTATGGTGTCTGATGGTTCCTAGACTTATCATGGAAATCACTTCTTTAGGTATATAAATGTTGAATAACTATGGTGTACCCCTGGAACTAATATAATATTGTATGCTAGCTTTATTTTAATAAAAATCTTTTTAAAAAGAAAAGAAAATGTTTAATAGGTGAGTGAGTGGTGGAGTCCCTGTTCCTGTTACAGAGCTTGGAGATTGCCCAAGTCTCTTCCAAGGCTCAGATCCAATGGTCCTGACTCAGAATGTGGACATTCAAAGGGAACTTCAACCAGATGCAGGAATACAGCCCTGCTCTCCCTGTCCCTCTGGGGTCCTTGCAGTGGCCCTTCCCAGCACTGTGACCATAGCCAACCCCATTCCATCTCAGAGACCCCGAGGTGCCAGGTCTTCCCGAGCCTTGGCCAGCCTTAATTTGTGGCCACTGATCACTCCATTCTAAGAATAACCAGGGGACAAAAAGGCCTCAGGTCCTGTGGCCCAAGGTGCTCACCTAGGACCTCGTGCATGCCCAGCACTGTGCTAGGCCTCATGGGTAGAGCAAGAGAAGGAGGAGAGGGCGCCCCTGTGCCCTTGGCACCCGCACTCCTGGACCTGAGCCCTTTGATGCATATTGCTTCAAGGTGGGCATCACCTAAGCGACAGGTAAGGAAAGAGACCCCAGGTGGACCTGTGACCATTGTCCCACACCAGGCAGTGGAAAAGGAAGGTGTGGAACTGGGTCCTTGTGTGGTAAACAGCTGTCCCTGCATCCTCCTTCCTCTTGTTGGGACCCAGGAGAGCCCAACTCAGGGTTCAGTCACTTGCACGAGTGTCACAAGTATAGATGTGCAAGCTTGATGAGTGTGCAGGCCCCACATCACCCCAACAAAACATTGAGGCTGGGAGAGGCTGACCACCCAGGATCCTCTCTGGGGCAGGTGGGCTCTGGGGGGCCCCTACTGGGGAGGAGGTGGCCCAAGCCACATGTCACACGTCCCTGGCACCATCATGATACTGGCTGTACTGTTACTAATGGAATCACAGCTTGACAAATTTATAAAACAAGAACATTTCATAAAGATTTATAAAATGCTCCAGGCATAATAAATCCTCCCTTTGTGTGGGCCATTTCCTGAAGGAGATTCCACTGGTGGCTCATTTCACAAATTAGAGAGTTCTGGCATCTCACACAGCTGGAGCTGGGCAGTCCTGATGCGTGATCACAGCTGGTGTCTCTGCAAGGTCCACGGGCCAGAGTGGACTGCAGATGGGCCCTGTGGGGGACTGACCCATCAGACTCACTTCAGCAGCAGGGCAAGGCACTTGGCCTGTGTCCCTAACTCCTACTGGTGAATCATAGCTGGGACCTGCCCCTTGACCCAGACTCCCTGTGTGACCTCCAGCCAGGAGTGTGTGGCAGACTACATTTCCCAAAAATGACCACAGCAATATTCCCGCCCTACATGCTCTTTCAGAATCTTGCCACCCTCATTAAGAGATGGAGTCTCTTATTTCCCCTCTCTTTGAAATTGGACAGGCTTTTGGGACCATCACGAAGAACAGACCACTGCAAGGAGGCAGGGTGACTTCTGAAGCTGGGTGACATGTGATATGACCTTGACTCCCATGTTGTAAGGAAGCGCCAGATCCTACAGAGCAGTGTATGTGTGTGCTGGCTGGCACCTCAGGGAAGATCACAAGTCTGGGCTGACAGCCAGCACCAACACAGCTACATAAGGGAGCCCTCAGATGACTCTGGCTCTGCCCACATGCCACCCTAAGCTAAGTGGAGTGGAGCAGAGACAACCTGCCCTGCCCAAATGTCAGATCATGAGCAAAGAAAACGATGGCATTGCTTTAAGACACTCAGTTTGGAGATAGTTTGTTATTCAGCAATAGACAAGAACAGCATCCTAGCTGATATCTCGGCCTTCCCTGGGCATTCTCTGTCCCAGGGACATAGCACCCACTCTTCAGATGACTGACTAAGGACCCCAGGTGGGCACAGGGCTCCTTGTCCTGGGGGAACTCCCATTGGCCTGCGTCTGCCATGTGTGGGAGGGGAAGGGTCTCATGCCTGAAAACCCTGTCTTAGGTTTCCTACGTAATGGGAAATGTTTTCATGGCAGTAAAATGCTAGGCATTAGCTTTCAGAATTAAATATTTGGTCCTTTTCCCAAAGTTTGTGAGGTGTCTGAATCTCTCCTGTGAACTTGCAGCATGCTGAGTTCTGGCCTGCGGAGAAATGGCCTTTTTCAGGCCTCCACTGAACAGCAGTAGTAATGGGGCCGCTGTGATCGCAGAAACTGGCACTGAGCAGGGTGGGTCAGTAGGGCCATTAAACAACATGGTGCAATTCTCTGGAATAAGTTTCACCAAGTGTGATTTTATTTAAAATACATATTGTATGATTACGCCTACGCCCACAATGCCCAGGAAATACTTTCTATTAAAATAGCACTGGCCTGTTATGTAAAAGCACTAGCGAGCACTCTGGAGCCCATTCCTCCATCTTTGACTGGATGGAGGTGCCTTAGCTGAGGATCAAGGGGAGCCTGATCCACGTCACTGTCATCAACATGGACAGAAAACATCACCAAGCAGCAGGACATGTGGGCTGCGGCCCTTGCATTCCCTCTGCACCTCCAATGGCCCACACACCCAGCAAATCTCTGGCCTCCATCCCAGCAACCTCAGCACCATCTCCTGTAAGGGCCACAGCCCCCAGAATGCACCAGCCAGCCTTCCCCACCAGCATCTCCTTCTAAACCTCTGATGTTAATCACTACATGACAATGTGTGGATCCATAAAAACTAAAACTAAAAAATTAAAAATACATATCTGAAACACCAACCCTCCCCCCAATTTTTTTAAATGAACAAAACTAGCATTGCTGTAAGTTCATTATCATGAACTTTAATCCAGTCTATATTAGCACTGCACACTGGTGGCTTAAACAACAGAAATTTATTACTCACAGGTCTGGAGGCCAGACGTCCGAAATCAGGGTGGGTTCTTTCTGTTTAGCCTGTAAGACAATGCAAAGAAAAAGTTCCAGGTTTATGTTTATCTCTTCAGTAAGATTCAGTGTGACTCTGTGATGCCCAGACCAGTGTCACAGGCAACCTGCAGAGGGCGGAGGGCACTGACCTGGGGGCTGGGAGGGCCGCTTTGCTCTGTGGCCTTCACCAGTCTCTCTGGGGCCTCAGTTTCTCCATCTATATGATGAGGCTTAGATCAGGTAGTCTCTCAGAGCCTTTCTTTCTAGCCCTGATTGCTCAGGGTCACTTGTCCCTGGTTTTGGGCCACATGAGCTGTGGGAGTCTGTCCTGGGCTGGCCCAGTATGATCATGGGTAGCAGAGTCTGAGTCACACAGGCTACTCTCCTTGGCTGCTCAGGGCAGGACATGCCAGTTTCTTGTGTCATCAAGAACATGGAACCAACCCTTCATTGAGGGTTTCCTTACTAATCCCGGCAGGAATTTTCCTTGGGGGCTGTGTGGTCAGAGCGCTGCAGAAGCAGAGGGCACATCCAAAGGGCAGTGATTAGGGTTTAATGTAAGAGTAGAGGGCTGGGCAGGGCTTGGGGAAAGGTTGGCACAGTGGGGAATTGGTATTTCCTCCCAACTGCAGTTTCCAAAACTCCAAGCCTGGCAGGGAGAGTGGCTGAGGGTGAGTGATCCCCAAGGGGAGGTGGAGGCTTGGGGGGTAGGGGAGCAGGAGGAAAAACACTCTGTCCTCCTCACATTGGTCTCTTCCAGGTCCTTCATATCAAGGGACAGAAGACAATGTGTTCCTCGCCCAGGAACAGGTCCAAGGAGGGTGGAGAGCAGGGAATCAGCTGGAGGGTAGACATGTCCACAGGAGGCTGGGGCAGGCTGGCCCTGACTCCGCCTGTCCACCTGCTGTCCACCCTACCCAGTTATAGCATATGCACAAAAATGGTGAGAGGGTTGAGGGGACAGAATGAGCAAGCACAGCCCTCACCACGGAGGAGTGTGGGTACCTCACCACTCACCTGGCTCACCTGACATAGCAGGAAGGCCAGACCTGCAGTGGCATGAAGCCTGCTTCCTTCTGTGCACAAGCCCCAGCTTGAAGCTCTATGCAGAGAAGCACCCAGGGACTGGCCATCAAGGGCTTGGACTTACATCTCCCTGAAGAAAACTGGACCCCAAATTAGAAATGGTGGGATCACATGCTTGCTTAGGCAAGTTTCACCTGCACCGGGAGTTTGGAGCAATAGTTCTCACAGAGCAAAGATGAATGTGTATGATTGATTACCATCAGGAACCCAGACCTGGGCTGGGGTGGGGGGTCTCACTGCTCTGGTCTCAGGCAGCATCTGGCCCAGCCTGCCCTGCCCTCTTCTCTTCTAGCCACCTCCTACAGCCCCTGGAGGGATGGGGGATAGGGGTGAAGCCTGGGGAGACAGTGCCATGGCCCACGCCTCTGGAAACTTGTCAGCCAATAGCCTGGAGCACAATAGGGAGGGAGAGGAAGGGGAATAAAGGAGGGTGGGTGGGTTCAAATGGACCCCTGCTCCCAGCAGCCTCCAGGGCCACCCGTGTGCTCCCCTCAGCTCCCTCCCCCATGTTAATCCTTATAGTGGCCAGATTAATTTTTATTCAACTGACTAGAAAATATTTCTGAGCAGTGTGTATCTCATTGAGTATCAGTCATTTAGTGGGGTGCCTCCTCTGGCTGCAAGGTTTTCATTAAAGAATGAAAATTCCTTTGCTCAAAGCCTCAGTCTTTGGAAATAACATACAGGCCAACCAGAGTCACTGCCGCAGCTGCCACCTCTGCATGCTGTCTAGGAGCCCCTGACTAAGGGCACAGGGTCCCCTGGCCTCCCATGGCTTCCTCTCTTCACTTGGCTTCCTCAGGCCCCCATTGGCCATACACAGGTCCTGAGTCAGCCTTTTCCAAGTGGCCATGACTTGGCAGAGATCAGGTCCCCAGAGCTGAGCATGTGGTCATCAGAATGGTGGCGGCAGCTGCCTTGCTCTGCAAACCAGGGAAATGTGTTTGCTGCAGATTTCTTGAAGCTCAGTACTGGACAAGGGTCGGGTCACAGATTCTGGGTTGAATCCAGCCCAGTCACAGAAATGATCACCCCTTGTGCCTGCACAGTGGGGGTGCTGGACCCCTCTGGGGGGGTCTGAGCCTCACACAAGGGGCCCAGCTGAAGAAACAAGTGTTAGAAGGAGACTGAAAACTGTCTGCAAAAGCAGGTGGGTCCCTGCAGAGAAGTGCAGCAGGGGAGCTCTGGGTGGGCTCCTAGCAAAGCCAGGGTCATGGGAGTAAGTCAGAGGCGGGTGGAGGCTAGGGGCAGTGAGCAGGTGCAGGAGACTAGAAGAGGTTCACGGGTATGAGGCGTGCTGGCTGGAGGGCGAAATGGGTGGGCACCTTCCACCCTGAGACCCTCACCCACCTCTCTTCCATCCCACTGTGCTCTGGAGCCGTGGACTCCACAGTGTGGGCCTGGAACCAGCAGCATCAGCAGTCCCTGGGAGCTTGTTTCCAGTGGAGTCTCTCACCCCAACCCACACCCAGAGTCAGAGCCTGGGCAAGCCTAAATTGTGTTTGACCAGCCCTCCACTAGAGTGGGATGGAGCAAGGCCTCCAGAGAAAGACCAAGGGGCTCGCACCTCAGTGACCTCACCTATAAAATGGGATGCTGAGCAGGTAGTGGGACTCTGAATAGTTAGAGGCTCCAGTCCAGGGCTGCCCACAGCAGGTTCTTCAAACCAACAGCCGTGAGCTGTTCTCATTAGCACCCACCCTCTCCGGGCCTGCCTCCTTTTCTAGGAGAGGTGATTCGGGCCTGCAGAGGTTCGCCTCCCAGGGGGACCTCACTTGGCCTTTCTTCCAGGGGTCAGACATGAGTAATCAAATCCCAAATCTTTAGGATTTGGAGAATGCCAATAAATGACAGGTGCAAATGGGTAGCCAGTCAACACCTGCCCCCCAGTCTGGGTATCAGCCTGGGAAATAAAACAGGGTCACTCCTTCCTGGCCCCCACACAGGAAAGATCATGAAAGCCCCCACAGATTGTTCATAGCTGCTTTCAGTCTGTGGGCAGCTGCTCTCAAGACACACTGAAAAAACAAAAAAGGTTGTGTGAAAGGTACTAAGAGATCAGCCGCACCCAAGTGTCTGGATCCTGCAAGGGAATGAACCACGAAGCAAGGGCAAAGTTTTAGAGGCTCGTGGGTGCTTCATCCAAACTGTTCTCATTCATCCATTATGTGGGTTCTTGATGAGGGTCTTGGCAAGTCCCAGGGACTGAGCAGGGGCAAAGGGGCAGACACTTTGGGTGGGGAAGAGGCACCCAGGTCCAGGCCTCTCAGCAGGCACCTCCTCATCTATTCACTGCCTGAGGCAGCAGGGATAAAATGACCAGGACCACCGACCACACATGACCCTGTTCACATGCAACTCCTGTTCAGGAAGATGTGAGATCCTCACAAGTGGGGGTTGGGGCAAGGTCCGAGCTGGGCCCTGAAAGGCCAGGGCTAAGGGTGCAAGATGGAGGTACAAGTGCAGAAGGGCAGAATATCCACAAAAATGCAAAAACCAAGGCCGAGTTTCTTGGTTACAGCAGCTGGAATTGTTGAAAAAGTTCCAGGTGTCCACAGTCATAACCTGGGCGAAATGTGAGGCCCCTCCCTGCAATCAATATTGAGTCTTAGTGTATTGCTAGATTAGACATTTCTGCTGCCCTCAGGAGGGGTCCTGCCTGGGGTCCCTTCTCTCCAGATCTCCACCACCCACCCCCAGGGCTAATCACAGCTCTAGTAGGAGGCCGTCTGCCTGTGCCCTCAGACCTCACACCACCAGGAAGCACGTGAGGGTTTCCTCTCAATTCCTCCTGTGTGTTTTCTGCGAGCCAGATCCTGGGTCTCCAAAGTGGCCCCTCCTGCTCCTGCCTGGGCTCCATGTGCCACCCCCACCCACACCCACTTATGCTGCAAAGACAAGCCTGAGGTCAACCCAGCTGGCCAGGGGAAACCCCCGCAAGGGGCACAGAGCCACAGCACACATGACCTGGGATATCGCTCTTCGGTGCTGGCCTCATTTGAGGATGGGTTGCAAGTCAAAGGGGGCATTTCCCTCCTCACTACAAAGCCCCTGGCCTGGAGGGCTGAGAATTGAGCAGCACACAGGGCTAGTGAGACTAGCTCCAAATGGTTGCAGAGCTGGGCAGAAGGAGGCTGTAGGACCCAGGGATCCCTGGAGGTCCTGGGGCAGACAGAGCCCAGGTTGGGCAGGTGGGGGCCTGTCTCTGAGCTGGAAGGGAGAAGCTTCCAGACATGATTGCATCTGACCTTCTCCTTGTGTCTCCTCTCTTTGGCATGGGGCCCATGGTGAGCTCAGCTCCTGCGCACTCCTGAGCTTCAGCGTGGGGACTTCGTAAAGTTTCCTGTCCACAGAAAATTTCCAGCTCTGAAACGACCCACATCCTCCACACAGAGCCCTTCTCCTCCCTGAGGACCAGCCATCCAGGCTCCCCTGGGGGTAGGGTGGAGAGATTGGGGAAGGGAGGGGGAGCTGTTCTGACTGAGAACACTTTAAGCTTCCAAATTACCTTCCTGAGAGGCCCTCCTATCAGCCATCCCTGCTGGCCTGGAACACTGAGGTCTCCAGAACCTTCCAGAACATTCTTTACTTGAGCAGTCTCAGCCCAGGCAAATCCCCTGGGAACCTGGAGAAGGAGACTGCTCCCTCACTGAGGATCCTGTATCTTTTTGTTTAAAGGGCCAGGGGGAAAAGGAGTCAGCTTTTAAGAGAAAATCTCTCAACAAAACACTTCCTGATGCTTGTCTAACACTAAAAACCTAGTAAAGTCATAAACTTCTCTTGAGAAACACTTCTCAAAAAGGTGTTTATCTAAAGGTCATCTGTGTTTGGTCTCAAACGCAAACCCTCCAAATGTCAGGCCTCAAATGATTTATTTGGGGCATCTTGTTCTCTCCCTGAGAGTGCTTTCCCAGCTCATGCCCCCGGCCATGTCGCTCTTGCACGGATTTTTATAGATGGCTTCGATTCCCACAGCATGAGGCAGCCCAGGAGAAAAGAGGCACAGAGTGTATGTGAGCTGTACAAGGGGGCCGGCCGGATGAGCTGTCTCGACAGTGGGCGTCACACCACCCCACCTGTGGTCCAGAGCACACCTTTTCTTGGCCCGGGCTGTCCTCTCTCCCTGGTGGTTCGTTTCTCAGTGCAGCACATTTGACCAGCGCTCTGAATCCTCCCTATTCCCCACTCAAAGAGTGTGGAGATAAATCCAGCTCAGTTACACCAGCAGGCACCCTGAACCTCTTTCGGAGTGTCTTCACGGAGTATATGAGCATGGATTGGGAGCCGCGATTTCTGAGTGATGAGTTGACGCTGAACAACAGAAAGGGCTAGAAAGAAGCAGGAAAAGCTTTCCAAGAAGGAACCGCTGGTGGAGGCCAGTGACCAAGGAGCACCTGGGGAGTCTGGGGCCATTGGCGGGTCAGGAGCTTGGGACCAGAAGGAAAAGGGTTGTGGAGAGGGGCCAGGTCCTTCGGTCATAGACTGCTGCACAGAGTCCCCTGACAGACCTTCACCCCACATCTTGGTCTGCACTCGCTCAGCAGCTCCTTTCCAAAGAAGCCCCTGATATCAGGGCCCTGCCTCTGCTAAGCTGGCTCCCTCTGCCTGCAGGAGGCAGTATTTCAGGAGGCATAGTCGGGCCTGGTACTAGGCCTAGAGAGAAACAGATTCCCCAGGGCAAGGGAGTGCCCAGGGTATACCCCAGCAATGCCACCCTTCTCTTTGGTGATGTGGGTATTGAAGCCACCAGGAAGTCAGAGAACAGAGTTAACGCTTCTGAATCAGAATGGAATCCCCACTGGGGCCACACAGCACCCACATGGCCCAGGGCTGGGTAACTCAGCAGGCTCTGGCTTCTCTGCTCTCACTTCACTGGGGCGGTTTGTGCCAGGAGACTGCCCCACCCACAGGAGCTCCAGGGAGAGGCTGGGAGCTGTTTCTTAGACTTCACTGCACAATAAGTATACTAGCCACATGTGACTATTTAATTTTACAGTTATAAATTCAGTAAAATTAAAAATTCAGTTACTTGGCAGCACAAGCCACATTTTAAGTGTCCAATCGCCACACTTGGCCGTGGCCATCACATGGGACAGCACAGCGTGAACTGTTTCCAGCACTGTCGTAGGGGATAAAGGCCAGGCTGGCCTTCTCATAGGGCAAGGAGGGGGCCCCATCTGGCTTCTGGGAGCGGTCTACAGCAGGGGCAGGAGCCCTGGGTGGGCCTAGGCTCAGACAGCAACCTCCTGGAAGTGCCGGAGCGGAAGCACTGAGGGCACCTGAAATCTACCTGAAACCAGCTCCCTGGAGCTTCTGAAGCTGGGCAAGGTGGGCAGGGGCTAACGGGATTGGGGGAAAGTGAGTGCTGTGCTCCTGGCCCTGTCTGCAAATACAGGGGTCTGGGGGAGCCCCAGCCTGTGCCCCACACTCTGCACTCGCTTGCAAGCAGGCTGCGGGCCCCTCTCCCCACCCTGACAGCTTGCAGTATGCCACCTCAGCACCCAAAGGCCTGAAATGGATCTGGAAGGAGCACGCTGTGCCATCTGGGCAAGGAGACTTCAGAAGCCATTACAGGGCATGAAGTCAGTGGACTTCCTATTTGTCAGCATTCCAACAGCACAGCAGGTTTTTCAGGCTCTGAAAGACCACCCAGGGCAGAGTATTTGTTCTGCAAATCCTGCAGGCTGTAACCTCTCAGGCCAGAGCTGCAGCTTTCAGAGGGGTTAGAGTGAGGCTGCTGAGACGCTCCCTGGGGAGAGGGATGGGAACATGGCTCCTTCCTGCTGAGGAAGCTGGGGGCTCCAGGGTCCACCCTGACTCTTTCCCTCCTCCAGCATCTCCAGGGAGGGCAGTACTCTTCCCACAGCTCCATCCTCTATGCCCAAGTCAGCCCCATGGCACTCAGCCTTGAGGGCACCCTGCCCTTGTCCCTCACCATCTGGGTCACATGTACCTGCTGTGCTGCTGACTGTCTGAAAAGCACCACAACAGGGGCTCTTGGTTTTGTTCACTGCAGTGTCTCCATTGCTGGAAACACCTCCTGGAATATAGTCAGCACTCAGCAAATGTTTGTTAAATAAATGAACTCTTCAAGAATGGCAAGTACATGGGAAATATGCAGATTGGGTGAAATACAGATTCACATATGAGTTTTTGAGCAACAGTAAGTCTCAACTTTATGCTAGTTGATCATATTTTTGTTCCATGACTGGGGAAGGAAAACAAAAACACTAGGGATCCAGTTGGCATTGAGTCGCTTCTCCCCTTTGCCTAAGCATCCTTCCCACAAAGCAGGCTTCCTTGCAGGCCTCCAGCTCAAACCTCCTGCTACCTTGTCAACAGTTTTTTTTTCTCTCCATTATGGACCATATACCAAGGAGAAGCATCATCCATCTTACCTGAAGGTTTTTCCATTCTAATCTGAAACTGGACAAGTCCTAAATAGGCTGTGCGATGGTAAAGGTGAGCTAATTTTTCATTCACCTCCATCTCATAAGCGGTCCTCCTCCACTTCCAGAAGCAAAAGGGCTTCCTTCCTAGTGACAGGACATTTGTCAGAAAGTTATGAGTGAGTACAAGCAGGGCTGTATAGGAAGTGCATATTGAATGATACGACACACTGGCTTCTAATTGCTGCTGCATTTCTGATCAATAATACATGTTTTCAAAAAGGCTTCTGTTTGCATTTACACAATGGACTGTAACTACTGCAAAGGATCCATTAAGACCTATTTTAAAAAGTGCATTCGTAAAAACTTGTCTAAATCTGCATTACAAGGCATATTATGAAGCCGCCTAGGGAGATGTTTTTCTAAAAAGCATTCTGGCCATATTTGCTGGACTTGCCAATCTGAGCTCCCTGAGAGCTGCATGGTTTCTTGGCAGCCCAGAGTGGCCTCCCAGGCCCAGGCAATGCAAGAGACAGGCATTGCCAGGCCTGAGGCCCCATCAAGCTCCAGTGGCCTTGGGTCAACAGCGACCTCGGGCTGGAGACTCTGTGGAGATGCAGTGGACTGACTCAGTGTGGACAAAGCCCTGAGGAGCCAGGTGGGGCTCCTGAGTGTGTAATGACATGGTCAGATAAGGACTGCTGCGGCAAAGAGGACTCGCAGGTTCCAGGGCTCTCTCTCCTTCCACTGAGAAGGCTGCAGGTCATGTGGGAAGGTGAGGGAAAGGTGCTGGCTCAGGTAGGCCAGTCTCAGTTGGGCTGCCACGTCCATACAGGTATGCACTGTTACCTGTGCAATTGTAGAGCCAGCACAAGGGAAGCAGTCATTTGAGTTCAGGTACCACCTGCCTACCGTGCTAACTCAGCAATGTCCACTGACTTCTGTCACCTCTTGGCCTCAACTCCTACAGCTGATGGAAATCAGTAGTGACAACTCATATTGGCTGCCTGAGGATTCACTTGTTGTTGGGCACCTGGGGGAAGGGGACTCTGCTTTCCCTTTGAGGCCCAGGGACACTGGGAGCATTCCAGGTAACACAGACAAAAGACACAGACAGCACACAGCTCAGAGCCCACCTGTAGCCTTCACAGGATGCCACTACCCTGGCTTCCCATCCAGACAGCTCCCTGGACTTCAAAGGACACTGGAAGAAGAGGGAGGAAAACGCCTGCTGAGCCAGGAACTGTGCAGATCCTGCTGATGCTTCATTTGGGTGTGGCCTCTGGAACTGCAAGGCAGTGACTGTATGACATTCCCATGTTACAGATGGAGAGCCCGAGGCGCAGGGACGCAGTTAGCCTGGCTCTGGGGCTGGGTGAAAGGAATGGAGCAGAGATTCCTCCTAGAGAAAGAAGAAGGGGAGGAGGGGTGAGAGGAGAAGAGCAGAAGAGCAGAGGAGGGAAGGGAGAAGGGAGGGGGAGGAAATTCAGAGGAGACAAACAAGTCTGTTGTGGAGTCCATGGAAGGGTGAGTTGGAGCAAAGAGTTGAAGTCAAGCCTTCCAGGTGGAGGTGGGCCCTGTCTAAGCCTCAGGGTTTCTGACAGTATGCAGGACCCAGTTGCTTGTGCTCCAGAGCCCTGGGATCAGGTGTCAGGCACCCAACTCCGGGTAAGGCCCAAGGAGGATCCTCTCATTGGACAGGCGGAGGCCCTGTCTGCAAACACCAGCTGTGGGTGAGAGGCAGGCAGGCGGGGCCTCCATACAGTCAGGGGAAGAGTGTCCCTGGGTCACACCTTGGAGCCCAAGCCTGGTGTGTTGCAAGTGTGTTATGGGGACAGCATATTTGAAACAGAGGTAGGTGGGCAGTGAGCCCCACTGTGGGCCCTCCCAGCTGGCTAGTGGGTGCTGGTTGTCTTTGCAGATGCACCTGGAGGAGAGCAAACAGACCTGCTTGCACCTTAATACCCAATGGGGTGTAGGTGTTATTACTTCTGCTTACAGAGGGGAAACTAAGTACCAAGCAATAGCTACAGTACACACAGTCAGCCTCAAAGACTCATATGCTTCCAGCCTCTATGTCACACTGCCTGAAGGAGGGACTGAGGTCCCCTCCCACACCCCCTCTAACCACATTGCGCCCCAGGCAGGGGCCTGAGAGGCCTCAGTCAGCAGTTTCTGGAATCATGTCTGCCCTTTTAGTGCCTGCAGGACTGGGCTGTGCTCCTGGCTTTGTTTCCCCATCCCTGTAAAGCCCCCAGGGCGAGGATTTCCTGTCCCTGCACTCAGTCTCCACTCCAAAAAGCAGACCTTCTCCCTGAGTTGCCACAGCCACCTGGGTCCACGGTCACAGGGCATCCTGCCCTGCCTCCCACCCCCACCAGCAGCTCCTCTCCACCTGGAGAAGCCGGCCCCAGATAAGATTTCTGTCTGTGCTGGGCTTGACCTCCCTTCCCTGAGTTGTGTTTTGGGGCCAGACTCAAGGGGCTCCAGGTAGGACTCACCTGCCCAAAGGCAAGAAATGCTGCAGGAATAACCTGTGAGCTGCCCGCCCACGGAGTACCTTATCCTGTGCTGAGAGCAGGGCCTCAGTAACACTATTTTAGTCACTCCTCCCAGTCATCCAGAAGGAGGAGCACTATTTCAGCCCCCATTTTAGAAATGGCAAAACCAGAGAGGTAATGTGATTTGTGCAATGTCACATGACTGTAAGTGGCAAAATTCAAATTGCTCTAACTCCAAAGCAGAATCCTGTGTCAGAACTTCTTGCAGGACTCTTTTTTTTAGATGTGGATTTTTATGGAGGCAGAGCCAAGGAATCTATTGATAAAAGGGGGGCTGTGAGCAGGGGTGGGAAGCACTGACAAAACTAAGATGTAACCTCTCCCCCAACTCCTAGAGAGCTTCTCAATGCCTGTGGGAACCCATGTCCCACAAAAGTGTGGTTAGGGCAAAGATGGTAGTGCCAAGTCCTAAGCCTGGGCAAAACAATGGCTATGATATGTGGAGCACTTACTTTGTGACTGGCACTGAGCTCCACCCTCACATGTACTCCCTTTTTTATCCTCACACCTTCTGAGAGGGAGATGTTTATAATTGGAAGCTGAGGCACAGGGAGAGATGACTAGGGGAAGCCAGGACAGAGAACAGGAACCTCCTGCAGACTCTCCCATGCAACTGCCCCAGGGGTCCCTGGACCAAAGTGGAGCAAAGGGAGGGGCTTCCTGGGGAATCAGACTGGCACCTTTGGATTCGGCCAGCTCAGGCTCTGATTTTGCCCTGTGGGACCTCAGGGAGGCTGCATTCATTTTCTCTCTGCTGGGAGAAGAAGCGCCTTCCTGCTGCTCTGATGTTCTAGATCTTAAGCCAGTGCATAGTCCCAGGCAGGGCTGAGTCAGTCCCCGCCCACAATCTGAGGCCAGCAAGCCCAGGGTTTCACCCCTGCCCTCTACTGGGTGCCCCTTCAGACAGGTCCCTGGGCATGCACATGGGGGAGGCTATGCACCCAAGTCCATACATGTGAATACATATATATGCACATATGCATACACATGTACATGCATGTGCAGTGGTACATATGAGGCCCCCCTGTCACTGATCTAAGAGGAGGGCAATGCCCCCACCATAGTGTCAGGTATCTACTCAAGACTCCCAAGGGTGGAGATGGAGAGAGAGTGGAAGGGGGAGGGTCCAGGCAGGAGCACAGCCTCAGATGGCACACACAGAGCCAGCCAGATATTCAGCCTGTCCAGTGTCAGCCAAGGCCTGGCCAGGGTACTCCCTGGGAGGTACTGGGGTGGGGATGGTTGGAGGAATGGGCCAAGCCACTCCTCTTCACTCTTTGTTTTCCTGCCACAGGAGCCTGTTTGTAACAGTCAAGTCCCCCTCAGCCCCTCCCTTCCTACTCAGGTTCCTTCCCTGTGCTTTGCCCTGAGAGTGCAGCTTGGTAGCCATTAGCACCAGAAATAAGGGCTTATCTACACCCAAGGGAGCCCCCTGTGGCCACCAGCCCTGTAAATCCGAGGGTGTGGGGCCCTGGGCATGTGTGGCAGGCAACACAAAGTCTGATGGTCGAAGGGTGGCTCTCCTGAGCTGGGAACGCTGTGCCCTGGCCGCCCGCCAGCAGGCCGGCTCTGGCCATCTCAGCTGACAGAACCCCCAGCCATCCTGTCTTGGCAGCTCCTTCTCCTGCCTGCAAGGGTGACTTCACTTTGACTTCATATCTGCAGAGTGATGTGCAGATCTCTTATTCAGCCCTGAGCTCAGCCAGGCAAGAGGGCGGGGCTCTATGCACAGCAGGAAGAGGAGACTCTGAAGGAGCCCCCCCCCCAAGGCTGAGGTACCGAGGATCCTCCCACCCCAAGGCTTCCATTCCTTTGGCCCAGGTGGAAGCCCGACCTCAAAAGGCAGCAAGGGGGTGGGAAGAGAACAGTGGGCTTTTCCCAGAGGTCTAGAACCCACCTCCAACCTCATCCCAGGAAATCCATGTTAGGGGTCCGGAGTTTCCCATTTCTGGGATTGTATGTTTGTGGATATCCTTTCTTTGGGCGAACATTAAATTATTTGGGGCTCCAGTCCCTCCCTGCTACTCGCTCTCCAACTCAGTCCCACATCTAAAGAGCTCTTCTGTTTTTTTATTTTGTGTGTGTGTGTGTGGTGGGGGCTGCTACTCTCCAAGCACCCCCTCTAGGCCACCAGCACCAGGTCTGAGAAATGGCGGAGGATGCGCTCCGCACCAAGAACCTGGAGGGGGGACGCCCACCTGGTCCCCACGTCCGCTCGGGTGCATCCCAGCCAGGCCGTCCAGATCCCGCATCCCCGCGTGGTTTCACTGTCCCGTGTGGTCGGCGGGGAAAGATGAAGCGTTGGGACCACGCGCGGGCACACAGGCTGAGAAAGAGTGGCTGTTAATGCGAAGGGGCACGAATTGGACCGCTGTTGGCAGGTCAGCACCCCGCGCCCCACACCTCGCTCTTACTCCGGGTCGGCTTAGCCCACGCCCGCACTCCACGTCCAGCAGTGTTCCGCCACTGGAGCCTAGCTGGGTCCGCACCAGGCTCCGCCTGGCTGGTACACCGAGCCCCGCCCCTACCGCACCCCGCCCGCACCCTGGCCCCGCCCGGCCCGCCCCCCTATCAGCGCCACCCCGCCCCTGCCCGCTCCTCCAGCGCCGCCCGCGCCCGCCTTGCCTCAGTCCGGCGATCAGAGCCCGGCCCAAACAGCGGAGAGCGCCCTGGTGTCGCGCTCCGACGCTCCGCGCCCGCAGTATCCTCTGCGTCCGCCGCGTCCCGGGCGGGATGGGGCGGCCCGGCTGAGCACCACACCCCGCCGCCTACAGCCCCTGTCCGAGCCATCATCCTCTTGCCGCGGCCCCGGCGCACACGGCGATGGCGAAGACGACGGTGGGGCTGCGGTGGCTGCTTCTGCTGCCGCTGCTCGGCGAAGGTAAGTCCTGCCGGCGGCCGGGGCCAAGTTGGAGCGGCGGAGTGGACGCAATCGAAAACGCCTTTCTGTTTGCGGCGGGCCGCAGGCAGCGCATTTGCGGGCCGCAGGGGCCGGGCGGGGAGCGAGGTGGTGCGGCGGGCAGGGCGCCTCAGGCCCCAAGCTGGGCGGGTCTCGGGCCTGAGTGGGACCCGGGCTGGGCCGGGCCACTGAGGTGTTCAGTCAGGGTCCGAGCCACAGACGCGCGTCGCAGTCTCGTCGCGCTTGGAGAGAAGCGGACGGATATTGTCGCCTTTTCAGCGCAGGTATGGGAGGACCGGTGAGGTAGCCCTAGAAAGCTAGCGACCTGTGCAGGGAATTCTGTTTCTGCAGAAGATCGCCGCGTCCTGGTTTCCTTTCCGCACTCCACGTCGGTGCATTTCTCCTCCCGTCCTGATCCCCTGGCCCGCGGTGGGGTGAGGAGGAGATCTGCTCTTTTATAAAAGGTTGCTGTTCCATCGTGCGTCTTTTGCCGCCCAAGTCTTAAAAAAAAAAAAAAACACCTAGAAGCCTGTCGTTTCTGGGAAGGCTGCCCTCGATGGCCCACTCAGACTGGCCAAGCGCAGCCCACGGAGGGCCCACCATGGTAGAGTCTCACCAGACAAGCTGCTTCAGAGTCGCATGCCGCTGCCAGGCAGGGGCACCTGAAGGTGCGACCTTTGGGACCATAGGACGGCTCGCGGTCAACCTTTAACAAGCGCTTTCGACCATCTTGGAGTTAGCTATAGGACCGTGTGCCACCAGTGTCGGTGCTGGGAGCATTAGATGTGCTCTTGCTAAGGCTGGTCATCACCCCACCCCTAAAACCCTGACAGGATGAATCCCAAGGCTGTAGATAGAATCTTGGACCCCATCGGCCATGCATTTTATTTTCCTTCAAACGGTCCCTGACTGATCCCCTCCTGACATACTTCTGAATGCACATCCCCCCCCCCCCCCCCCCCCCCCCCCCGCCACTACTTGCAAAGGACTTTCTTTCCCTATGGCCTTTGGGAACAGAAGAAGCCGTGACGCCCTGCCTCTAACCCCAGATCCTGCACAGACTCTGGGTTCACAGGCCTGCCCAAGGCTTCGTTTGTGTGACTGGATCCCAGATAGTGAAGCCATAATCGACCTCAGTCCATCATAGGGAGGGCAGGGGAGAAGCCCCTTCTTTGCCCTGGGGAAGAAGGAGGCGAGGGAGTCTGTTTCCACTATTGGGACCCTGGGATCAGTGCTGTGGGAGGAAGACAGCAGGAGGCTGTAAACACAGGCAGGGCAGAAGTAAACACAAACAGGGTGTTATAAAGACCTTTTGTAACTCTTTGGTGGCAACTTTGTAATTGTGGGCTTGTGGTCAGGTGTGAGCCAGAAGCAGTGTGCTGAGTGCAGCCTCGAGAGTCTACAGAGGTTTTCCCCATAACACTCCAAAGCCTTGTGCTTGCTTAGCTGCTGTGCTCAGTGGGACTGTGGGGGGCTGAATCGTGGGGGCTGGGTTGTGAGGATGGGCCTATGGCACTTGGCAGGAATAGGTGACTTTTCTACACCCGTGGCCCACAGAGTTGGGTGGCCGAAGACAGGCTCTCTAATCCAGGGAAAGTGAACCCCCACTCTGCCCACCCTTCCCTTGGGATGACCAAGAAACCACGATTGGTGGCACTGAGAGTGGAGCGGTGGCCCCACACCACCCAGGAAGAGACAGCTGAGGCCTTTGGAGAGGCCTGTGGGTGCCCTTCACCAGGAGCAGCAACCCTGGAACTGCTGGCGCCTGGGTCTCAGTGAGCTGCTCCTGGCTGCCGCTAATGTGCCTGCAGCTGAGCCTGGACCCGCCCAGGCTCCCAGCAGCTGGGCCTCTGGGCGCCCTCTTGTGGATGCAGCGCTCCACTGGCCTGACCTGTTGGGAGGAGGGGCAGGGTCTCTAGAGGATGAAGGTCATCCCATGCTGGGCAAGATACCTCCCCAAAACCGGAAGCTCCCTTCTGTGCTGGGGGTCTGACTGGAGGTGAGTATGGAAGGTGACTCAGAAAGGGTTAGTGGCCATGACCAGAGCTCAGGGAAAGGAGCAGCGCTGCCTCAGGGCTGGCAGGGGGTGGGCTGGAGGACCTAGAGAGACCCAGAGCAAGGCGATGGAACATAGACAGATACCACCCCTCCCCGAGCCTGCCAACCCCTACGTGTGCACACTCTTATTGTGTGTAGCCTCACACGCCTTCAGCATAAGGTGCCAACCCAGACACAGACTACCAGAGCAGTGCAGGACTCCTCTTCTCACCCACACCCTGCTGTTTGTGCTCACACCCACATACACATGCCCTCGCATCCATGCTCACACACACATGCTCACACTCACGCTCAGTCATCACCTTTCTCAAGGAGACATGTTCATGATACCTGTGGACACACACTCCCGCAGCATGGCCTGGCCCGGTCACACTTCACCCACACCCAGGGAACCCAGACCCTCTCCTTGCCACTCAGGCACACAGGGACACCTGCCCTCACTCCCCATAACCATCAGCCTGGGCTATCTTGGAACCAGAGCTAGGGAACCTCCACCTAAAAGTTGTTCTTAGAAGAGTTTCTGGCCCTTTGCTGCTCAGCTCAGGTCCAGTCATCCCTGATGCATAGATGAGGAGTCAGAAATCCAGCTTCTGGGACTGCCCCTGCACGTCCCAGGCTGACCCCTTGCCCAGCACCATCCCCCTGACCTGCAGCTCCTCAGCAAGATTCACGTTTCTCATCTTCCTGGCCTGGCTTATTGGGTCCCATTTTGCTCAGTCCTCTTGCTGCAAGGAAGGCCCTGCCCTCTCTGCCTGGGGACCCCTCAGGCCTTTCATTCTCAGCACTGAAGAAGGGAAAACTGCATGACTTGGTCCACCTGTCTGCAGCGGAGCCTGGGCAGGTGCTCATGCCTGGACCAGCAGGTTCCTGAGTGGCCCCCTTGCCAGGGATGCTGCCCCATGTAGTCTCACTTTCTCTTTCAGCCTCTCCCCTCTCTTTGGCCAGTGACTAGTGGAAGGTGGGTCCTGCTTCGCCAGGCTCTCCTGAGCCCTGTCCTCCTCCTCCTCTACCTGCTAAGCCCCTCTGGCCTCTGGGAGCTGCATGTGCCCCACAATGGCTGCCCTAAGTCCCAGCAGGGCCCAACCTACCCAGGGACAGAGGCTGGGCTAGCTGCTGGGCTCCTCAGGGTGGACGGAGCCTGAGAGCAGAGACTAACAGGAAAGTTTATTGAGCCCATTGCTAAATTGTCTTTATTCTGCAAAATTGCTTTAGGGACAGCTAACTAAATCAGTTTCCTTGGTGGTGTGAAGAAAATGGGACTCATTCACCTAATGGGGAGCTAATGGCCTTTCAGGCAAGGGAGGATAAAACTAATTAAAAATTATAGTATCTGTTAAAACCGAGCCTGAGGTGCCAAGGGGAAGGGAGGGCCAGGAAGCTGCTACTCCCGCTGAGGCCTTCCCCCACTCTATGACCTGAGAGAGAGCTCCTCCCTCCACTTAACTGGATAAGACATCAGCCACCCCACAAGGGGCTCACAGCCTGCTGGTCAGTGCTGAGCACGCCTGTCTGCTAGTTCACTGTGTCTTCCCCAAACCCTGTTTTCCCATTTCACAGATGAGGCAACTGAGGCTCCCATAGCCTGTGAACTTAAGCCCAGAGAGAAGACTTAGTGACTCCCCACCACTGGTCCTCTGACTTTCTGCGAGTCCATTCTCTGGGCCAGAGGTGGTGGGAACCAGGGGTGGGGCTTAAGGGGAGGGTTCCTGAGAGGGGAAAGTGGCTCTGAGCCTACTCCCACACCTGCGACTCGCCTGATCACCTGATTGGAGCTCCATGGGCCCTGGGGACAGCCTGGCCCAGGTATGGGAGTAAAGTGTATCACTGTGATGAGTCACTTGAAACAGGAGTCCCTCTGGGTCTTGGCTGGTTTCTCAGGTGGGACCACTGCTTTTCCTGATTCCTGGGAGTCTTATGGATCTGGAGACTGCCACCAGGATGGCCCTGTCATAGCCAGCCCCAGGGGAGGACACATGTGTGCTCTGGTGTGGCAGGAAGAGGTCTCTGTGCTGGTGATGCAGGCCAGAAGTGTGTCCCCTGCACCCACCTTCTTCCTGGGGACCCAGCACCTGATGGAAGCTACTGCACTGAGGAGAGAGGGAGTGGGGTGAGAAGTGAGGCTGGGCTTCAAGGGACATGGGTACTACTGTGTACCCTTGTCCAGGGCAGGACCCTCCACCCCAGGACTCCAGGACAGACTGGGAGAAGAAAGTGCCCAGGTGGGCACCCAGAAAAAAAAGGCAGTGTTGAAGAAGTGCCCCCCTTCCCGAAGTGGCTCTTCCTTCCATGCTGTGGAAGTCGCTACGTTTCCACTGGTGAAGCCCTTCCTTTGAGTGTAAGGGAGGACACTTCCTGGTGTGGGGGTCTTGTGCAGTGACCTTGGTGGCCACTCGGTTCAGACCCTGACCTCCTCCTCATTTTTGCAGTTGTTTTTCTGAGTGAATGACTTAATAGTAACAATCCCAGTAATGGTGATTAGCCCACACACATTCTCCGAAGTACCACAGCTTCCCAGGTCTGGGGATGCACAGTGGGGGACAACAGAAGGGCCCTTTGACCTCAGAGCTGTTCCTTTCAGAGAGAGACATGGGCAATAAAGGAAGCTGTCACTTATCTCAAGCGTGTGTATGATTTCAGATGGAGACGAGGCAGAATGCAGGCTGAGGAGGAGGGTGGCAGGGGCCGGTGAGCAGCCAAACTGTGAAGTGGCCATCCCAGTCATGGGTCCAGGGGCGTGAGGGCAGTGAGGGGTCATCTGTCTCCCTGCCATCACCCTCCCATTCCTTCCTTCCCTCTCATTTACCTTCCCTCTTCTGAGCTTTATGGAGTAAGGTGCTTTGGCCCCTGGAAGGCTGGAGGGTTCAGTAAGACTCAGAGAGGTCAGGCCCAATATGTCTGACTGAGGGCCTGGGAAAGGCACTCCTGGGGGGTTTGAAGGGGTCAGAAGGCTCAGGCCTCCCAGAGCCCACCTGGCTTTCCCTTCCCCTCCCCAGAGTGGCAGAGAGTGGCAGCCCAGGCCTGGCAGGGGAAGCTGTGACTCCCTAGGCAGGGCTCCACCTTACTTTGGAGAACCTTAGAAGACAGACTGTCTTTGGGCTGAGGCTCCAGGACACCTAGAGCCCCCAATGACTGGGCCCTCCTCCTGTCCTCCCTCCCCATCTGGTCCGTCTATCTCCCATCTTCCTTGCGCTCTGGGGCCAGATGAGGCCTGGGCTTCCATAGAGCTGTGTAATTGTAGGAGCCTCTGAGACCCTGCCTTACTCCAAGGCTGGAGGCTGTGAAGCCAGTGGACCTCTGAGCTGTCCACCCTGAGAACCCTGAGCAAGGTGCAGAGTAAGGCAAGAGGTGGCACATGGCGTCTTTTTCCCTTACATCCTTCCCTGTTGGAGTTGATGCCCCTAGAAAGTGCCCCTGTGGAGTAACAGACTCCAGTGCGACCTTGGGGGAGGCAGTCCACCACCTGGGCCCTCAAGCATAGCAGGTGGCCAGCCTCAAGCAAACACTTCTGTTTGTTTTTGCCTTGTGGGTGGCTCCACAAAGCACAGAAAACAGGGCACCACCACAGAAAAGTCACCTGTGCACCTGGACAGGTGTGCACCCACCTGGTGGGCCAGCCAATGCAGGCTCTCCATGATATCAGTGATGTCATCTGGGCTGGGGCTCTTCAGACCTGCTCAGGAGACACCTGTGCCCCTGCAGGCTCAAGTCCTGGGGGCCCCAGTTCCCCCACACAGATGTGGGGGCCTTTGCTCCTCTGTGACATGGGGTGAAGATGTCTGGGTTCTGCAGGACCCAGGGCTCCAGAGAAGTGCCTAAGGGACAATGTGGCCCAGGAGGAGAAGGCAGTGGGGCAGAACTCTGAGCCCTGCCTAGACTAGCACCAGCCCTGATCTGGGCTCTGATTGGAGAAAGGGCTCTGTTGCTAAAACAGTCAGAAAGCCCGTGCCAAGACAATGGTCATCAGAACTGGTTCGAGTCCACCCACCACCATCCATGTACCTGTGTGATTGCCAGAAAATTCAAATGATTATCACTCCTCCAGAAAGGGAAAAATTTAAAATGTAATTTCCTAAAATTTAACCAATGGCTAGAAAATGCTGGGAAAGATATGCGTTCAGTGCCAGGAGATGGGGGTGGGGTGAATGTGGGGGCTGAGCTGGGGGCACAGTGTTGGTGAGCATCTGAACAAAGGGAGGGAGTTTATTGAGTTTCTTCCTCAGACTTTTCTGGCCAGTGCAACAGGCAAAGACAGGAACAATGAAACGGTGAAAGGCACAAGCTGGGGCTGGTGCTGGACACGAGCTTTCTCCTGCCTGCTCTCCCATCTTGCCCTCCACACTGACCATGGGGTCTCCTTTCTGGAGAGAAGGGTGGGGTCAGGAGCAGGGCTGTGTGCTGGCCACCGCTTGCAGTGGACTAGCGTGATGCCCACCTGTGGAAGCAAGGTGAGCGTGCACTTGGCACCACCAGGGGGGAGTGAGCCCGGCGGGGGAGCCTGCATGTGGTCCCTGCTGGAGTGGGACCACAGACATAATGTGCGTTTAGCACCACCAGGAAGGAGTGAGCCCGATGGGGGCCTGCATGTGGCTGCTGCTGGGATGGGACCACGGACATGACTCTATAAACCCTGGGAGATCCTGACCCAGGAGCCCCTGGAATCTTCTTTGCTTCCCCAGCTTCCCACCTACATGTCTCTGAGAGGGAAGGCAGGACTGCACTTGGTGACAGAAACCTCAACACAGTCTATGTGTGTCCTGCTTATGGCTCCTTTGTCACCCATTCCATGCCCAGGGTGCACAGGGAGGGCACAAAGTTCTGAGCAGCAGGTCTAGAGGGGCCCACGGCCAGAGGCCCATGTTCCATGAGCTGGAACCCTGCCACGGGCTCCTGGGGGTCCCTCCTCAAACTTGTAGCCCTCTGCACTAGCTCCGCCAGGTGACATCTCCTAGTCAGCACAGCAGGGGCCTGTGTCAGGCCTAGCAGCTAGGGGAGGGGAAGGAGGAGGCCCGAGTGGCAAATTCTTACAATTTCTTTTTTTTTGAGCTGAGATGCATGTAACAAAGTTAACGATGTTAAAATGAACAGTTCAGTGGCGTTGGGTACAGTGTTGCCTAGGCATCCCCTCTACATAGTTCCGAAACATTGTCATCACCCCAACAGGAAACCCCATATCTGTTAGGCTTTGCTGCCTATTTCCCCACCCCAGCCCCTGGTAACCGCCACTCTCACTCATCTCTGTGCATGTGTCCGTTTTGGATATTTCACATCAGTGGGCCTTTCACTCATCCTGATGTTATCGAGCTGCATCCATCTTGAGCATGTATTGTTACCTCGTTCCTTTTTAAAAGTGAGTGATGGTCCGTGGCAGGTACAACCACGTTTCTTTATCCATTCATGTCTCTTTTTTTTTCTAATTTTAAAAATTTCATTGTGAAATAAACATTTTTTAAATTAGTTTCAGCTGTACAACACAGTGCAATATTTATACTTTTACCCCTCAAAGTGACAGCCCCCTCCCCCAATCTGCCGCCCCAGTACCACCCCATATCATACATATCTACTGCAATTCCCTTGACTCCACTCCCACACTATACTCCACATCCCATGACTATATATATATATTCAATTATAGTTGACATACAACATCAGCTTCAGGTGTACAGTGCAGTGATCAAGCCTCTACCCCATCCATGAAGCGGTCTCCTTAACAACACAGGTAACCATCTGACACCCTACAAAATATTTACAACATTATTAATTATATTCCTCGAAATGTCTTTCATACCCCTGTGGCGATATTGTAGTTACCCATTTATGCTGTCTAATCTCTTCCCCTT
>NW_017731826.1:556429-557901 GCF_001890085.2 Hipposideros armiger
TCCAATTTTCCCAGCACCTTTTATGAAATAGACTATCTTTACTCCAATGTAAATTCTTGCTTCCATTGTCATAGATTAAATGACCGTATATGGATGGGTTTATTTCAGGGCTCTCTATTTTGTTCCATTGGTCTATGTGTCTGTTTTTATGCCAGTACCATACTGTTTTGATTACTGTA
This sequence comes from Hipposideros armiger, assembly GCF_001890085.2. Taxonomy (NCBI): domain Eukaryota; kingdom Metazoa; phylum Chordata; class Mammalia; order Chiroptera; family Hipposideridae; genus Hipposideros; species Hipposideros armiger. The sequence continues at coordinate 556,609 of NW_017731826.1, forward strand.
GCCTTGTAGTATGTTGGGTAGCATGATACCTTCTACTTTGTTCTTATTTCTCAAGATTGCCATGGCTATTCGGGGTCTTTTATGGTTCCATATAAATTTTAGGATTATATGTTCTATTTCTGAGAAAAATGTCCTTGGTAGTTTGTTAGGAATTGCATGAATCTATATATTGCCTTAGGAAGTATTGACATTTTAACTATATTAATTCTTCCTCTCCATGAACATGGTTTATATTTCCATTTATTTGTATCTTCTTTGATTTCTTTCTTCAGTGTCTTACAATTTTCTGAGTACAGGTCTTTTACTTCTTTGGTTAAATTTATTCCTAGATATTTTATTGTTTTTGAAGCAATTGTAAATGGGGTTGATTTTCTGATTTCTTCTTCTGATAGTTTATTATTGGTGTATACAAATGCAACTGATTTCTGAATATTAACTTTGTATCCTGCTACCTTACTAAATTCATTTATCAGTTCTAACAGTTTTTTGGTGGAGTCTTTGGGATTCTCTGTGTAGTATCATGGCATCTGCATATAATGACAATTATACTTCCTCCTTTCCAATTTGGATGCCTTTTATTTCATTTTCTTGTCTGATTGCTGTGACTAGAACTTCCAGAACTATGTTGAACAGAAGTGGTGAAAGTGGGCAGCCTTGTCTTGTTCCTGATTTTAAGGGGAAAGCTTTTAGCCTTTCCCCATTTAGTATGATGTTTTCTGTGGGCTTATCATTTATGGCCATTATTATGTTGAGATATGATCCCAACTAGTCCCACTTTGCTAAGAGATTTTATCATGAATGGCTGCTGGATTTTGTCAAATGCTTTTTCTGCATCTATTGATATGATCATATGATTTGTACTTTTCATTTTGTTAATAAAATGTATTACATTAACTGATTTGCAGATATTAAACCAATCTTGCATACCAAGAATGAATCCCACTTGATCGTGGTGTCTGATCTTTTGAATGTGATGCTGAATCAGTTTGCTAGTATTTTGTTGAGGATTTTTGCATCTGTGTTCATTAGGGATATCGGCCTGTAGTTTTCTTTTTTTGGTGATATCTTTGTCTGATTTTGGGATCAGAGTAATAGTGCCCTCATAAAATGTGCTTGGGAGCCTTCCCTCCCTCCTCCTGTATTTTTTGGAATAGTTTGAGGAGAATAGATATTAATTCTTTTTTGAATGTTTTGAACAATTCGCCTGTGAAGCCATCTGGTCCAGGACTTTTGTTTGTTGGAAGCTTGTTGATTACTGACTCAATTTCTTTGGTAGTAATCAGTCTGTTCAGA
>NW_017731826.1:560133-611575 GCF_001890085.2 Hipposideros armiger
TGTTTTTTATGATTTGTCTGTCTTTCTTTATGTCCTCCCTAAGTTCCTTAAACTTTCTTATCATCAGTGTTCTAAACTTTGTCTCTGAAAGGTTGGATACCTCTGTTTCATTTAGTTTGAGTTCTAGAGGTTTGTTCTGATCTTTTACTTAGGACCTGTTTCTTTGTTTCTTTATTCAGGCTGTCGCTTTGTGATTGCTTCGATGTATTACATAGATCACCAGTGGGCAAGTCCGTGTGCTGGCTCCATTGTTCTCCAGCCTCCCTCAGCCTCACCGAGTTGAGCAAGAGGGTCCTCACTAATTTCTACTGCCAGCTATTGTAGAACTCCTCTTCCCGGCAAAGTAACTCTGGGCTGGTGAGGTCGGTGTGGGGCCGGAGGGTCTCTCCCCGAATCAGAGAAGCTGACGTGTCCCTCACGGGGTTCGCCCTCTCTCGTCTCTGCCCCTCCTACCAGACTCGACGTGGCCTCCTCTTTAAATCCTTCATTTAGAGGTTCTGTTCATCTAATGTTCAGAGGACTTCCAAGGTTGAATGTTGTATAAATTATTTGTAATTTTGGTGTGATCCTGGGAGGCAGTTTGCACAGCATAACCATTCATATCTTGATGGACATTTGGGCTGTGTCCACCTTTTGGCCATTGTGAAAAATGCTGCTATGAACTTTCATGTGTTTGAATCCTTATTTTCAGTTCTCTTAGGTACCCGCCTAGGAGTAGAATTGCTGGGTCCTATGGTAATTCTAAGTTTTATTTTTTGAGGAGCTGCCAGACTCTTCCACAGCATTTGAACCATTTTATATTCCCACCAGTAGTGTGTGAGGATGCTAGTTTCATCACCGCCTCACCAATTTTTTTTTGGTGGTTTTTTTTGTTTTTTAAATTATACCCATTTCTGGTGGGTACAAAGTGGTATCTCCTTGTGGTTTTGAGTTGCACTTCTCTAATGATTAGTGATGTTGAGCATGTTTTCACGTGCTTCTTGGCCATTTGTATCTTTGGAGAAATGTCTATTCAGGTCCTTTGCTGAGGTTTTAATTAGGTGAGTTGTCTTTTTGTTGGGTTTACTTTGCTTTATCAAATCTCCAAGTATTTCTGAGAAGCACTTTTGTCCAGTGGCTTTTGTGTCAGTATCTGAGCCCCAGATCCTTTTGAGGGAGGACGTGAGTTCATCTGATGTCCTTCTATGGGGTTGAGTCACCATGACCCCACAGGGACCCTCGTGATATTCTCAGAAGACCTGGAACTTAAAGCCACATTGAATTTAAACATCCCAGAAACAGTGGTGTCATAACTTGTGTGAGTCGCTGATGCCTGGGGACTACACTGTGAAGGACAGGGGAAGGGAAGGATGCCACGAACCAGTGACCCACCAGCCCACCTGACAAGGTGCGACTCACACAAGTTATGGGAACCCAGGGGAACCCAGGGCTGCCCTGTCTCAATACAGACTCTAAAAATAACCAGGCAGAGGGGTAAGTTGATTCCTGTAATTGCCACTGTGTAATGTCATGCTACCAGTCCCTTGATAGCGGTACTTACTGAGGCAGTCCTCCCTCCCCCGCACCCCTTGCACCAAGAAGACGCACAGCTGCTGGAGCCCAGCATGGAACAGGAAAGCCTTGACTGAGGGGCAGCAGGAAGACTGGCAGGTCTGATTCTGGAGTCAGGGGGTGGGGGGTGGGGAAGAAAGGAGAACCAGCTTTTGTCTGCAGGTGTTCTGTGCCTGGGCTGTCCCAGTAGCACTTCCAGGAAGTTCTCATCTGGGGACAGACCCAGAGGGGCCAAGTGCCGAGCTGGTCACACAGCCAGGCAGTGAAGGCGGTGAAGGCGCATGGTCCCATCTGCCCTCAACCTCTGCTTCTTCCTGTCACACTGCAGTCTCTACTTCGGATTTAGGCTCGTGTCTTCTTGCCTTATAATCAGTGGCCTAGGAGGACATGTGTGTTTCTAATCCTGTTCCAGCCCCATGTCCCTCAACCCACCAGGGCCACGTAAGCCAAAGCCCACCCCAGTTTCCATCGTGCCCACCGTCCTGCCTCTTGGCCTCGGTCAGGAAGTTCATTCCGTGACTGCTCCTGCACAGACGCCACATAGACTCATAAGGGAATCAGTATTTGATCTGAAAGGAGCTCAGCATCAGGTATAACCCTTCCATTTTACAGATGGTGAAACTGAGGCCCAGAGGGAGGTGTGAGCTGTCACATGGGGGGAGGCATTAGTTGAGGACTTGGTTGCCATAATTTGTTCTTCACACAACCGCACCAGCCCTCGAGTTGGGTTCCCTTTTTCTCTTGAAGCTGAGATCTTTGAGGTCTGTCATCCCCAGGGAGCTTAACGATAGCGTCCAAATGTAGGTGGCGTGTGCCGCAGCACTAGTCTGCTGGGCATGTAGTGGGGCCTTCAGGACTCGCTGGCTTGTCTGGTCCCAGGTCCACACTATGCTGGTACCTGCCTCTCTTGGAGGCTTCCCAGCTCTTTTCCCTCCACTCTCCCAGCAGAGCAGACCCTCAGGCCTTCTTTGGGCTCCCCCACCGCCACCCCAAGGGAGAGCCCAGTTTCTGCTCCAGAGACTGGTGGCCCTGCCTGAGGGTCCTGCCTGCAGCCCAGCCTGTGCTCACAGCAGGAGTTGAGGGAGGAGAGGACAGGAGGCCCTAAGCTGCAGGGAGGGGCTGAAGGTGGGAGGCTCCCAGAGGGAGCTCTGTGACATCCCAAGCCTTCCCCTCCCCTCATGAAGGAAGGAATGTGTGCTGGGCAGGAGGGTAGGCTGGCTTGGCAGAAGTCCCCAACCCCGGTAGAAGATGGGGCTCCCTTTGAGAGGGCCGACTCGCCCCCCCTCCGCCTTTCCTCTCAGACATGACAAAGAGGTGTATCCAGACCTAGGATGGCCTCCCAGCTCCCTCTTAAGCTGCAGTGATCCCAGGGGGGCCCAGCTCTGACTGACAGGCTGCTGAGGGGTCATAGAGACACTTTTGTCCCAGTTACCCCATGTGGATGGTCCTGTGTGGGTGCTGCTCTCCCAGGGGATGCCCTGAGCCCAACCCAGGTACAATCATGGGTTACCATCCAAGTACAGAAGCTGACTTTGCTGGATCTACCTTTTCAAGTGTTTGGTGGTTCTGGGACCGAGCAGGGTCAGCTGGAAGGACCCCTTGTGGCTCACTTTTGTGCCCAACAGTGATGGGTGTGCCAGGCCCCGAGCATCCAAGGGCCCCTGGCAGGTGTGCCTTGCACACGCAGCAGCCATTACGGTGACTGTGCCTGTGAGGCGGGTGCAGCCTGAGCATACTCCTGCCCTATTACCCCTTCCTGTGCCTTCACCCTACTTCACTGACATGTTAAAGAGTGAATTTGGGCCGGCCGAGTGGCTCAGTTGGTTAAGAGCTCGCTCAAGAGTTTGAGCTCTGAGCAACAGCAGTTCGATGCTCGGCCTGAGCTGAGCTGCCGTTAAGCTGCCAACAGGTGGCAGGATGACTCAGCTAAGAAAAAAAAAAAAGAAAGTGAATTTATGCGAGGGAACTTTTTGGGGCACCTGTCGTTTAGAAGACGGTGAAGGAGGCCATGGATGGTTATTTATGGTAGCATTTTCCAGCGGATCTGCAAGCAGGTGGGTGGGTGGCCCAGGGGCCCAGGCTATGGTGCCCTGGCTTCTCTATATTTGTGCACTCAGCCGTCACTGAACACAGGACCTTGTGGCCATGGAAACTGGCCTGGGAGGGGCCTGGGCATAAGGGCTGGCTCACTGTCTGGTGGCCTTGGGCAAGGTACTTAGCCTCTCTCTGCCTCAGTTTCCCCCTCTGTAAGATAGGAATCATAATCATCCCTACCTCTGGCAGTTGTGTTAAGTAGGACAATGCATGTGAAGCACTCTGAATGAGGCCTGTCACAAAGAGTGCTCTGTAGGAGCCTCACCGGTTAATGCTGAACACAGGTGAGGAGGGTGCTGGGCCAGGGTGGCGGGGTTGCAGGGTGGAGGGGTAAATGGGCAGGACCATCTCTGTTCTGGGAGCCTGAGATAGTGGGATGACAGATTAGTTTAAGGTGGAGGCATCAGAGTCAAAGCTGGTGATATCCTGGACTGTCACGCTCAGGCCACGGCTAGTATACCCAGTCTGCTAGGGCAGTGAGGCACAAGGGCCTGAAGCCAAAGGGGCCTGGTGACCTGTACACAGTCATTGTCAGGCCATTTGGGTGGCCAGTCTTTTTCCAGCCAGGTCTTCCCAGGTCTTGGGTAAGAAATTAATTGTAACATAATTGTCAGTTTCCTTTGCATAGAAGCCGGAAGGAACTGCCGGCGAGGCTGGTGATTAACTCGGCAGCTGGGCAATCACATTTGGACAGAAGTGTCCATCATCTCAGTGAGGCCACTGCAGCTGGCCTGGGCAGGGGTGGCTATGTAGGAGGTGGTGGCCTCGGGTGCATGCTGGGTGCAACCTGGGGTCCTGGCCACTAGAAGCAGAAGGACAGGGCCTGTGGGCAGAGGGTGAGTCTGGGCTGCTGGTCCCATGTTGCTTAGCTGCAGACCTCAGGCCCCAAAATCTCAGCCAAGTCCCTGCCCCTGCCCCACCCTGAGCAGAGGGCTACATGGATGACGGGGGCGGGGAGGTGTCAGGCGACCCTGGCCCTGGTTGCAGCTCCACCATGAGTGCAAGAGGTGAATGCTGGGCTTGTTTCCCAGCGTCGAATTGAGATGATGTCTTTGACTTACACTGAGAGCTCTGGCAAGATGTGCGAGCAAGAGCATTTCACTGGTATGGAGGATTCCCTGCGTGCCTATGAGGCAAGGGTTGGCCCCTGGGTCTCGCCACCTCCACCGGCTGCTCTGCCAGGTCTCCAACACCCCTGCCCAGCCAAGGCCCAGGAGGACAGGTGTCTGGGAAGACACTGCACCCCACATTGGGCCCCCTCTCCTCCCCCACCATGGACCACAGCATGGAGGTTCAGGCTAGAGGGATGATGGCGGGAAGGGCCTTGAGAGCTGTGCTGCGTGTGAAGCTCCTGACCAGACAGGCCGGCAGGAGCCCTGAGCTCTGCTAGGCAGAACCCTCAGGCATGGAGAGCCCCGAGCTCATCCTGGGGAGCCTGGCAGCCAGGGTGTGCCAGGGCGGTTGCTTGCTCCTTCTTGTGTGCTGGGCCAATCCAGTTTGCCCTTGCTGTGTGCCCAGCCTGGACCAGGAAGGCCGCTCAGCCTTGTGGCCACAGTGGCACAGTGCCCACTGAGGGCTCCTGGCAGCATTTTAGGAAGAAGGAATTTAAGACTGGGACTGAGGCTGCACCAGTAGTGACTAGTATGCCCACTGGGCACCAGGGAAGTAGCTGGCCCTGGCACTTATTATGTGCCCAGTGTATGCACAAAGCTGTCCATCTGTTGGGTACACCTACAGAGGCCAGAGTTGTTTCACAATGGTTTTGCAAACAGAGGCTTAAATTCAAGGCATCAAGATTGGGACAAGCTGCCCGACTTCCCCTAAGGAGGCATTGGCTTGTAAGTGACTACAGCTCAGGTAAGCCAAGGACCCATGAGCAGAAGCACATGGCTCTCAAAGTGAGGTGCCTGGGGACCCTCAAGTTACTAGAACCTGCCCAGGCCTTCCCTCAACTCCTGCTCTGGGCTAGGCATCAGACACAGTGAGCAAGACAAGCCTAGTGCTATTCCTGTCAATCTTTACAGCCCAGCTTTCCTCTTACAATGTGTGTGGGTCAATCCTGGCAAGGCTGCTTTCACTGGGAAGCCTAAGGGTGGCTGGCAAAGTGAGGATGGGTAGTGGTGGCGATGGTGGGTGATGGGGGGTGATGAGGGTGATGATGGTGGGGGGTAAAATGAAGGTGATGATGATGGTGTAGATAGTGTGAAAAGGTGAAGATGATGATGGTTGTGGTGATAATGGTTATGGTAAGGGTGGTGGTTATGATAGTGGTGATGGTGGAGGTGGTGGTGATGGGAGTTGGGGAATGGTTGTGATGGTGGTGGTGGTGGTGGTGGTGGTGGTGTAACCACACACAGGAAGGCACTAAGAGTCCCGTCAGCCCTACCTACACAGTGCCACAGTGGGGCCAGCCTGTGGGGCCCTCCTGTGTGCTCATAGGCAGGGCTGCCGAGGAAGCAACCCTTCCAGCCACTGCTCGCACCTGAGCACAGGCCTGCCCTGCTGCTCCTACCCGCGCCGTGGGGCCCAGCCAGGTCCATGAGCTCTCTGACCTCTCTAAACTTCCTCACTTGAAGTTGTGCTAATGAGAGTAGCCCCTGGGAGAGTATGATGGTACCATGAGGTGGAGCTGGCACCGTGCTGAGAGCGGGGTCTGGTATGTGGACAACATCAGCCTCTGCTTCTGTTAGCGTCAGGTAGGAGCTCTGAGAGTTAAGGGAGCAAAGGCCAGTGTGGCCAGGAGTGTGGGGAAAAGGGCTGAGCTGCACAAGGGCTCGTCCAGGAGTGAGGATGGGGACGACCATGTACCTGGGAGCCACGGACAAGACTGGACAGGTGAGCTCAAGGTCCAGAGCCACAGTCTAATGGTGGGAGCTTCAGGCCATGGCTGCCGGCATCAGGCTGGGCATGGGAGGCCCAGCAAAGGGATCAGAAAGACAGCTGAGAACAGGTGTGTGTAGTGGCTGCCCAGGGCAGGTGGGAGGCCGGGAGGTCACTGAACTCCTGAGTACAGGGAAGGCAAGAAGGAACTTGGAAGGTGAGTGAGACTCCTGGCTGGGTGAAGTGAGTGGTTTCATGGGGTCTGGGGTTGGCACCTTGGCAAGTGTGGAGAGGACACATGGCCACACAGGCAAAGGAAAGTATTCTGCATCAAACTTGGCTGGCCTGGGTCTGGGCTCTGCCTTTTCCGTGGGGACCAAGTGATTCTCTGGAGCAGGGCCACATCATGACCACTGCAGGCCCAGGCCCTGTGACCTCTGTGGGTCCCTTTTCCCATAAAAAAGGATAATTATCTTGGATGACTATGTTGGTATAAAGACAAATATAATCCACACCATTTTGTTATTACATATTCTTTTTATTATATTTAGTAAATATAATACAAATTTATTAAATTTTTTTATTCTGATTTTAAAATAAATTAAAACTAATTTGTGGCATTGCCCACTGTGCCTGTTGGGCAGTAGGTACTGGGGACAGCATGCAACAACAGCCATCATGTCAGTGCCTTTTGGTAATGGAGGCCCTCTGGGCCAGCACTGAGGGTCGGCCCATGTGACTGGGCCTGTACATGCCCACATGCACCCAATGGCGAGCTCCTTAGTCATTCTGGTCTCTCCCGTACCTGGGCATTGTGGTCCTGTGAGTGACCGGCAGCCAACACAGGAACCGCAGCAGAAACCAGCTGTGCCACCTATTTACCTAGCCTGAGACAGGTCGCCAGGGTGGCTTTGGTGGGATGCCAGAGGGGGCTGGAGGAGAACTTCCTGTTCCGTTTGACCCTGGTTTTGGCTAAAGAGAGCTGTAGGCACATCTTGAAAACTGAGATCCCATCTATGTCACCAAAAGCACAAGTAGTGAAAGGAAAAGTAGATAAATTGTACTACATCAAAATTTAAAACTATCTGTCAAAGGACACACTCCACAAAGTGAAAAGGCAACCTATGCAATGGGAGGAAATATTGGCAAATCATGTATCTGATAAAGGAAGGGTTAGTATTCAAAACATATAAAGAACTCCTACAACTCAACAACAACAAAAACCCAATTAAAAAATTGGCAAAGGACTTAAATAGACATTTCTCCAAAGAAGCTATACAAATAGCCAATAAGCATGTGAAAAAATGCTCAACAGCACCAATCATCAAGGAAATGCAAATCAAAACCACAATGAGATACCATCTCACACACCAGGATGGCTGCTATCAGAAACAAGTTTACAAGCATTAGCCAGAATGTGGAGGGCACCCTACGGCTCTGTGCACCTTGTCCTGCTGTGGCCACCCACCACCGTGTCTCCTGGCATCTGTCAGCTCAACCCAGAGTGTCTTAGCTGCGTCTGATTTCACCCACCTCCTATCCCAAATTCTGACATTTCCCAAAAGAGCCCAGCCATTTCCCACGACTGTTCATGAACCCATTTATTCATTAGTTTGTTCCTTCATTGATGCATTCATTGGTTCACTTCATTAGGTCATTCTTTCAGTTCGTATATAGTGAGTTGGCCAATGTGGCTAGAAGGTGGGCACCTGGGAGAGTGGGGAGGTGGTGAGTTGGAGGTGGGGCAAATGGGGCCTCCCCCTTGATGAAAAGCTGTGTTTTATTCTGCAAGCAGTGGACAGTTAATGTTATGCCTTGGGCAGAGGGTGGCATGAGCCAACTGAGCCTGGCTGCTCTGTGGCAAATGGCCTGTGTGGGGTCAAGAATGTGCTCAGGGAGACTGGCTGAGCATGTAGTGTCCTCCAGGTGGGGGGAGGGGAGGGGAGGCAGTGTGGCAGTTCTTCTAGGGTGTGGCAGAGGGCAATCTGGGGGCTGGTGTAATGGGTGGACGAGGGAAGGGCTCAGAGTGAGTCTGAGGTTTTGGCCTAAATGGGGAAGGGTGGAGGAGGGGACTTGACTGGGGTGGAAAGAGAAGGAGGAGTAGGGGGAGGCCAGGTTGTCCCCTACGTTAGGCTGGGATGTGGCAGTGGATGGGGTATGTTGGTGGAGGTATGCATCTGCACTTGGGATAGAGGTCATGGCTGGTGAACTGATGAACATGCAGTGTCAGGAGAGGTGGTAATTAGAGCCATAGGACTGGCTGCCGTGTGCTGGAGGAAAATGTGGAGAGAACAGGAGCTCCTGTCACCTAGAGGAGGTGAGCAGGCTGGCTAGTCGTGAAACTGGCGAACAGCAGACAGGAGATCCTAAAAGCAACTGGAGAGCAGAGAGAACACCAAGGAGTGACCATTAGAATGAGCATGGTGTTCTCAGCAGTTGCAGAAGCAAACACTCAGCAGAATTGTGCCTGTGAAGGACTGAGAAAATAACCGTCCTGCAGAATTCTCTGCCCAGCCAAAGTGCCTTTCAAGAATGAGATGAAAGTATTTTTTAACTTTTTAAATTTTTCAATCACAGTTGACATACAATATTATATTAGTTTCAAGTGTACAACATAGTAGTCTAACATGTATATGCCTTAGAACATGATCACCCGGTAAGTCTAGAGTAGGTAAAAGTATTTTTTTTTTTAAAGGCAAGAGACACACAAGACCCAGGTTGATGTTTGCCATGAGTGGGATGGAGTAGGTGGTGGGGTGTGGGGGCAGCAGTTTTATGTAGTGTCCAGTTAGGTTGGCCATGGGTTCCTGGTGTTTGTTGTAGTGTCTGCTTTCACCATAAATGTTCTGCCAGAATGTATTTCTTCTGTGTATCAAATATTCAAATAAAGAGAAAACATGAATGGGATATGGGAAGAAGGGCCATGGGTGGACAGGCCACATCCTGAGAGGCTGATGATGCCAAGTGCTGGTGTCTGGGCCCTGGGTTGGGGCTGGGGGAACCCCCCACCGGGACAGCTGGCCTGCAGGGGAAGGGGCTGCCTGGGAGGAGCCTATGGGGTCTGTTTCCTTTCCCAGTGAAGATGATGGCATTAGGAAATCATCTGTTTGGGAGACTGCTGGGCCGTAATAAAACTGTCACCTGCACCATCTGGTACTCTGAAAGGGTGGGAGCTGGGCTGCCCCATGCATGGGTCTGCGGGAAGGGCGTGCCCTGCACACAGATGTGGGTGCTGCTGTGGACCACACATACTTCTTGGATCATACTACTTCACGACTTGTTTCCTTTCTTGAGAGTCCCAAATCTGGCTTTCGTGTGGCAGTCCTAGGATATTCTCAGTTGTCTGTGGTTCCATGGGTTTCCTTGACAGGGTGACCACCGTGAGTGTGACTCACTGATGCTCAGAGCAGGCCCAGAGATGGGATGAGACACCAAGGGCATTTGGCCAAGAGGTGCCTGCGTGGTCAAATGGCGGTGCATCCACTACAGAGGGTGGTGAGGAGGTTGCAGGGACTCAGGTGAGCTGTGTGTGGCCCCAGGTTCCAGGGCTGGCCAGGACCATGGAGAGCTGATAAGAGTGAGACCACAGTCAGGGCCTGGCTGGGCTGTGTCTGCACTAAGTGAGCAAGGGGGGCGGGGGTAGTGGGAGTGGGTGGGTGCAACAGTGTGAAAATATGTGTGCATTGGTGAGAGTATGCTACCATGGCTCTGTGTGTGTGTGTGTGTGTGTGTGTGTGTGTGTGTGTGTGATGGGGTGTGTGTGTATCAGTCTGGGTCCAGTCAGATGACAGCACCCACACAGCAACAGAAACTGGAGAAGTTCACATAAGCATTATGAAGCTGTGATGCGAGAACAACAGTGAGGCATCTAAGAGCTCTGTGGGCACCCTCAGGCTGAGGGAGGGAACCCAGGGAAGGGGCCCCCTCCCCAGGTAGGGTCAGAGCACACGAGAGGAGCTGGCAGCCCACTGCAAGAGGAGAAGCTGGTGGGGCAGCCGGGCCAGGGCTGGCCTGCAGTCATGAGGCCAGCAGGAGGTAACCCTCCAAGGCACAGGGGAACTGAAGCCATGGACAGGCACGCAGAGGGGGCTGTGTCTGGCGGCTTTCGGAAGGTGATTGCCGGGCTTGGGCGTGGGCTGTGCAGGCACCAAGGGACGCCATGGGATAGGACAGAGCACTCTAGGTTTCCCCACACCCCGTGCAGCAGCAGTCAGAAAAAATACGATATGACAACCAGAAGCAGGAGTAGAGCCCTGTGTGCCTGCAGTGGCCTCCGCAGACGAGGCTTAGCATCCTGCTCACTGCACAGGAGGTGCTCAGAGGGTCCTGGCTTTATGTGTGCCCTTGCGAAGGGTTGAATAAATGAGAGGGAAGAGAGGACTTGGGCCTGGTTCCATCTGCATCAAATGTGAATAAAGTACACAGCACTGGAACCCTGCCTTGCCAGGCTACAAAGAGGTAAAGGCAAAACCATGTGTGACAGAAGCCATTGGTGCCCAGCTGGCAGACACTGTGAGGAGTTTGCTTGTAAAAGAGATGCAGGACGGCACTTCACAGACTGTTAGTTCTGTGTCTTTTCCCTACGGACTAGGGCTGGGTAGTAGCGCACAGGGTCTTGGGCCGCTGCCCCTCTGCCTGTTTCCATCTCCTGGATATCCCATGCACAAACAAACACACATGCATCAGGCACACACACGAGCATTGAAGGTTACTGGGTAACGTTTGGCAGTTGTGCCATGAGCAGTCAGGACCTGCCAGCTCCTCACCCCTCAGCATGATGCCAGGGCCCAGGGGCAACCTGAGTAATCAGAACCACGAGGATGGAGGATGAGGCCAGCCAAGCCTGTCCAGGCAGAAATGTTAGGCGAAGTGTCAGGGAGGATTCTGTCCCCACATGGCCTTCAGAGGTGGAAGGCATGGGGGGCGGGAAGTCTTTGCAAGTCCAGAACCCCATGACACTGGACACAAGTGGCCCGACCTAAGCTCCCCTCATTCACCCACGAAGATTGGCTACATTGTTTTGGGGGCCCAGTGCCGAAAGAAGATGTGTGCCCGTTGATCTAGAATGATGAAGAATTTTAAGACAGTGACAATAGAGCATTAAACCAAGCAAGCCCTTTGGGACTGCCCAATCTGCATCCTTGTGAGGCTGGCCCTGCATCCACCTCCTCTTGCCCCCACTCGGAGCATGTGTTTTTCCATCTAAAAGTGTTTGTGACAGGAGGAGCATTAAGGAAGCCATGCCCGGCTGCAGGGACCACCTGGGAGGCATTTTAAGTGCATTTAAGTCTGTTTCTGCTCACAATCATTGGCCACAAATCCCTTTGGCAGCAACAGACTGGGCCCCACATGGATTCTGCAGGGCTGGGCTCTGTGAGCCAGGAGCAGACAGGGCCCATTCTCCCCTGCACATGGTCTGTGTCCTGGGGGACTGGATCTACGTGAAGGGAAGAGCTCCGGGGAGCTCGGCCCAACGCACCTCCCATCCCCGGAGCCATGGAAAGTACATGCACACAGGGAGACGCCCTAGAGAAGGATCCCCGTTCTGGATCTGCTCCTACCTACCCATCTGCAAGGCCCTCCTTGCAGGTGGCTCCAAGGACAGCTGGTTCTTACCCAGTGACCAGGGCCAGGGTATGTGTCCCAAGAGAACAAGCTGGCAGAAGCTATATTGCCTATCATGACATAAGCTCGGTCATCACACAGTGTCCCCTTGCTGGTACTCTAGGGCGAGAATGAAGACCCCAGCTCCATGGAGGTGTCAGGCATACTGAGGTGGGCCTCTGGGACACCCAGCTGCCCAGGTCTGTGTGTTGTCATGGGTTCCCTGCAGTCTGGGAGTCAGGGCCCACTGGCAGCATGCCAGCTCACTAGTGCTTGGTGTGTGCCTTTCTGCCAGCCACAGTCAACACCTGCCTTCCTCCTGGCTTTCTCAGCTCTGCCTACAGCCCCTTGGTGAGCAGTCTTTTAGGCAAAATTTACATAGGTTGAAATGCACAGATATTGATGATACATTGTTAACAAATGGATGTGCCCTCCTGACCCACCTTCTTATCAGGATAGAAACTTTACATTCCCCAGAACGTTTCCCAGTCTGTTGCACCCCACCCACAACAGGTAGCCAGTTTGATTTCTCTCACCTAAAATCAGTCTACAGTCTGATGTATTCTCTTGTGCCCGGCTTCCTCCACTTGACCTGATGTCTGAGACCCATCCAGGTCGTGTGTGTGTCAATGGTGCATCCCTTTTCATTGCTGCATAGCGTGCCAGGCTGCGATTAAGCATCATTGGCTTATCCATTTTCCCCTGAAGGACATCAGGGATGCTTCCAGTTCATGGCTGTGAATGGCCCTGCCATTTCTAAATAAGTCATCTGATGGACATATGTTTTCATTTCTCTTGAACAAATTGAGTGGAATTTCTGCATCATGTGGTAGGAGTGTGTTTAGATAAAAATGTATTACTTTTTTATAAAGTACTTTGTTTTTGGCAACTCTTGGCTGCCTTGCTTGTCTGGCAGTGTCTTGTACACTTGAAAACTCTGGCTCCTGGTGATCTGTTCAGAACCCTGAGATCGCCCCCCCACCGCCCCCGCCCTGTGTGGCTTTCGTGTGTATCAGGCTTGGGTATTTGAGAATGATTTCATAACTGTTGTGTACCACTCCTCTTCCTCCTTTTTCTGTTTTAAAGCAGTGCATTTTCAACTAATGCTTAGCTATACAAATAATTGTGTGTTGATGTTCTCAGCACTGCAGATGAGAAAGTCCTACTAAGATCAGAGTTTCTAATTAGTGAATTTTTTTTTTTTTGTCCACAAGAATCTCTTACCAAGTGTGAAATAAAGCTGCTGGGTAGCTGGCCTGCTTAGGAGGCCTACTGCAGACTCATGGTCTCCCTCCTTCGTCCTCACACGATTCCTTCCTCCCTGCAGCCCCGCTGGGACTCTACTTCTCCAGGGACGCTTACTGGGAGAAGCTGTATGTGGACCAGCCGGCCGGCATGCCCCTGCTGTATGTCCACGCCCTGCGTGATGCCCCCGAGGAGGTGCCCAGCTTCCGCCTGGGCCAGCACCTCTACGGTGCCTACCGCACGCGGCTGCACGAGAACAACTGGATCCGTATCCAGGAGGACACAGGCCTTCTCTACCTTAACTGGAGCCTGGACCACAGGTCCTGGGAGAAGCTCAGCATCCGCAGTAAGAAAGCAGCCCTACCCCTGCCCCGTCTTCTCCTCCCACAGCCCACGGCACACCATGCCAGGCTCGGGGTGGCCTCCCCCACAACTCCTGTGGTGTATGAGTGCAAGGGGCAAGGTGAGGCTGGCCTGCCTCTGTGTCCAGCCTGGTGAGGGAGCCAGGCCAAGTTTGGGAGTGGCTGATGCTGCCTGGGATTGGAGGACTCGTGCTTTCTCCATTTTGGACCCAGATGCCTTTACCATTTGGGTTAACAAAGGCTTAGGGCTGTGGGAGAGGGGTTAAGGGGAGCGGGAAAAATCCCAAGGTTTTGATTTGGCAAATGACCTGGAACTTGCTGGAGAAGCAGCAGTTCCCACAGAAAGCCTGTCTTACTATCAGCAGCAAGCCGCCCTTGGCACCTGCTGGGGACTTGGGTCTGGTGCCAGGGAGGAAAGTGAAGAAGAAGGAAGACCCCTCCTCAGAGCAGAGGTCAGAGCCAAAGTGGAGGCCATGAGTGACCCTGGTCCTGGAGGGACGTGGAGCAAAGTTTTGCCTTGTGGGGCATAAACTGGTGATTGCACACCCAGCAGCTCCCCTGAGACATGACCCTTACACCAGCCCTGAGCACCCACCTGTGTATGGGTAAGAGGCAGGCAGTGTGCCTGTGAAAGCAGGGTGGGTAGCAGTGCCCAGCAGGGACAGAATGACTGCACCCACCTGCCATGTAAAACCAGGGTCCCCAAGTAAAGCTTGTTCGTGGGGGAGGTGGTATCTGAGATGGGTTTTGTGTCTGCACATACTTAGTTGCCCCTGTAGGAACCTGAAATGCCAGGGTCCCTGGGGTGGAGGGCAGAGTGGAATTTGCTGAGGGTACGGTTCCACAGAAGGCATGTTCTGCTTGTGATTGGAGGGCAGCTTCATGCACCTGTCAGGCCCAGTCAGGAGAGAAATCATGGGGAAAATTGTACAGAGAATTAGTGACTACAATGGGATTGGAACAATGGAAAACAGGCTAGTAAGAGGCCAAGCACTAATGAATATAGGAAGAGCAAGTGTGAGGAGCAGCCACTACCAGGGCCAAGAGGAGACCCCGGAAGAGTCCTGAACCCCAGCTGAGGTCCAGACACCTCATCGGGAAGCGGGGTCACTGAGGTGCCTCCATGATGGAACTTGCTGGAAAATTCACCTCTGTGTGCTGGGGAAGTCTGTCCATAGGGCATGTCTCTGCAGAGGCATGCTGCGACGAAACTGCCTGAGGGAGGGTGTGAGGGGAGGCCCACATGTGGCAGGAGTGGCCCTGGGGAAGCTATCCACCTGGTGTCAGACCCATGGCTCAAGGCGGCCCTTGAAGGGGACAGTGATGTGATAGAGGCTGGTTAGGGGAGGTGGGCGGGGGGTTAGACCCACCTCCCAGGGCACCTCCCTGTGGAGGGGTATTGAGCTGAAACCCGAATGATGAGAGAGGCACCTGTGAAAGAGGCAGAAAGAGCAAGACCTCAGGGCTCTGAGGCTGATAGACCCACCCCACCCCGCAGCCCAGGGCCGTGGGGAGCAAGCCAGAGGTGATGGGCCGGGCCAGGGACCAGCAGAGCCCTGGGACCACCCACAGTGAGAACTGAGCTGTATACCAATCCCGGAGCTCCTGTCCCTCCCCATCTGCTGCCCACCACCTGGCAGGCGTGGTTGACACCGCACCGGGTCCGACTTCTCTCTGCAGATGGCGGCTTCCCCCTGCTCACCGTCTACCTCCAGGTCTTCCTGTCGCCCACATCCCTGCGTGAGGGTGAGTGCCAGTGGCCAGGCTGTGCTCGCGTGTACTTCTCCATCATGAACAACTCCTTCCCGGCGTGTGGCTCCCTCAAACCCCGGGAGCTCTGCTTTCTTGAGACAGATCTCTCCTTTCGCATTCGGGAGAACAGGCCTCCTGGCACCTTCCACCAGTTCCGCCTGCTGCCCATGCAGTTCCTCTGCCCCAACGTCAGCGTGACCTACAGGCTCCTGGGAGGTGAGTGTGGGTTCCTGGGGCCATTCCTCAGTGCTGCTGTGTGCCAGGTGCAGCACTGCAAGCCCGTGACAGGAGCCACGCAGCTTCCTCTTCACCACAACACCACACATCCATTTAATATTCCAGAAGTATCCGTTGTGTGCTTACCATGGGCCAGGCACTATTCTAGGGGTAAGGATGTGAGGGTGAACAAAACAGGCAGAAATCCTGCCTGCCTGGAGTTTCCATTTCTGTGGGAGATGGAGACCACACATGTGCTAAAGAAACCAGGTAGCCTCTGGAGGGCTAGGTGGGAAGTACAGCCAAGAGGACATCGAGTGCTGGAGACTGCTTCCTAAATGCGGTGACCAGGGGGCACTGCAGCAAAGGCTGCAGGGCTAGTCTCTTTGAGAGTGTCGGGGTGGGACCCCTATGTACCAGATGAGGGCAGAGAAGTTGCTAGGGACTGTGCAGGGCTTCCCATTGAGGGACTGGGGAGACGGGGAAGGCTTTTGAGGCAAGCATTGACAGGGCCTGACTTATCTTTGAAGGATTATCCTGGCCACTTTGTTAGGGATGATTTGGGGTGGGGAGGTTTAGGGTGGAAGCAGGGAGACAATGAATTAGGAGGCTACAGGAGAATCCCTGAGCAAGAGGATACGGACCAGGAGGAGGGTGGAAGCCACAGGGCAACAAGAAGCAGGCAGGTTCTGGACCATGTTTTGAAGGAATCCAGTAGGATTTCCTGATGAGTCGAATGTGAGGTGTTGAAGGAAAGAGGAGACCAAACAAGGTTCCAGGATTCTGTCAGCAGCTACACGGACCGCCTACTGGAGATGGCCATGCCACAAGATGGTCCTGGGTGGTGAAGGGGAGGGGAGGGAGTTGGATCCCAGTGGAGTAGGAAAGACAGCTGGGCGGTCACGCAGGAAACCATTTTAAAGTAACTGGGACTCAAAAAGGACAAAGGCCGGACTGCGAGTATGTGGAACCTGGATGCACACCGGGTTTATCGACACACCTGGTAATAGTGTTAAAGAAAACCTCAATATCATAAAAGTACTCACTCACACTGCCCCCAGCATCCTTGCATTCCTTCCTCCATGGCAGGGATAGACGTCTTTGTGCAAGATTATTAAAAAGCATATAGTTTAGCATGCTGCCCTTCCTGGCTAAAAATTACATAATGAAATTTTGTTGAGCGTATGTTTTGTAACTATTAACAACAGAGGGAAACATTATAAGAGCATTTCCCACATGTGTAATCCACATGTGATGTGTGGCTGTGATGGGAGTGATGTGGAGTTGACGTAAGCCTCCCATGGTTGGTGCTGGGGTAGTCAGTGTTGACCTTGAAGCCTTCAGCATTTCCCCTTTTCTGTTTTTCTGGAGGATGCTATTCCAGGACAGGCTTGGGTTGAAGAGTGTGTTGTTGCCACTGGTTCTCCCCTCACTAGGTTGCGGGAAGATAGGTAATCGCTGACTGTACCACAGTGCCTGGTGAAGAGCCGGCATGTTAGCCTCCTCATCCCATCTCCTGGGGAGGAAACTGAGGCGCAGAGAAGCACAGCGACCTGTGTCCTGCCACACAGCCAAGGTGTAGAGCAGCGATGCAAACCTGGTAGTCGGAAATATTTGTGTGTTAACATCAGATCATACACCAAATGTCTTTATGTTTGTTTTCAAATGATGGGGTTGTGGCTTTATTTCTCACATTCTCTAAAATGAGTGCATATTGCTTCCATAATTTAAAAAAATTCCTAATATTTTTTCAAAAAGGAGCAAATGCTGGCAGCTAGCTCTCTGGGCCTGCAGGCTGGCAGACCTGGTGCCACCCGTCCCCACAGCTGAGGCCAGGTGGGAGAAAGGTTGCACTGGGCCCTTCCTAGGTGATAGGGGTGAGCACCTGACACAGGCCTCCTGATCCCTGCCATGCCCCATCAGCACAGGTGAAGGCTGTAGCCACAGGAAAGCTCACTAGCGCACAGTCCTCACTGCAGACTGCTTGAGGCATTGTGCCCCCCTGCACAGCCACGCAGGGGAAGCCCAGGGCCCTCGACCTGCTTGCATCCTGCAGAGGCCCTCTCCTGCCACCACTCTTGCTGGGCCCCTAAGGAAGGCAGTTCAGGCAGTCCCCAGGCCAGGATCACGCAGGGGGTTCCTGGTCTGCTTGGTGCACAGGTGAGAGCCAGCCCTTCCGCTGTGCGGCGGACAGCCTGGAGGTGAGCACGCGCTGGACCCTGGACCGCGAGCGCCGGGAGAAGTACGAGCTGGTGGCCGCGTGCACGGTGCGCGTAGGCGCGCGCGAGGAGGAGGTGATGGTGCCCTTCCCCGTGACCGTGTATGATGAGGACGACTCGGCGCCCACCTTCCTTGGGGGCGTCGACACCGCCAGCGCCGTGGTGGAGTTCAAGCGGAAGGAGGTGCCTGTCGGCCTGTGTGCTTGTCTGTCGTCTGTTCAGTGTCTCTCCATCGCCATTTTTTCGTCGGGCTATTCAGCAGTCCGCCTCGCCATGCAGCCTTGTGGCTGACCATCTCTCTTAATTGTTTGCGTTTGTCCGTCTATCTGTCGGGGCTTTCTGCCTGCCTCCAGCGCAGCTGAGGAAAGGAGGGCCCAGCCCCTGCGGCTCTCAGCTGGTCCCTAACTGGGGAGGGTCGAGGAGGGAAACTCCACCTGCGTCCAAGCAGGCGGACGAGGCCGCGGGTGCGCGCCTGGGAGTGCATCTATGCCCCAAGGAGGGGAGAGGACAACGGGGAGGGCAGTCCCTTCCACGGGCGCTCAGTTCCTCACAGAGCGGCCTCTGAGGCTCTGGGAGGGTAGCCTAGGAGAGGAGGAAGGCGGGGCTGGCAACTCCCGGCATCACCCCGCCCATCCTGGCCCCGCCCCTCCTCGTCGCGCAGGTGGAGCTTGACTGCCACCTGCTGGGCTTCGGGCTGTCCTGTAGAGAGCCGGCCGTTGGCGCAATGGGAGGGTGGGTGGGTGGCGTGTTGTCTTTGCCTGCCTTTCTGGGCACCTCAGGAGCAGATCTGGTGAGTGGGCAGCCTTGGGGGGCGACGCAGGGAGTCTGGTTAGCAAAGAGAGAAGAGGTACCCTGTGACTTTGCTTAGAACCTTCCTCACAACCCCTTCCAGCCAGGTGTACAGAGGCTGGGAGGAGAGCGTTCTTGTGTACTGGGCTTGGATTCCGGCTCTGAGGTGTATCGCTATGTGACACTGAGCCAACCCCTCTCCTCTGTGAGGCACGTGTGCCTCTGGGGAGAGTGGAGTGTTCACTCTGCTCTGTGGGGACCTCGATGATGCCTGCTAGAGCACCAGGGCATCTGCTGTAATCCATCTTTATGGAAGTCTGTAGATGCCCATCTCAGAACCTGTTGCACAGGTGAGACACAGTGGCCCAAGGAGGGTGACTGGGCCAGGCTGGCCCTGTGGGGACTTGAACCCAGGTCAGTAAGTCCCTATAACCAGCTCTGTGCATACCTGGTCTATCTGTGAGGCACGTGCCCTCCCTCAGTTTCAGGCTACAGCGATCTGACTGGCACTTCCTGTTCTCTGCAGGGCACTGTGGTGGCCACACTACATGTCTTTGATGCTGATGTGGTGCCAGCATCCGGGGAGCTCCTGAGGCGGTACACCAGTACACTGCTCCCCAGAGATGCCTGGGTCCTCCAGACCTTTCGTGTGGAGCACTTGCCCAACGAGACCTTGGTCCAGGCCAACAGCAGCTTCATACGGGCAACTGTGCATGACTACAGTAAGAGGGGCTGGGCATGGCTTGGCTGGGCCCACAGGGAACTGGCAGCCACTCTTCCAGGGCAAGAAAATACCCTGCACACATGGACACCTCACCTGGCCCTCTGATTCCCAGGCAGCTGCCCCTTCCCCCTCCACCCAGCCTTTCCTTGTCTCTGCTGGGCTTGCGTCGTCCACCTTGGTGGGTTTTCACAAGCTGTTCTCTCTCCCTAAACTGCTATGGCTGACTGACAGGACCCCATCACACCTCCCCATGCTGACCATGCTGGGGCTCACTGCCCACTGGAAATACATATGTCATCTCCTGAAACCTTTCTATGAGCCTGGCACCTACTTTGCTGCTCCCCAGGTGCCTGAGTGCCTGGGGAATATTGCCCCCCTCCCAGCCAGCAGCTCTCTCCTAACAGGTTGGTGTACAGTAGCAGCTCAGTGCCCTGGAGCTGTAGGAACCTGAGATGACTATCCTTTTATGTACCTACAGGGCTAAGTGCCTGGTGCCTGCAATGCTCACCTACAGAATGGGGCATCTTCATCCACTGCCTGGCCTCCCTGCCTCCCTCCCCAGCCCTCCTGCCCATGTTTTCTGGGGTCACCTTCCAAATACCCACTTGTACTTGGATTCTTGTTTTGGGATCTGCTTCCAGGGGAACCTAGCATCACTTTACCCCTTTCTGCCTCGCCTGATCTTATTTGTTTCGTATCCTCCCTTCCCCTACCAAGTCTTTGAGGGCCTCCTGCCCTGCACAAGGGAAACTTGTCACCCATGCCCTGGCACATTCACTCTGTACTCTGGGTGTAACAGAGCCCCCTGTCTCCCATCCTTCTGTCTCCACTAAGCTAAAACTACAGCCTTGATGTTTGGCAAGTGCATAGAGGTGCAAGCTCCTGGGCCCATGGCCTGTGGGGTCCAGGCTCCACTAGAGGCCGCTGCTGTTGAGAGTTCTCTGGGGAAACGAGGGCCAGTGCAGTGTCCCCAGGGCCTTGGTGGTGGCGGGTCTTGGCATGTGCCCCTACCCCATATACACTCCTGACACACACACAGACCTCACACATACTCCATACACACCACACATACACATCTCACACATACACACCACACATACACACACCCCACTTACCCCATACACATCACACACACTCCCACACACACACCACATATACCACACATACCATACCCCATACACATGCACACATACCTGCCCTATTCACACACACACTACACACGCCACACATACCCCATACACATCACACACACACCCCCCACACACCACACAAACCTCATACGTCACACATTCACACACTCACACATACATACGCCACACACACCCCATACACATCATGCACACACATCACACATACACACACCCACATATACATACCCTACCCCAACACACTACTCACGTCACACACACACCTCACACACCCCACACATACACATGTACTACACACACAGACCCCATATACATCACACGCACCCCACACATATATTCCATACACACACCACCACACACACTGACTCCACACACACACACACACACACACACACACACATACCCCACAAATACATACCACCTGCACATGCCACACACACTGCACATACATATACCCCATACATACCCACATGCACACACTCAACACATACATACACACTTCCCAGCTGATAAGGGTCCTCTGGACTTCCAGCTCAGTACCACAGCTGACATTGAAGCAGTGGTTCTAACTCACTGCCAGCTGCCAGGTGTGTGACCTGCACTGTGTGACAAACCATGTGTTTGCATTGTGCGTGTGGGCAGGGGTGCATCTGGGAGGAGGTGTGCAGTGGTGTGGGCCGTCATCACTGTGCCCCCACCCGCAGGGCTGGTTCTCAACCGCAGCCTTCCCATCTCCGAGAGCCGTATCCTACAGCTGGCCGTGCTGGTCAACGACTCGGACTTCCAGGGCCCCGGGGAGGGCATCCTCCTCCTCCACTTCAATGTGTCGGTGGTGCCAGTCAGCTTGCGCCTGCCCAGCGCCTACTCCTTTACCGTGAGCAGGCAAGCCCACCGCTTTGCCCAGGTGAGCTGGGGAAAGACGGGGGGGTTCCCCAGGGCGGGGTGCTCTGTCTCCAGAGTGCAAGCAGGTCAATAGATGGGTGGGACCCCCTCCCTGGGCTAGGAAGCCCACTTAGTGGCCCAGGGGGAGCCAGGGGCACAAGGCTGGGAGACTGGGACTGTGGAAGAGCAGGAGAGTCACGTGGACAGTGCTGGTGGGCTCTGGGCCTCTTTTTAGTCCTCTCCCTTCTTGGTATTTTTAAAACATGTTTTATGCTAATGTAAGACCAAGGCCAGGTAAATCTACATATGCGTACTTGGAAAGGTGTTCCTGGTGGATTGCTAACTGAAAAAGTGGTTTGCAGAAATGTTGGGGTCACGTGGCTCCCTATGTTCAAAAACAAATCTTCACTGCTGGAAATTTGCTAGTGTGTAAAAAACACAAGTGCTTTCTTCAGGGAAAGGTGGGGGCGCTTCCACTTCTGCAAGTGTATTTGCTGGAACTTGTCTTGCATTTGTCATTGGAAAATAATGATTGTAAGTAGAAAAAAATGGAAATCGTCAGTATTCGTCAAAGAAGATGAGGGACAGAGAGGAGTGATCCCTTCTTCCGGTATCAGCTGATGTTTAGCATTTTGATGCAGTTCTTTCTAGAACATTTCTCATAAACACTTCTTATAGCTAACTTGCAATTACAGTAGGTACATGACTTACCATCCTGCTTCCTTCCTCCTAAGCAGCTGAGGGGACATTCTCTTTAGAAGGTCATGTTCAGGGCTGTCTCTTGCAACTATCTTAGTGGTTTTATCAGTCTCTGTGGTTGGTTCACATGCCCCCTTCACTCCTGGCATCCACCTGGATCCAGCACAGGAAGTAGAGGACGTCCTGTCCCTCCCTTGGACGTATCCAAGCTCCCTGACCTGCCCACCTGGCTTTTCATGGAGGAGCCTGGGGGAGGGGGCGTCAAGGATGGTGGGAGGTGACAAAGCAGAGGGGCCTGAGAGGTCTCTGAGGGGGGCTGAGTGGGAGCAGGTGTTGCTGAAGGTGGGTCCCTGTGCTCCAGCAGCCTCAGGAGGCCACAGGGCCTTGGTCCCAGTCCAGCCTCAGACTCACTGTGGTCTCTTCCCCTGTCCCCAGCTTTTATGATTTTAAATTGAGGATATTGTGACTTTGGGAAACTTTGAGGGTCACTTTGTACAGGGAAGTGCTGGGAGATCCAGGAGGAGGTTTTCCTGTGGTATCAGGTATGGGCTTGGAGAGCCTGGCTCTCCCTTGAGCCTGAGCGCAGACCCGCTGTGTGGCTGCAAGCAGCGTTCCACCCCAAACTTGACTAAGTCCACACCTCTGGTTTCAAGCCACTGCAACCCTAACTCTAACTAGAGTGGCTGAGGGGTAAAGGAGAGTTATGCTGCCCAGCTCCAGGCCCCAGCAATGGCACTTGCAAGCCTGGCAGCCCCTCTTTCCCAAGGGTTCCAGCCAAAGTCCCAGGAAAGGCCCTGGTCCCATATGGGACAGGCAACCACTCTGCACGATTATATGTCCGGGGGCCGTGCTGACTAACCAGGCTGGTGACCTAGCGGGGCTGGTGGGGACGGGAAGTGGTGGTCCCCAAGCCAGAAGCACTGAGGGAGGTGCAAAGGAGGAAGCCAGTCTTCCTTTGTGCCTGAATGAGAACCAGTGAGGAACGAGCCAGAGCAGCAACCCCTCCCTGGAGGGCCAGCCTCTCAACCAGACCTCAGTGCCCTGTTCTTCCACCGTCCAGACCCCAGGAGCAGGGTGGGTGGTGGTGTGATGGCCTGGGCAGGGCAGGGCTAGGCAGGTGGATGGGGCCATGGAGGGTGGGGATTCAGGGCGTGCTGCCATTCCCAGGCGAGCGGGGGACTGGCCTGGGACTCAGCCTTCCCGGGAGCTCCTCCAGCCACCATGGCAGGCTAGTCCAGCTGCCCAGCTAGGGCATTACCTGTGCCCATGCCTAGGTTGGGAAAGTCTGTGTGGAAAGCTGCCAGGAGTTCACCGGCATCCACGTGCAGTACAGGCTGCAGCCCTCCAGTGCCAACTGCAGTGCCCTGGGCGTCGTTACCTCAGCCGAGGACAGCACAGGGACCCTGTTTGTGAATGACACAGAGGCCCTGCGGCGGTCTGAGTGTGCCCAGCTTCAATACACAGTGGTGGCCTCTGACCGGTCGACTCGCAGGCAGGCCCAGGCCCCACTGCTTGTCACCTTGGAGGGGACATGTGAGTGCTGGGGCCCCGTGGAAGGGGGTGGGGGATGGATGGGGCATGATACTGCCATGGGCTTTCCCCAGACAGAAGGGACCTGGTCCTGCTCCCCTCATGGATCTGCCGCTTCCCCACACCTGAGTCTCCCTCCCTATAAAATGAGAGTAACTGCATGTGCACTGTTGAGCAAGAAGGCTAGCAGGAGCCTGGCAGCTGAAGACGGGTTGCCTGGTAAACACATCCCACATGTGCACTTGCTTTGGGCTGCCAGGTAATAACACCTTGGTTAAACTTGAATTTCAGGTAAAAAACAATTTTTGGTATATGTTCCATGCCACCTCTGCACAGTCTTTTGGAAGACAAATTTCTAAGTATGTCAACTAAATATGAGGGACATACTTTCACAAAGCAGTGTTCACTCTTTATCTGAAATTCAGGTTTAGCTGGGTACCCTGTGTGTCGCTGGCCAAGTCTGGCCACCTCATCCTCTATACTACCCCAGCGCAGTAGCTGTCCCCTCTTTGTGACTTATGGTGCTGCCTCACGTCCCCAGCAACCCCATCACTCCTCTGCACCTGGTGCTGAGTTACCCCCTCTCCTCCGGGTTTGACCCATGGGGTGTGCTCAGCCAGTGCTGCCCCCTGTCCGCGGGTTCTGGCTGGACACTGGATCCAGGCGAGGCCCCCTGTAATCTGCTCTCTTCCACCCCCAGACTTGGCTGAGGAGCCGGGTTGCCCCCTTTCTTGCGCCGTCAGCAAGAGGCGGCCCGAGTGTGAGGAGTGCGGAGGCCTGGGCTCTCTGACGGGCAGGTGCGAGTGGAGACAGGGGAATGGCAAAGGTAAGCCCCGCAAAGCCAGAGGCTGCAGCCAGGCAGTCGAGGACTCATGATCGCTGAGTGCAGACAGGGGCTTTGCGGGCCCTGCTCACTCTGTGTCTGCTCCCCAGAGCTTTGTCCCATGTGGCTCCTGATGCTAGACGAAGGTTGGCATAAGTGTAGGTATTGGTGACATGAGGACAGTCAGGCTGCTCATTGCCAGGGGACCACAGGAGCCCCGGGCTGGACTCCTTTTGGGCTTGGGAAGGTCTGGGCCAAAGCTGGGGTGTGCAAGGGACAGAGAGGCTCTATCTGGGAGGTCCCAGGCCAGGAAGTGTGGCCCTGAACAGGAAGGGCCTAAGCTGGCTTGGGTGTGGACAGCTGCACCCATCTCACAGTGCAGCCTTGAGAGGGGCCTGGCCTTGTCTGGCCTCTTCTGGCTTCCTGGAGGTGGGTGCAGCTCTGAGACTCCCCTGTCTCTCCATCCCTCACTGCCCGGCTTCCCTTATGCACTGAGGACCCCCAAGCATCTCGGGGAGATGCCCCTGCTGGGGCTTCATGTGTGGTTTTTCTCTGCTCAGACCTTGGAGGGGCAGGGCTGGCCCAGGGGACCTGGCAGTCTGACCAGGGCGGTGCTCCCACATGGCAGTGACCAGCCCACTGTGTGTTGTAGGGATCTCCAGGAACTTCTCCACCTGCTCCCCCAGCATCAAGACCTGCCCTGACGGCCACTGTGACGCTGTGGAGAGCAAAAATCCCAACATCTGCCCCCAGGACTGCCTGCGTAAGCAGCCCACTGGGCCTGCCCGGTCACCCTGAGCCCGGATGGGGCCTGGGTGGGTGAGGTAGTGAGCAAGAGTGTCTTGGGCTCCCACCTGTGCTTCAGCAGATCAGCTGCATTCCTGGGTTTCTGTGCCACCTTCTTTCTAACATTTCATTTGAATAAAGGGCTCTGCCCTCCTCCCCAACACACACATACACACACACACACACACACACATGCAAATTGGAGCCTGGTACCCTGACCCACAGTCCAGTGTCACTCTGCCATCTCACAGGGGTGCAGCACCCTGCCCCCCATTCTACTGGCATCCCTACTGCCCTTTCTGTTTCTGAAAAGTAGCCCTGTGCGGACCTTGGCAAGGGCCCTGGGCAGCCTGTGGGCTCCTCCTACCCACTGTGGCCAGGGAACTGACTTGGGGACAGGTCATACTGAGACCCCTGCCCAGGTGACCCAGACTTCTGAGCTCACTGCCCCCTACCCCCACCCATGGCAGCTGACATCAGGCCAAGAAAGGCCTCTCACACTCCTGTCTGGGTGGTCCTGGCTTGTCAGGTCACCCCAGAGGCTGAGTTGGCTTCATCTGTCACCAGGGGGTGGCAGCATCGTTGGTGGGCACGAGCCAGGGGAGCGCCTGGGGATTAAAGCTGGCTTTGGTACCTGCAGCTGCTTCCCTGAGGAGAAGAAGTGCTTCTGTGAGCCGGAAGACAGCCAGGGTGAGCTGGTTGGGTCGGGTGGGGCCAGGGCCAGTGGGGAGCAGGGCTTCCCACACCTCTGTGCGAGTCAGGGAGGGAAATGCAGGAAAGCAATTAAGCCCAGGAGATCCTCCTCTCTGGGCCTTGGTTCCCTGAGCTGTGCAGACAGGGAGCTGGGTCAGGGCCTTCTGCCCAAAAGTTCTATAATGAAGATTGGGCTGGAAAATTACTTTTTTCACCTAATAACTCAGTGTCTGCTCGATTGTCCCTGTGCCAGGCCTTGGCTGGGATCCCACCCTCCCAGCCAAAGCCTCCTGGTACTCCTTCTTGGACAGTGGGTGCAGTAGGCAGCGGGGTCCCCCTGAGCACACGGGGACCTTTCTTGCCTGAGGCCAGGGACACTTTTCCAGTATTTGAATTGTTACTGCATGACCCTAGGTCCTGAGCCATTTTCCTTTCCTCCCCCTTTTTGATAAAGAAAACATAAAAGACATTGGGAACACAGGAAGAACTTGACCTCCCCGCAGCCCTCAGGACCGGCTGGCTTCAGTGCAGCATCCCACAGCTGGTGTGGTGGGTGCACTGCCTGTGCTTTTGGCCTCAGGCAGACTGCTTACACTCTTGGTGCCTGTTCCTTCTAAGAGGGTGGTAACAGTCTCCAGGGAGGGGAAACATCCCTAACAGTACCTGCCCTGCAGTCAGTGCTGTTGGAGTGTTTGCAGGTACTCTTACACCTTCATGCCAACAGCACTTGCCAGGCCACTCACAGTTTGTCACAGCAGCTGCTTCCCGGCCGTGGGTGTGGCTGGCTGGAGCCATGCTGGCTCCCGCTGGCACTGGGGGGCCCCATCCCGGAGCCGTGTCACTCATGGCCGCCTTGCCCACAGACCCGCTGTGCGATGAGCTGTGCCGCATGGTGATTGCAGCGGCCGTGCTCTTCTCTTTCATCACCTCTGTGCTGCTGTCCACCTTCTGCATTCACCGCTACCACAAGAATGCCCACAAGCCTCCCATTGCCTCAGCCGAGATGACCTTCCGCCGGCCAGCCCAGGCCTTCCCCATCAGCTACTCCTCATCCGGCGCCCGCCGGCCCTCACTGGACTCCATGGAGAACCAGGTCTCTGTGGATGCATTCAAGATCCCGGTGAGGGTCCTCATGGGGCCTCGGGCTGGGGGCAGCCACAGCAGGCAGCCCTGCAGGTGGCAGTGGCCTCTGGGGTCCAGTCATCGGGAACTGCAGAGGGGAGGTGGGCACGCAAGGCATCCTGCAACCCACAAGCAGCCAATGCGTGAGCGTTCCATTACCACCACCCTGCCACGCCTTCGCTGAGCTTTCCAAGGCCCAAAGGGCATGGAGCATGGAGGCAGTTTAGCAAGTGGAAACTGACGGGTGCTGGTTTAGACGCACTGAGATTTCAGCCCTGAGGTTATGTGGAGGGCAGGCCATGCCATGCCATATCTAACAGGGAACTCCTAAAGATGTCCCAAGGACTGGGGGGCCCTGAGGAGGAGTGTGGATTTTATTCTCAGGGGGTTAGATCCCTGGGAGTTAGAGATTGAGTAAAGGAGGCCTGTGTTTTGCCTTCATTTCCACAGGACTCTGTTGGGGAGTAAGTGGGGTGAGTGCAAAGTGGGAGCCTATCATGAGGCACTGTCCCCATCCAGGAGAGCGATGGAAGCAGGCAGGGGCTTGGCTGGGGTGGCAACAAGGGAGGGGGAGTCCATCTGTAGCATGGAGGGAGGGGCCACCTGGTGGTGGGGCCAGGGCCCTCAGCTCTGTGACCAGCCAGCTGGCAGAGAGCCGGCCAGAACCAGCAGGTCTCCGAGCTCCCTTCTCAGCGGGAGGACCTAAGTCTGTGGTCAGCATATGCTTCTCAGAGCCCCTGTCCTGGCCAGGCCTCCCCTTGGCCTGACCTGCCCCTTCAGGACCCTTGCTGGGAACTGTCTGAGGTGCTGGAAGCCAGGCTCTGGGAGGGACTGAGGAAAGTGCTCAGAATGAAGGGCACATGGGAGCAGAAGTCCCACCATGAGGCTGGGAAGTGAGAGTGTAGTGTGCACACCTCCAGGCAGGAGGCTCAGCTGCGGGGGCCGTGGGACCCTGGCAGTCCCCAACCCTAGTTTGTAGGTGGTGCCACCCACAGGGTGCTTGTCCCTTGGTGAGGGCCTGGGCTCTGGAGGCTATACTGAGCTGCAGTGGCCCATGCAGCCTCCCTCCTAGCTTTCCTCATTCTAATCACTCAGCAGGTGGGGGTCTGCAACCCCAGCCCAGCGGCATCGCAGCCACCTCTGGGATGAGCCAAGTGATTTTTTTATATGCTCTGGTAGTTTGCAGTGAGGTGTGCTGGACGAGCAGGGCTGGTGAGTGCTCGTATGGTAGTCACACACACACACCATGGCCCACGTCATCTTCAGCCCAGAGTGCAGAGCGGCCAGAGCCCAGCCTGAGGCCCAAGGGCCACAGTGATCAGCTCTGAGGTCTCAGATGTGTTATTCAGCCTCAGTTTGCTCATATAAAGTATGTAAATGACATTTAACGTTTTTAAGAGGACAAAATTGATGATAGCCACACGTGTTCAGTGTGATCTCTGTGTACAGAAAACAGTTATCTAGTGTGGTATGGAGGTGAGGACATCAGGGCGGTGATGGTTACAATGTCAGCTCTGGCCCTGAGTGTGTTCCTGAGGGACCTGAGGCACCAGGACGCCCAAGAGCTAGCTGGAGGGTGGCCCTGATTATGGCACTGAGCAGAGGCTGCTTCTGCACTCAGATATCAGAAAGCATGGCTCTGCTTGTCCAGGGGTTACGCGTCCTTAGTGGTGAGCAGCTCTGCACAGGTTCTGGGCAGTGACCAGCCTCATGGGAGGAGCCACTTTGACCCGGTAGGCAACGGTTCCCCAGGACCAGTGGTACCTGTCCAGGTGCTGCCATGCAGGACGTTGCCCTGGATACTTCCCGGTAGCTGGGAGTCCTAGGCTGGGAGGCCACTGGGGTGCTGATTTGGTCATCTTGGAGGTGCTGTGCATCTCTGGAGAGGGCACTTGAGGGCCTGGGCTGCAACCCAGTTGGTGCCTTGTAGGCCTGGTGTCCTAAGTGGGGGCAGTGAGGTCATGCTTACACGTGAGCACCTATGGGACTGAGGAAGTCACGACCCCCTAATTTGAGAGATGAGGACACAGGCATGTTCAGTAAACCAGCACCTCAAGGCCCAACCGTGGGTTCCTGCCCTTGTGAACATGGGTGACCTTCACCTACTGATTCAGATGAAGGTCAGTGCTCTGCACACTGGAGCTTGTCCACCAGGCACTTGTTAGTGGGTCTTGCCTTATTCCTTTCCTCCCCTTTCCTCTTCTCTCCCTTTCTTCAACCCCAATGTAGGAGGATCCAAAGTGGGAATTCCCTCGGAAGAACTTGGTTCTTGGAAAAACTCTGGGAGAAGGTGAATTTGGAAAAGTGGTCGAAGCAACAGCCTTCCGGCTTAAAGGGAAAGCGGGGTACACAACCGTGGCCGTGAAGATGCTGAAAGGTACCTGTCCAGGCAGCACTCATGGGTGGCCCTGCCTTGCCCACCTTCAGGAGCACCAAGGCATAGATGAGGCCACCCACAGCCAGAGCACTGGTGCGTCTTTGCACCCCCTCACGAGCCTCCTGTGGCTATTCCTGAGTGTTTGCAGTCTGGGGACACCCACCATGAATGACCTGGGCCAGGGTGGTCCCTGAAGAAGGAGGGTGAGGACTTTCCTCTCTTGGAAGGTTCTAGAGTGGTATTGCTTCTATACCAATGTTGGGTGAAGATCCAAGTTTTTAAAAAATTAAAAGTCTTTTGGTTTTGAGCTAAGAAGCTCTTCCCACCCCCGTCTGCTCCATTCATTCCTCTCAGCCAACTGTCCCCTGGGGCCTGGTGAAGAAACCACCTGTGAAACCAAGACTGCCCTGCCTCAGTCTTGCCATGAGTGACCAGTTGTGCTACAAGCTTGGCTCTGAGTAGGCACACACTCACGCATGCACACATGTGTACACGCGCACACAATATCATGTTTCTGGGTGGATGGCCCTCTGCCATAGCTGGGCTCTGGCCCAAGTGGACTGACCGAGTCCTGGGGGCAGTGCAGGGTGCGAGTCGGCTGGTGCACACATGGGTTTCAGTGCAGCAGTTGAGGGGCCACACAGCTCAGTGCTCCCGGATGCTTCCCCAGGCTCTCAGACTGGGGTTGCTCCTTGCCCAACAGACCCCACACCCTAAGTGGGCACAGTGAGGTCAGCCTGGGCCCCTACATGTGGTACAGGAGGTCCCAGTGCCCCGTCTCCTCTGGAAGCTGTCCCTCAGCATTCAGACAAGTCTGCAACCAGAGGCAGCAGAGTGGCAAAGCTGGGTGTGAGCGGCGTGGCACAGGTGGGCAGTGAGCCATGTGGCACTGACCAGGAGGACTTATTTAGCTACAGCTTCTGACTCAAAATGCCTCCACACCAGGCTCCTGATGGGGACCCAAACCCAGCTCTACCCACTCTCAGGCCATGGCACAGCACGGCAAGAGAACTTCTGTGAGATTTTGTGCTCTTACTGCCCCCAGGGCCTTGCCCCAGCTGTTGAGTGCTTGGTTATCTGGTGTTTGGGTCCAGGGAGTCCCCTTACCTTTCCAGAAAGATTAATGAGGGGTATCTGTGCACCGCTTTCTTTGGAAGATGGTGATCACAGGAAAATAGTGCCAGGAAAATAGTGCCACTTACACACAGCCTAGCCCTGGGAGGCTGTCCCTGGAGAGATCTGCTTATGTGGATGGTGGTTTTGGGGGGTTCTTATTCCCCAGAGGCAAAGGAGGCCACTGTTGACCACCCCACAGACTGAGAGTAACCCCGAACTATGGGATCCTTGGGTAGGGTGTTTGAAGGGATAATGGGGTCTGTGCAGACTCCTGGTGTAGGTCCATATGAAAGGGCTTCCAGAAGAGATGGGTTTGCAACCTGTTCTGGTTACGTGCATTTCAGAGAACGCCTCCCCAAATGAGCTGCGGGACCTACTGTCAGAATTCAACCTCCTGAAGCAGGTCAACCACCCCAACGTCATCAAACTGTACGGGGCCTGCAGCCAGGATGGTGAGACCAGCCACAGGACAGCAGCTTCCGGGAACAGGCCAGGGGCTCTAGGCTGCTATGCTCTTCTTCCTCTCCTTTCCCCATCCTTTCCTTCTTTGATCCCTGTTGTCTGTCCTTTTGGAAGCATAGTCTCTGTTTCTGGTCCTGTCTGGAGCCTCCTGTGACTGAGAGGGCTGAGAGGAGCTGCTCTGCTGCTCCAGGAGATTTCTCTCAGCATCCTAGTTGTCAGCACCCTGCTCCAGGCAGAGCCCCAGGGCAGGGAGCTCCAGAAATGGATGGTGCCTCCTAGGCATCTACTGGAGACTAGGCATGCCGTGACCTCCAGGTGACCCTGACCCCAGCCCTGCATGACAAAGGCATTGTCTTCATTTTTCACATAAGGACACGGGAGACCAGCCTGGTCTGTTGGTTTCACAAACCCACTGTGCCGCCAGGGGCCTCTCACTGTCTGCATGTGTACATGTGTGCATGTGTGTTTTGGGGTTATGAGGGGATGGAGCAAATAGGAAGAGGGCAGCAGGGCTGCCGATCAGTATCAGTAGGACTCAGGGCTGGGCCTCAGGACTGCAGCCCAAGAGTTGCTGAGAGCATGCAGGAACAGGGGGCATGTGGCCACGTTTGATCCAGACCCTCTGCCTCTGTCAGCCATCCCCAGGCTGACAGGACCGGGAAGGCATGAAGGCTTGGCATCCCAGCAGCAGGGGTGTGCACCCCCAAGCAGCACTGGGCGTGGAAGCCACCTGCCATGGGGACAGCGGAAGAAGGTCGTGCTCAACCACCCAGGCAGTGGCTTCAGCACAGGCCTCGAAGGGTAGAGAGGAAGTGATGTGAGAATGAGCTGGGGCTTAAGTCCTAGAGCTGCCTGGAGCCTGGGCACTTGGCACCCAGAGCATGCTCTGTCCATCTGCCCACTTACGGGTGGGGTGCAGAGCGCCCTGGCATGTACCCTGAGCTGGCCTAACCTCTGCCTGCTGAGGTCCCACAGCCCCTTTGCCCCCAGGCCCGCTCCTGCTCATCGTGGAGTACGCCAAGTATGGCTCCCTGAGGGGCTTCCTGCGGGACAGCCGCAAGGCGGGGCCCGGCTACGTGGGCAGCAGGGGCAGCCATGGCTCCAGCTACCTGGACAACCCGGACGAGCGGGCCCTGACCATGGGCGACCTCATCTCCTTCGCCTGGCAGATCTCACGGGGCATGCGGTACCTGGCCGAGATGAAGGTGTGTGCCGCCCCTGCCCAGCGCCCAGCTGCCTGCACCGGCCTGGGCCTCAGGGGTCTCTGCTGTTGTCTTCCTTGCAGCTCGTCCATCGGGACTTAGCTGCCAGAAATGTCCTGGTAGCCGAGGGGCGGAAGATGAAGATTTCAGATTTTGGCCTGTCCCGAGATGTGTACGAAGAGGATTCTTACGTGAAGAGGAGCAAGGTACCGGGGTCCTGGGGTGTGCTACCCGAGGTCCCAGGCTGGGTGGGAGCAGCAGTCAGTGTGCCTACAGGGTGGGGTGGGGGTGGACCCCTTAGCTTGCCTGGAGAAGATAAAGCAGACTTTAGAGTATAAACTTCTAGCCCTTATCCCCAAATCCTTCCTTAATTCTGGGTCTCTAAAGACCCTATCCAAGACTTATCCTTGAGCCTGTTTCTTCTCTTCCTGAGGACAACATCCATCTTCCAGAGCTAGCTGCAGGGGAGCTGAGCCCTGCAGCTTCTCTTGCTTTTTTTTTTTTTTTTAAATTGGGGAATTGGGGGATGGGAACAGCGCTGGGGAATTGGGGGAAGGGGAACAGACAAGTTGCTGTCCTTTTGTTCTTCTTCAGTCTAGTTGTGGAGGGCGTTGCTTCACTGGCCCAAGTTGGCACCATCATTGCGCTCTTCCCGGGTGAGGCAGATCAGTCGCCAGCTTCTGGACGGTCGCTCACGGCGGCTGCTGGCCGCTCACGCTGGCTGCTGGCTACACACGGTAGCCCATGGCAACCCACTGCCACAGGGGCTGCAGCCTACGCCATCGCCTGCGACTCATGGCAGCCCAGCTCCAGGTTGAGAAGTTGTTCAGCATCTTAGCTGTAGAGGGCAGTGTCACTGGCCCTCATGTGGGATCCGAACCGGGCCCTCTGGCGTCCCAAGCCAGCTCTTAACCAACACGCCACTTGGCCGACCCCAGCTTCTCTTGCTTTTAATCACTATCTTTTAATCACTATCACGTTTGAAAGTCACCTAAGGCTGTGGAAATAACTACCCTTTTTCTGCAGTGTTCCTCTCCCTGTACAAAATAAAGGTCACTGTTTCCTTTCTGTGTAATTTAGCTCTTAGCACAGAGGAAAATGAAGGGAAATAAACCTAAGCTTGGTGATCATTCTTTGCAGAAAGAAATAAATCACTTTATAGGTGGAAGTTCTCCTGGGCACCCCTGGCTGGGTGAGTTTGGGAGGCACAAGGAGGGCCCTAGAGACCAGATCCAGAGACCCAGCATAGGGTTCTTGGAAGCTTTCTCCAAATCTCTGAAGTAGGTGGTCGGGCCCCTCTGGGGAAATCTGGTTCCCTGGCATTGTCCAGTTTCCTATGGCGTTTGTCTTGGCCCTCTTAGCTCTGTTGCCCTCTCAGCCCCTCTCATGCAGCCTCCTTCCAACAGGCCAGAAGAGCCAGCTCACAGGCCATTCAAGTGTCACAGTTGACCCGGTATTCAGAACAGACACTGCTCAAAAAAAAAATAACACAAAAAGCAACTGCATACACTTCAGCTTTGCTCCAACAGTTGAGGAAAAGCCCTTGTGTTGCCACGGGCTGTGAGGATGACGTTTCATTACATCTGGGGTTTCTGTTGTGACAGCCTATCTCAGTGCCGCCAGAGGGGAAGTGGAGAAGGGCTGCACCTCACCCTGTAGAGGGGTGTGGACAAAGCCTTCCTGTTGTCACACTGGTCATCTAAGAAGGCACTGTTTCACAGAACAGAGAAGCACAGGCATCCCAACACAGGGCCCCTGAGAGCACAGGCTGCAGGCAGTATTGTTACAAACACGTGCCCCAGAAATAGTCATACTTCAGTAATGAGTCCTAAAGAATGCTTTAAGAAAAAGGAATTACAGTAAATGCTGCATTAAAATCTGGTGCACACATTTTTTATTGATTTGTGCCTTAAGACTTACCTACTGAAAAGCTGTTTATCACCTTGCATTTGGTGCACCTCCGGTCAACATGGTGGAGTAGGTAAATACTGAGCTCACCTTTTCCCATGACCTCATCAAAATAACAACTACACTACAGAACCACCACCCTGGAGAACCACCTGATGACTCACTGAGCAGAAATCCTATACCTAAGGATATAAGAAGCCACATTGACACTGGTAAGAGGGGACAGAGACACAAAACGGGCTGGTCCCACATCCATGTGTGCTGGTTAAGAATCAGGAAGGATATGTCAGATGTAGGGATTCCTCCTGAAGAGTGAAGGACCCCAGTTCCACACCAGGCTTCCCAGCCTGGAGCACCAGTGCCAGGAAGAGGAGTCTCTACAACATCTGGCTGTGAAAATCATCAGGATTTCCATCCAGGTGAGACAGAGGACCACTGGAGTCCCAAGCATTCTCTTATAGGGCCCAAGCACAGACTCACAAATACCTGCCCTAAGCTCCAGCAAAGGGACAGCAGCTCAAAAGGAACCAGGGCCATCATAGGGGGATACACTGAATTCTGAATTGTCTGGCTTCAGTACAAGGCTTCCTGACACTCCATTGACCAGGATAATACCGCTTCCACCCCACCTTGGTGATTCTCTGAGACCCAGCCCAGACCAAACCTCTTTCAGAGGCTAATCCACACAAGCTGCTGGCCTGGGCCCACTGCAGACTTTCTTAAATTCTCTGAAAGGTCCACAAGCAGTGACTAGCCTCAGTGTGCCCTGTACCTCTTCCTAAGCAGCCCCAAGCCCAGCATTAGTAGCAACTGGCCTCAGTCACAGCATAATCTCTCCCAGGCTCCTTAAAGCCTAGTACAGGTACTCACCAACTGCAAATCACTGTAGCGCTTACTAGGTGGCCCTGGGCCAGACATGGGCAGTGGCTGACTTTGGCCTGCACCATAGCCCCTCCCAAGAGGCCCCAGAACCAACACACTTGGTGACCAACTTCAGATCACACCAGAGCACCACCCAATTAGTGCCACAAACAACAAACCCAAAGGGTGGATTCGGCAGGCAGCAGTACTCCACTGGGGCAAATTCCACTCTGTGGGGTCAGCCCCCACACAACATCTTGTCCACTGTAGTCACAGCCAGTAATCACAGCCAGGAGCAATCAAGGCTCAACTACAACAGGAGGGCACACACAACCCACATAAGGGACACTGGAGAGCATCCAGCTCAGGTCACCAGGGAGACTGTGCTACTAGGGCTCCACAGGGTACCTACTACATAAGGCCACTCTGCCAAGACTGGGAGGTAAAGCAGCCCTACCTAATACATAGAAACAAACACAAAGAGGCAGCCAAAATTAGGAGACAAAAATGTCCTAAATGAAAAAACATATGACAAAACTCCAGAAAAAGAACTAAACAAAGTGGAAGCAAGCAACCTACCAGATAAAGAGCTCAAAACATTGATGCTCAGTGAACTTAGGGGAAGAATGGATGATCTCAGAACTTCAACAAAGAGATCATAAACATTAAAAAAAAAAGACATAGAAAAGAACCAGCCAGAAATGAAGAATACAATAACTGAAATGAAGAGCATGTTAGAGGGAACCAACAGTAGATTAGATGAAACAGAGGGTTGGATATCAGCGATTTGGGAGATAAAGTAATGGAAAATACCCAATTAGAGCAGAAAAAAAAAAAGTGATGTGTGACGGGACCAGAAGGAGAATAGAAAGAGCAAGGGATTGAAACCCTCTTTGAAGAAATAATGACTGAAAACTTTCCTAACCTGGCAAAGGAAATAGATACACAAGTCCAGGAAGCACAGGGAGTTCCAAACAAGATGAACCCAAACAGGCCCACACCAAGACACATCATAATTAAAATGTCAAAGGTTAAAGTCAAAGAGAGAATCTTAAAAGCAGCAAGAGAAAAGCAGTTGGCTATGTACAAGGGAGCTCCCATAAGACTGTCAGCTGATTTCTCAATAGAAACTTTGCGGGCCAGAAGAGAGTGGCATGAAATATACAAAGTGATGAAAAGTAAGGACCTACAACCAAGCTTACTCTACCTACCAAAACAATTATTTAGAATTGAAGGACAGATAAAGAACTTCCCAGACAAGAAAAGGCTGAAAGAGTTCATCACCACCAATTCAGTATTACAAGAAATATTAAAGGGACTTCTTTAAGAAAAAGAAGGAAAAAAATCAAAAGTATGAATAAGAAAATAATGCAAAGAAAAAAATTCTCACTGACAAAGGCAAACCCATAATACAAGCAGTGGATCAACCAACACTAAAATAAGTACAAAGGTTAAAAGGCAAAAGCAGGAAGATCATGTGTAATTACAACAATACATTAAGGCATACACATGAACACACACACACACACACACACACACACATATGAAGTAAATAATGACAAAAACATAAATGTGCAAGGGATGAGTAAAAAATGGTAGTGATTATGGAACGTGTTTGAACTTAAGCGACCATCAACTTAAAATAGGCTGCTAGAAATGCAGTTTGCAAAATATGAAGCACATGGTAACCACAAACCAAAAATCTATGAGACATATACAAGAGGTAAAGAGAAAGGAATTCACACACAACACTGAAGAAAGTCATCAACATAGAAGAAGAGAGCAAGAGCATCAGAAAGGTACAGAGAACTACAAAAACAATCAGAAAACAATAAAATGGCAATAACAATACCTATCAATAATTACTTTAAATATAAATGGATTAAATGCTGCAATTCAAAGATGAATGGATGAAGAAGTAGTACATATATAAAATGGAATATTACTTGGCCATTAAAAAGAATGAAGTCTTACTACTTGGGACAACATGGATGAACCTAGAGAGTATAGAGCTAAGTGAAATATGTTGGACAGTGCAAGACAAATAACCATATGATGTCACTTATGTGTGAAATCTCAAAAACAAAATAAATGAACAAGCAAGACAGAAGTATCTATCTCATAGATACAGAGAACAAACTGAGGGTTGCCAAACGGAAGAGAGTTGGGGGGCTGGGTGGAAAAGGTGAAGGGATTAAGTTGTACAAATTAACAGTTACAAAATAGTCACGGGGATGTAAGGTACAGCTTGGGGCATATAGTCAATAATATTGTAATAACTATGCATGGTTTCACGTGGGTGCAAGACTCATGAGGGGAATCACCTTGTAAGTTATATAAATGTCTAACCACTATGCTATACTTCTGAAAGTAATATACTATTGAATGTCAACTGTAATTTAAAAACAGAAGTAAAAAAATAAAAGCTGGCTTGGAAAGGATTTGGTAGGTGAACCCCCTTTGCAGTGGGGGGCACTCTTCCAGAGGATACTCAGAGGGCCCTGGCATAAAATGAGGAGAAACCAGCCTTGAAGCACACAACCAGACTCCTTCCTTCAGAGCTTCTTGGGAGGGCCTTTAGTGTGTTACTTGGCGTCCAAGGTCCCCAAGACAGAAACACTGGATGTTGGTTTCCCAGACTCGGTCGCCCTAAGAAGTCTGGGCAGATGGTGCTGGATGGTGCTGTTGGCCCGCCTGTTGGGCAGCACCACCCAGGGTGCCTCAGAGCTCCCCAGATTTGGCCGTAGGGAATCTGGCTTGGGCTTGGTATCAATTCCTTGGGTTTCTTCTCCACAGAGATGTGGTGTGTGATAAGCACACACTGTAGCTGTGGGCAGGCAAGCTGACTGTCCCCAGCATCTCAGCCATGCCTGGGAGGGCCAGGCTGGAGCTCAGGCCCCTCCAAGGCTGTGCTGACCGTTCTGTACCCAGGAGCATTCTGGGTGTCGTTTACTCAGCATCCCACCAGAGCTGGAAGCGCCTGGGACTGGGACCCACCTTCCTCCATACTCTTCCAGTTCCCAGGGCGTCAGAGTAATATTAATGCCCTTCTTTTACTCCTTCCTTAGGGTCGAATTCCAGTAAAATGGATGGCAATTGAGTCCCTTTTCGATCATATCTACACCACCCAAAGTGATGTGTAAGTATGGATGCTGCCTTCCTAGGATAGAGGTTACAGGTGAAGGGGGGCCATGACACCGGTCTGGGCAGCTCAGCCAGGGAACAGCACTGGCCCTGACTGCCTGCTAGCTCATGCCAACCATCCATAGGTACCCCCTAAGCTGAGGGGGTTTCGTGTGTTTATTTAGCAGATAACTAGGGCTCAGCAGTAGTTCTGAAAGCCACAGTGACATTTTGAGAGCAGTGAGCAAATCCACCTCACCTCTGCTTCTTCCCTCTCCTGGCCTCTCCCCTCCCTCTCTGGGGGTTCTCAGTGATACACTGGCCTGGCCAAACATCCCCTCCCCTTGGGGCATAGCAGGACTGGGCCCAGGCAGGAGTGGCTTGGAGTGACTTCTAGCTTGCTCCCCAAATTGCTCAGACAGGAACCCAAATTCAAGTCTTCCAAGTCAAAATGCAGACTTGATAATTTTCAGAATCACAACAGACTTATTTCTGAGTGTTCTGCCATCAACAGACGTGTATATCTTGAATAATGTGGCCTGTGAAAAGGTAGTTGCTACAGTTTTAAACAACTGCTTTCTGATTATGGAAGCTGACTGTAAGTAAAACAGTTGGAAAATGCAGACAAAGCATAATGAAGAGACAAAGTGACTTGGATCCCACCACCCTTAAGTAACTACTGCTGGCCTTCATAGGCATTGGCCTTCTAGTGTTTTTTGTGGTGTGACGGTATATGCTTTTTATCACTGTAAGTGGGCTCGTGTGATAATGCTATTTTGTGATACGATTTTTGTTCCCACTTCACAGTAAATTGTATCTTACAGTTAAGTATTTTGCAATAGCAGTGCTTTTATTTCTTCTAAGACTTTATAAAAATTCCAAGCACACAGAAAAAGTGAAGAAAGTGTGCCAGGAACCCTGGCCCCTGACCTGGGTCCCACCTGCCTTTTGCTGCACTTGCTGGGCTGGGCTAGGCCATCTCCAATGCTCCAGCAGTCGGTCACCTCAGCCTGCCTATGTGCCGGTGCCCCTTGTGGGTGTGGGGGCTGAGCTGAGAAGCATCGCAGGGGTGGGGGACAGGGCAGGCAAGACAGATGTACCCACCTCCATCCCCATTTGTCTATTTAGTGGGGCTCAGGCTGACACCTGCTCTCTGCACGGGTAGGGGGGTGCGGGGCTGAGGGATCTGCAGCTGCAGGGGGGCGGGGAGGATGGCTGTGCTGCAGGCTGGTACGGCCACTCACTGGTTGTCTTGCTCCCTGTAGGTGGTCCTTTGGTGTCCTGCTATGGGAGATTGTGACCCTGGGGGGCAACCCCTACCCCGGGATTCCTCCTGAGCGGCTCTTCAACCTTCTGAAGACAGGCTACCGGATGGAGAGGCCCGACAACTGCAGCGAGGAGATGTGAGCAGGCTTTCTTTTGGCCCCATGTCTCTCCTATACATTCACCCAGGTTTGGGAGGGAAGGGCACATGCACTCATTCCCTACCCCTCCTGAGCAGCTCTGGGTGCCAGCCTGAGGTCAGCTGGGTGGAGGGTGGTGACAGGGCAGAGCATGACGAGCAGAAGTTGCAGAACCACCCTTGGGCTAGATAGCAGATGCTGGGGACCCCAACTCCACTGGGCTGGATGGGTTTCCTGGGGGGACCAATGAGGATGGGGGTGCAGAGTCCAGGGCGATGTGGTGGGAAGGATGAGAGGGCACCTCAGACAGAGAGCAACTGAGCCCAGGTCACTTGGGGAGGGGCTGGTAATTCAGAATGGCTCCTGGCACAGATTGGGGAGTGCCCGAGTGGAGGCGAAAAAGCAGGCCAGTGCTAGATGGGGCATCCAGCCTTCAGCCCTAGGGCACCTGCCATCACACACTGAGGTTCTGTCAGATGATTCTCGAGGACAGGTTGAGGACACATGAGAAAGGGGTTGTCCACATTCAGAGACATGCTGGTCCGTTCTTTCCACAAAGTCGGTGTGTGCCTGCCATGGGCCCGGCTTGGGCCTAAAAGGGTGAGTGACACCACCCCCTGGCAGCCTGGGCTGGCAGCCAGCTGGCCAGCATACCACACACAGCGGCCCTGGAGGCCCCGCAGCCACGGAGGTGATAAAGGTACAAGTAAGAGGTGTGATTGGCAGTTTTGCTTCCACACCTAATTCATCCTTCATTAGAGTTTTAAGGACATTCATTTCCCTCTCAGCCACCATAGTGGGCACGGCATCTTGTGTCCCTGAAAGGGATGTGAAAACAAATCTCTCTCAAGGAAAGGGAATCTCACAGGATGCTGGACCGCAGAGCCGGGCACTCTGAGCCCCCGGTGACCACTTAAACCCTGGCCCAGCTCAGAGAAGCATGTCAGTGGTGCAGACACTGCTTTGGGTTTGGGAACACAGCCCCCCAGGCCCGGGCACTGTGCTGGGTGTGGGGGCTGTGACAGGGCAGTTCCTGCTGGGTCAAAACTGCCTGTCTGCGCTTTCCCCCAGGTACAGTCTGATGCTGCAGTGCTGGAAGCAGGAGCCAGACAAGAGGCCAGTGTTTGCCGACATCAGCAAAGACCTGGAGAAGATGATGGTTAAGAGAAGAGTGAGTACCTGAACAGATTTCCAGCGTGGGCCACCCACAGGCTGAGTGTGGCAGTGCGGGTGGGGGCAGTTCTGGCCCCAACCCAGGTCCACGGAGCTCCCTGTGTAGGGGAGATGATCATGCTGACCCCTGAGGGCACCAGGCCCCTTGGGCTTCTTTTCAAATCATAAAGAAACCAAGATTCTTAGCTTGACACTTAGGAAGAGCTCTCAACAGACAGGTGTGCGAGGGAAATATTCCAAAGCCAAACAGAACCATTTCCAGTAACTGGACAGGAAAAAGTAGAGTTGACGTGAGTGTCCTAAATTCAGATACTGTGAGGGGTCTCCCTGGAGTGGGATTTGAGCAGTGAATAGCACACCAGCTCTTCTAAGGGACCTCTTGCTATAGCCATATGTGACCTGTAGGACTATGAATGCCAGCGTGCCGGGTCTTCTGAGTTTTAAGGGATATTTATGTTAAGTTTCCCAGTTTTTAATGTTAGCAACTCATTTAAATTTCCAAAAGTCCAATGTGGGCCAAACAAAATACATCTGGGATGCTAGGTTCAGCCTGTGTGCCTACAGTTTGCAATTCTGTACAAAAATGGGCAAATCAACAAGTTTCAGCTAATAGTTATTGAGCAATTGTACCTGCCTTCGGTCCTGCCCTCCTGGTGTAAGGACACTTCATCCTTACATCACACATTTACAAGAAGCTGTAATTTCTTCAAACAGGAAAGTGAGAGGCACGGTCTAGGCCATTGTAATGAAACACCCGTGTATCACTTGGGCAAAGCCTCCCAAAGCTGCGCATGTAGGGTCACCCTGAACAAGTGATAGCTGATGCTGGGAGACACCCTTCCTAGGATAGGGCTGAGAAGTAGCCAGGAAAATGCTGGGACTGTCCTTCACACATTTAACCAGGGCAGCGGGAGTCGCAGGTCCTGCAGAGTATCAGGCTTCCAAGCTGAAGCCTACGCAACGTCCTGTGCAAAACCCATGTCAGTTGACTACAGATTTCGGAGTCCTGGTGTGGTCTTCTATATGGCAGGAGTCCTTGGAGGAAAGCTGGAAAGTGTCCCGCAGGTGGGGACGTGTGTTGGCACTCCTGTGTGCGTAACAGGGCTGCAGCGAGCTCCCAGGGCCCCCGCGCTTGTAAACAGGCTGGCGTCCAGTGCTGCAGCATAGGACCAGGACAGTGAGGAGCACATTTGTGTCCCAAGAGGTGACTCTCTAGGGGGCAGCTATGAGGACTGTGGACCGGGACCAGGGCAGGTGGGGCTGGGGGGAGCGCAGGTCTCTGGGAGAAGCCAGCAGGCTGGCGGTGGGGCATGGCCAGGGCTTTTGCCGTCAGGTGGAGGGGGCGTGTCCAGTAGTGGCACACTTGGGTGGTGGTGGGGAGGGGGGCGTTGATCAGTCATTTTTCTCTTCCAGGACTACTTGGACCTGGCCGCGTCCACCCCATCTGACTCCCTGCTTTACGATGATGGCCTCTCAGAGGAGGAGACGCCCCTGGTGGACTGTAATAATGCTCCCCTCCCTCGAACCCTCCCCTCCACGTGGATTGAAAACAAACTCTATGGTAGAATTTCACATGCATTTACTAGATTCTAGCAACACTGTTCCTCCCTGCACTATCCTTACTCTCTGTAATGCTTTTTGAGTCCTTCTGGTCTGAATGAGAGTCCTTCTGCTCTGAACCTTTTAATTTGTAAATGTCTGATGTTGCATCAGTTTACATTCAGGCATTTTTCAACTATGTTTTTTTAAAAAGGATGTGAAAATAAGTGTAATTCCACTCTGAAGAAAGAGGGCAGGGCAGAACTCTTGGGATATTGAGAAATTGATGAATAAGTCATTTCTGGGATGGGTATCAAGTCATAGTACTTCCAATTTAACTACTGGGATAAATTTACCCAATTCAGGGGGCATTTAATTTGAAAAGAAGGAGCCAGCACCAGCCTGCCTACACCGAGAGCACAGCCAGTGGCCCTCCCCACAGGCCCCGTGTGGACAGCGGGCAGCTCTTGGAGGCCATGCGGTGCTGGGTGTGCAGCCATGTGCCCACAGTAAGACAGGATGCATGCAGGCTACTGTTTTCACATCCTTTGCATTACACACTGTAATGACGGTTGTCACTTCTGAAGTCAGTGCTAAAAGCTGGAGCAAATGCTTTTTGAAAGAACGTAAGTCTGTGGTGCTGTCATCTTGCAATGGACAGTAAATATGGTTCTTGCCAAAACTCCTTCTTTTGTCTTCAATTAAATACTTGAAATTTTTTTGTTTTCTAACTTCATCATTGATTGTTTTTGAAATCTTCGAGTTTG
The DNA here is from genome assembly GCF_001890085.2 of Hipposideros armiger. Lineage (NCBI taxonomy): Eukaryota > Metazoa > Chordata > Mammalia > Chiroptera > Hipposideridae > Hipposideros > Hipposideros armiger. The sequence goes on from NW_017731826.1 coordinate 603,124, forward strand.
AAGCATTTCTCAGCTGAGAGTGTTCCTTTTGCATGCCTCCTGGGTCACTTGATTCCTTGCTGGCTGTGGGTCTAGTGCTAAATGCTATTTGTCCCGTCACCGCTGTGGGTCTCAGCTGTGTGTGCCCTTGGTCTGGAAGATCCTCTACTCTGGGGTGGACTTGGCTTCTTTACATCTGAGAACTTTTGATAGAACCTGCTCGCTGCAGTGAGCTGTTTGTCACAGCCAAGTGCTTAGGACGCCTTATGCTGCCTTAGAAAAGGAGTTAAACAAGGTCAACAAATACGTATCAGATGTGAGTTTGAAGCCTATGAAAGTTAAATTGGTAGTTTCTGTTAAGTTGCCAAGAGAACACGTGCTATTTCCTCTAAACGTGTGTTCTGGAGACCTAGAGCCCGAACCCATTCATGTAATTGGCACAGAACCAGAACTTTGGTTTGAACCTCAAAGAGAGTTTTGCCAAGGCCTTACTGTCTGCACATGAAGTTTTGGTCCTTCAGTGCAGAACAAATGATCTGTTTTCATTTTTAGGCATGTCAGACCCGAACTGGCCTGAAGAGAGTCCTGTACCACTCACGAAAGCCGATGGCCCTAACACTGGGTGTCCAAGATATGCAAATGATAGTGTATATGCTAACTGGATGGTTTCACCCTCAGCGGCACCATTAATGGACTCGTTTGATAGTTAACATTTCTTTGTGAAGGTAATGGACTCACAAGGGGAGAGAACACGCCGAGAATGCCTCCGGGCCCCTCATTGTGCCCTTCTGCTGGCTGGTGATTTTCCCTCCTAGCAGATGTAGTGCACTGGATGGGAGCTGAGAACCGTGTTTAGGTCCTTCCTTCCTCTTCAGCCCTCAGCAAGGCCAGTGATGGTCTGTGTTCATTAGGGACCACGATACTCTGTGCTCAAACGTGTGGGTCCCACACTAACTACCTGAACTGTTTGATTTTTCTGTTTGCCACCAAACAAGGCAACAAGATTTAAACATGAAGTGCATTCTCTCTCTCTCTCTCTCTCTCTCTCTCTCTCTCTCTCTCTCTCTCTCTCTCTCTCTAACACACACACACACACACACACACACACACACACACACACACACACGTGCACAGCAGGGAAGAAACTGGCCCAAACGACCTGTCCTTGTTGAGAACAGGAGCCTGGCAAGGCCTCGTGGTGGTGTCAGAACCCTGCCAGAGCTTGAGTGGGAGAGAGGACCTCAGGACAGGCCTCAGCTCAGCATTCAAATCCTGAGAATGGCTTTTTAAAATTAAAAGGAACCTTTTCTTAACATTTGATTTTTTTATCGTTGTTAAAGTGATTCTTAGATTTAGCACAATGGAGAGATTTGATGCCATATTTGCTGTGTAGACAGGTGGCGTGAGACATAAGGGCTTACAGACACATTTGCCCCATCACTGAGTGGTCACTACCCCTGACAAGAACAGCATGAAGAAAAGGGGCATTTGAGTGGAGTGACCTCCCATTTAGGGCTGCCGTCAGCAGAGCTGTGGCTGCCGTGAGCCCACCCCCAGCCTCAGCACACTGCGCGTCCAGCCTCCTCTCACACATTAGGAGTGGGTATGGGGTTCAACTAGCCATGTAGCACTGACGATGACCAAGGACTGCTGTGCCTCATATTACAATTCTGATGTGGAAAAAAGACAATGTTTTGGCTCTTATAGAGCTTCTACACAAAGGACCTGCGTGGACTCTTCCTGTCTTTGTAACAATGTTGCTGTCACAAGACATTTTTGTTTCTTAGATTCTGACCATGACTCATAAGCTTCTTGTCATTCTTCACTGCTTGTTTCTGGTCAGACACTCTGCACTCCTCCATCCTGGGGCTCGGGGGGGGGGGGGAGGCTTTTGGAAAATCCTGGCAGCTCTTCTGTCTAGAGCTGTGACTTACTAGGAGAGGACTGGTTACCAAAACATGCCAAATCTTCAGACAGAAAGCACTGTGACAAAACTTACAGGAGCCTCATTACTATACTGTGTTTTATAGGCATTTCACAAAAGAAGTAAAATGACAGCATTTTTGTGGCCAAGAAGGCTTGGCTGAGGGTGTGTTGGAGCCTCATGGTGTGCATGTGCGTGTGTACACACACCCAGAGAGAGAGCTGGAAACACACTCACTGGATTGTAACGTGGCTGTGATTGGGAGTGTTTTTCAGATATACTATGATTTGTTCTTTTACGAATATGTTGTGGTAAACCTTTGGTTTTCAGGTGTGCTTAATGCAAGTCTTACTAAATAAGGATAAACTCTCTCAAATTATTAAAAATGCCTACTCAGCAGGTACGTGTTCTCAGCGGGGTGAGCACTCCAGGTCTAAGGGGCTGACCCAGTGATGGGGAATTAACCCTTGACTAACAATCGAGTTGTCTAGTCCTGACTAATTAAAGTACTCGTACTTACTAGTCCTATCAGACAACTTTCATATGCATATATGCATAAGTTACTAAGTATTAAGTATTCCTGAGTATTAAGTAGCAATGTTAGTTAATAAAATTTGTAAAATCTATTTATGAAAGGTTATTAAACCATGCCATGTTAACTTGCTTTTGTAAATCAAGATGACTAAGAAAATAATTTCAGCTATGTAAATAAAACCATGTATCATAACATGTGTAAACTTCTTTTTTCTATTTAACTTCCTAGTTGGATCCATGAGGTTTCTGATTGTGAAGTTTCAGTGCAAGGATTAAAATATCACAAGGGGATCTACTGGGGTGACCACTGGGGGACTAACAGTGATTGAAGGACTAGGTGGTCCTTGGGGATGTTATCAGCTGCACAATATGTATGTGAACAGGCACGTTTATAGTAACTTAAAAACTCAGCTAGTTCTGCCATTCAAAGAATCCCTTCAGGTTTCCATCCTGGGAATAGAGCAGCAGCCAATGTCAGGTTCAGATGTTTGCAGTTCTCTGGCAATTTGATTGCTTCTTATTTCTTGAAGCTGGAGTTGGACAGTTGTGGGAGAGAGGTTGTAAAATGCATAGTCATGACTGAAAGTCCATTAGAAGTTGGAGGGAAAAAATATACCCTGAACCACTATGAAACTTAAAATACTAAATGCTTCTGTTTCTGTCCTCCTGTCGGACTGTGTAAGAATCCTGTGAGCTCCTCCTCAGGTGTCAGGCAAGGCCAGTGGGCCAGTTGGCAAATGCAACTTGGTACCAACAGGAACCTGATTCATGGTTGCATTGTGCATAAGATGCCGAGGGTCCTTGTTATTTCCTGGGTGCACATGCACACACGTGCACACACAGGCACATGAGTGCCTCACTCAGGGGCTGCCCAGGCCCGAGGTGCTATAGTTGCTGGCTCTCTGCTCTCAGCTTCCTCCTTTAATTTGGATGACAGGCACTGAAAATCAGTCCTCTCATGTCTCAGCATGAAGATACGTGTGTGGTTATCCTCTACTCATGCACCATACATCCAGAAAGCACCTCTCCACTGAGGCTGCCTGCCCTGGCCCCATCCCTTCTCTACTGTAGCAGCTTTGACGCCGTGTTAGAACTTGGTAGAACCTCCCACCTCTTTAAGGAGCTAGGACTCACAGGAAGGATTATCTTAGCTTAGATGATAAGAAACCAGAACTTGTAGGTAGAGAAGTTTTAAATTGGGGGCACACTGCCACGTGCAGACAAGGCTGGATGGGTGGCTGCCTGCCTGACAGCTGGGAGAATAAGCTTCACCCATCAAGTTCTTTTGGGTTCACACTGTGAACCCAAAAGAAATCGCAGTTAGTCCTTGCAAGGTTTTGATTGCTGTGTCAAGTGACAAGATATTTTTGCAGATGTTTTTGGAATGTGCTAAATCACAGAACCTGGCCAACAGGGATCTCCGCAGGAGCCCAGGCAGGGGAGCCATGACAGGGAGGCCATCTGACTGTGGTGGCTGCAGACTGCAGGGACATCGTCACAGGAAACTGGGCCAGGCAGCGTGGAGGGAGCCATGACCTGAGACCACCCAAACCACTATGACCTCAGAAGTTCCTCCCCACACCAGGAAAAACCATAATCTTCCATTCTTTCAGATGACAGTAATTCAAGTTAAAAATTAATGTGGGCAGGCAAAATAAGGAAAGTGCATTCTAAACCTGAAAAAAAAATTATTTTTTTATTTTTTGAGAAGGAGGCCAGTTTGGATTTCATACAGACAATATTTACCATGCAAACTGTCAAGTTCTTTTTATATATATATAGATATTGAATTTATTTTTTTATTAGTTTCAGGTGTACAAAACAATGTAATAGTTAGACATTTACACCCCTCACAAAGTGATAACCCCCTCTCCCCCAATCTACTACCCTTCTGACATCATATATAGCTGTTACAACTCCATTGACTCTATTCCCTATGCTGTACTCCACATTCTGTGACCACACACACACACACACACACACACACACACACACACACACACACACACACACATTAAATTATGCTTGACATTCAGTATTCAGATTCAGCTTCAGGTGTACACTGCAGTGGTCAGGCACCTACGTAGTCCATGAAATGGTCTCCCAAATACGACAAGTGTCCATTTGATGCCCTAAAAAATCTTTACAACATTATTGATTATATTTCCCAAACTTTCATATCCTGTGGCAATGTTATGGTTACCATTTGTGCCTTCTAATCCCCTCACCTTCTCCCTCATCCCCTCCCCCTCCCATCTAGCAACCCTCAGGTTTTTCTCTATATCTCTGAGACTGTTTCTGTTTAGTTTGCTCATTTACTCTGTTCTTTAGATTCCACATATAAGTGAGATCATATGGTATTTGTCTTTCTCCGTCTGACTTATTTCACTTAGCATAATGTTCTCTAGGTCCATCTGTATCGTTGCAAATGGTAAGATTTCATTCTTTGTGGCCGAGTAATACTCCATTGTATATGTATACCACAGTTTCTTTTGTGTGTGTGTGTGTGTGGTTTTATTGTATCATGAGGCATTGAAACATCTGAACAAATCAACATCTGGGTGGTGAGGCAGCTGCTTTCTCCACTTCTTTGGGTTACCAAAGCAACTTGTCAATAGATTAAAAAAAAAAAAAAGACAACCTTTTGCATTACTAAGGTCTTTCCAAGGCATGCGCTGGTACAACACAAACTTCTCCTGTCAGATGCAACTAGTCTAGCATCCAAACATCATGCACAATACCTCGGTAGCAGCAGCGCACTGCGCCCACTCCCACCGTGGCCCTGCTCATTTGTGTATGATATTTGGAGCATCTGGAGGAGTGTGAATAGTACCGGGAAGAGGAGGGAGGAGGAAACAGCATGAATGCCTGGCTGGGAGGAGCTCAGCCGAAGTTGTGCAAGGCAAGACTGAACATGTCATTGGTGCAAACCCAAGCAAGCATCGTTGATGTTCTTTAATAGGAACATCTGGTGGAACCCCATGATGGGGTCTTCATCAGCCTTAAGCTGGCCCACAACCATGCTGATGATGCAACTATCTGGTGTGGGCTGATGGTCCTGCGCCGTGATGCTGTGCTGGATTTTCTGGAACGGAAGGCTAGATAACTTCTCCACAATGGCAGCTTTCCCCTGGAATTGCTGTCCTTCCCACGTAAGGCATGATGCATCAATGTAAATTGTGCCTAGTTGGGTTCTGTCATTATCAAATAACTGGTAGTAATGTTGAATGAAGCTGGATCCAATCTGCTCCCAAGTTGGCTTGTCTCCCATTCTGGAGCGTCACCTGGCCTCGCTGAGACCCAAGGGGCTGGCATGATGGCGGCAGCGGCGACAGCAAAGCAGCGCGGTCTGCCTATACCACAGTTTCTTTTTTTTTTTTTAAGATTTTTATTGGGGAATTGGGGGGATGGGAACAGTGCTAGGGAATTGGGGGAAGGGGAACAGACAAGTTGCTGTCATTTTGTTCTTCAATCTAGTTGTGGAGGACGTTGCTTCACTGGCCCAAGTTGGCACCATCATTGCGCTCTTCCGGGCGAGGCAGATCAGTCGCCGGCTTCTGGACGGCCGCTACCACATTTCTTAATCCAGTCATCTACCCATGGTCGTTTTGGTTGTTTCCATGTCTTGGCTATTGTGAATAGTGATGCAATAAACATAGGGGTGCATATAGTTTTCAAATTAGTGTTTCGGATTTCTCTGGATAGATACCTAAGAGTGGTACTGCTGGGTCATAAGGTAGTTCCATTTCCAGTTCTTTGAGATACCTCCATACTGATTTCCATAATGGCTGCACCAATCTGCAATCCCACCAACAGTGCACGAGGGTTCCCTTTTCTCCACATCCTCGTCGGCACTTGTTTGTTGATTTATTGATGATACCCATTCTGACCAGAGTGAAGTGGTATCTCGTTGTGGTTTTTATTTGCATTTCTCTAATGGTTAGTGAGGTTGAGCATTTTTTCATATGTCTGTTGCCCACCTGTATGTCCTCTTTAGAAAAATGTCTCTTCATGGCCTCTGCCCATTTTTTAATTGGGTTGTTCAGGGGGGTTTTTTGGTGTTGATTGAGTTTTTAAAATAAATTGTGGATATTAACCTCTTATCAGAAATATCATTGGCAAATATCTTCTCCCATTCAGTGGGCTTCCTTTTTGTTTTATTGATGGTTTCCTTTGCTGTGAAAAAACTTTAAGTTTGATGTAATCCCATATGTTCATTTTTTCTTTTACTTCCCTTGCCCACAGGGATATATCAGTAAAAATATTGCTCAGGTTTAATGTCTGCAAATTTAGACCATATATTTTCTTCTAGGAGTTTTATGGTTTCAGGTCTTATATTTAAGTCTTTAATCCATTCTGAATTTGTTCTCATGTATGGTGTAAGTAGGTGGTCCATTTTCATTTTTTTGCACATGTCAGTCCAATTTTCCCAGCACCATTTATTTATTTATTTATTTATTTTTATTGTTAGTTTCAGGTGTACAGAACAATGCAATAGTTATCCTTTTCACCCTTTGCACAGAAACAACCCCCCTCCCCCATCTACTGCCCTCCCACCCCCGATATCATACTTATCTATTACAATTCTGTTGACTCCTTTCCCATACTCTACTCCACGTCCTGTGACTCTATGTATGTATAATCATAGTTGACATACAATATTATTCAACATCAGCTTCAGAAATACAGTGCAGTGGTCAGGCCTCTACGACTATGAAGTGGTCTCCCTAACAAGACATGAGCCATCTGGCCCCCTAAAAAATATTTACAACATTATTGATTATATTCCCCAGACTGTTTTTTCTATCCCTGAGGTCATATTGTAGTTACCAATTTGTATTGTCTCGTCCCTTCCCCTTCTCCTTCATCCCCACCCCCTCCCAACTAGCAACTCTCAATTTTTCCTCTGTGTCTCTGAGACTATTTCTGTTTACATTTCTCATTTATTCATTTGTTTAGAATCCACGTATAAGTGAGATCATATGGTATTTGTCTTTCTCTGACTGACTTATTTCACTTAGCATAATGTTCTCTAGATCCATCCATATTGTTGCGAATGGAAAAATTTCCTTCTTTATAGCTGAGTAATACTCCATTGTGTAAATGTGCCATAGTTTCTTAATCCAGTCATCTACTGATGGGCATTTTGGTTGTTTCCAAGTCTTGGCTATTGTGAATAGTGTTGCAATGAACATAGGGGTGCATATATTTTTTCGAATTAATGTCTTGGGTTTTTCTGGATAAATACCTAAGAGTGGAATTGCTGGGTCAAAAGGTAGTTCCATTTGCAGTTTTTTGAGATACCTCCATACTGATTTCCATAATGGCTGCACCAGTCTGCAGTCCCACCAACAGTGCACCAGGGTTTCCTTTTCCCCACAACCTCGCCAGCATTTGTTGTTTGTGGATTTATTGATGATAGCCATTCTGACTGGGGTAAGGTGGTATCTCATTGTGGTTTTTATTTGCATTTCCCTAATGTTTAGTGAGGTTGAACATTTTTTCATATGCCTGTTAGCCATCTGTATGTCCTCTTTAGAAAAATGTCTCTTCATATCCTCTGCTCATTTTTTAATTGAGTTGTTTTTTTGGTGTTGAGTTACATGAGCGTTTTATATACTTTGGATATTAACCCCTTATCAGATATCAAGTTGACAAATATCTTCTCCCATTCAGTGGACTTCCTTTTTGTTTTATTGATGGTTTCTTTTGTTGTGAAAAAACTTTTAAGTTTGATGTAGTCCCATATATTCATTTTTTCTTTTACTTCCCTTACCTGCGGGGATGTATCAGTAAAAATATTGCTCAGCGGCCAGCAGCCACAGTGAGCGGCTGTCCAGAAGCCGGCGACTGATCTGCCTCGCCCAGGAAGAGCACAATGATGGTGCCAGCTTGGGCCAGTGAAGCAACGTCCTCCACAAGTAGACTGAAGAACAAAACGACAGCAACTTGTCTGTTCCCCTTTCCCCAATTCCCCAGCACTGTTCCCATCCCCCAGTTCCCCAATTAAAAAAA
>NW_017731826.1:612565-628067 GCF_001890085.2 Hipposideros armiger
ACAAATGCAACTGATTTCTGAATATTGATTTTGTATCCTGCTACCTTACTGAATTCATTTATCAGTTCCAATAGTTTTTTGGTGGAGTCTTTGGGGTTCTCTCTCTATATAGTATCATGTCATCTACATATAATGACAATTTTACTTCCTCCTTACCAATTTGGATTCCTTTTATTTCTCTTTCTTGTCTGATTGCTTGGCTAGAACTGCCAGAACTATGTTGAATAAAAGTGGAGAAAGTGGACACCCTTGTCTTGTTCCTGATCTTAAGGAGAAAGCTTTTAGCTTTTCCCCACTGAGTGTGATGTTAGCTGTGGGTTTATCATATATGGCCTTTATTATATTGAGATATGACCCCTCTATTCCCACTTTGCTAACAGTTTTTATCATAAATGGCTGCTGGATTTTGTCAAATGCTTTTTCTGCATCTATTCATATGACCATATGATTTTTATTTTTCATTTTGTTGATATAGTGTATCACATTAATTGATTTGTGAATATTGAACCAACCTTGTATACTAGGGATGAAACCCACTTGATCATGGTGTATGATCTTCTTAATATATTGCTGAATTCTGTTTGCTAATATTTTGTTGAGGATTTTTGCATCTATATTCACCAGGGATATTGGCCTGTAGTTTTTCTTTTTTGTACTGTCTTTGTCTGGTTTTGGAATCAGAGTGATAGTGGCCTCATAGAAAGGGTTGGGGAACCTTCCCTTATTCTGGATTTTTTGGAATAGTTTGAGTAGAATAAGTGATAATTCTTTTTTGAATGTTTGGTAAAATTCACCTGTGAAGCCATTTGGTCCAGGGCTTTTGTCTGTTGGGAGTTGTTGATTACTGATTCAATTTCCTTGGTAGTAATCAGTCTATTCAGATTTTCCGTTTCTTCTTGAATTAGCTTTGGAAGGTTGTATGCTTCTAGAATAGTATCCATTTCTTCCAGATTGTCATATAGTTGCTCATAGATTTTGTTAAAATTCTTTGTATTTCTGTGGTGTCTGTTGTCACTTCACCTCTTTCATTCCTGATTTTACTAATTTGAGTCCTCTCTTTTTTTTCTTTTTTTCTTTTTTTTTTTGATGAGTCTAGCTAGAGGTTTGTCAATTTTGTTTATCATCTCAAAAAACCAACTTTTGCTTTCATTGATCTTTTGTATTGTTTTCCTGGTCTCTATTTCATTTATTTCCTCTCTGGTCTTTATTATCTCCTTTCTTGTACTCCCTTTGGTCTTATTTTGCTGTTCTTTTTCTAGTTCCCTGAAGTGTAAGGATAACCTGTTGATTTGAGATTTTTCTTGCTTCTTTAGGTAGGTCTGCACTGCTATGAACTTCCCTCTTAGGACTGCTTTTGCTGCATCCCAAAGATTTTGGGTCGTGGTGTTTTCATTTTCGTTTGTCTCGAGACATCTTTTGTTTTCCTCCTTGATCTCATTTTTGACCCACTCACAATTTAGTAACATGTTACTCAGCCTCCATATATTTCTGTGTTTTCCAGTTTTTTTCTTGTAGTTGATTTCTAATTTCGTAGCACTGTGGTAGAGAAGATACTTGATATGATTTCAATTTTCTTAAACTTATTGAGACTTGTTTTGTGTCCTAACATGTGGTCTATCTTGGAAAATGTTCCATGTGCTCTTGAGAAGAATGTGTATTCTGTAGCTTTGGTGTGAAATGCTCTGAAAATATCAGTTAAATCCAGTTGGTCTAATGTGTCATTTAAGGCCGCTGTTTCCACATTGATTACCTGTCTGGAGGACCTGTCCCTTGATGTCAGCAGTGTGTTGAAGTCCCCTACTATGATAGTGTTACTGTTGATCTCTGTCTTTACGTTGGTCAATATCTTTTTTATATACTTGGGTGCTCCTATGTTAAGTGCATACATGTTTACTAGGGCTATGTCCTCTTGTTGGATCAATCCTTTTATTATTATGAAGTGCCCTTCTTTGTCCTTTATTATATTCTTCCATTTAAAGTCTATTTTATCTGATATGAGTATCACTACTTCAGCTGTTTTTCAGTTCCATTTGCCTGAAATATTTTACCCCATCCTTTACTTTCAGCTTGTATGTGTCTTTTGATCTGAGGTGAGTCTCTCGTATACAGCATATGCAAGGGTCTTGCTTTCTTATCCATTCAGCCACCCTGTTTCTTTTGATTGGAGCATTTAATCCATTTACATTTAATGTGATTATTTATAGGTGCATAGTTATTGCCATTTTGTTATTTGTGTTTCTGGTCTTCAGTAGTTAGATTGTTTTCATCTTTCTTCTGCTTAAAGAAGCCCTTTTAACATTTCCTACAATGCTAACTTGGTATTAATGAATTCCTTTAGCTTATTCTTTTCTGGGAAGCTCATTATCTCTCCTTCAATTTTAAATGATAGTGTTGCTAGATAAAGCAATCTAGGTTGTAGGCCTTTGTTTTTCATCACTTTGAAAACCTCCTGCCACTCCCTTCTGCCATGCAGAGTTTCTGTAGAAAAGCCAGCTGATATTCTTATGGGGGGTGCCCTTGTAAGTAACTTGCTGCCTGTCCCTTGCTGCTTTTAGGATTCTGTCTTTGTCTTTAACCCTTGCCATTTTCACTATAATGTGTCTTGGTGTGGGCCTGTTTGGGTTCATCTTGGTTGGAATTCTCTGTACTTTCTGGGCTTGTATGTCAATTTCTTTTGCCAGGTTAGGGAAGTTTTCAGTCATTATTACTTCAAATATGTTCTCGATCCCTTGCTCCCTCTCTTTTCCTTCTGGTGTTCCTATGATGCGCATGTTGTTGTGCTTGATGTTATCCCTCAGCTCTCTTTGACTATTTTCAATGTTTTTTATTATTTTTTCTTTTTGTTTTCTGCTTGGGTGATCTCTGCTATCTTGTCTTCTAAGTCGCTGATTCAATCCTCTGCTTCATCCAATCTACTGGTAATTCCTTTGAGTTTGTTGTTTATTTCAGTAATTGCATTCTTTAGTTCTTGCTGGTTGTTTTTCATGATTTCTCTACCCTTCTTTATATTATCACTAATTTCCTTGAACATTGTAATCATCAGTGTTCTGAACTCTGTCTCCAATAGGTTGGTTGCTCTATTTCCTCTAGTTCCACTGATTCAGGAGGTTTCTTCTGTTCTTTTATTTGGGATGTGTTTCTTTGTTTTCCCATTCTGGCTTACTTACTCTTTGTGCTTGCTTCGATGTATTAGTTAGATCCCCTAGGTCTCTCAGTCTTTTCTGGGTGGACTTATGTGGTATGTGTCCTTTATATTTGAATTTCTCAGTCTCCCTATTCTGCTGTGAGTGTGTATACCAGAGGTGTTCCTTGTGTTGTGTGTCTTCTCCTGTTGAAGTTGAGCTTTGATTGCTTTTGGCTTGTTAGTAGGTGGGATTGACTCCCAGGCTGGCTAGCTGTGAGGATTGGCTACGTCCACGGTGTATGAGCTGCTGTGTGAGGGTTGACCCCTCAGATGAAGCTTGGCCCCTATGGGCTCTTGCGCCTATAGAGATTTCCCTTTGGGTGTGACTCTTGTAGGTCAAACCCGGTAATGCTCTGGTTTGATCTAAAGTTGGCCTCTGGGTGTGATGATTCTTGTGCCTCTTTGGCTGGGCCCTGCATCACTACATATGACACACTCTGATATTTTGCTTCTCTTCTATTTAATTATGTTTTCAAATGCTAATAGCAATGCACTGGAAGTGATTTCACACCTGTGAATAAGTTGTGACACCTGCCTGAATTTTGGAGAAGTTGAGCCTTAGTAGATGTCGAAGTCCAGGTTCCCTTGGGCTCCAACGAAGGGAAATTAACTTGGAGGTATAGAAGATATACAGGGGGGTAGACTGAGTTGTTTTTTGCTTCAGGTTGAGGGCTGGAAGACAGGCTGCATTTCCTTGTGAGGAGGTCCTCCTCCAGTTCAACCAGCCAACATTATCTCTTTTGGCATGGCTCTCAGCCTTTATACTAACCACCTCTTTAGGAAGTAGACGGCATCTAAAAGTTGCTTAACTTGATATCCATTTTGATGGAGGTCTTATCATTCCAAAGTCATGTGCTACTCCAAAAGCATACTTGCTATCTGTATATGTTTACAGTCTAGTCTTTGGCTAGTGAACAAGCTCTAATAAATGCAATAGGTTCTGCCATCTGGGCTGATTTCACATCAGGTAGAGGACTATATTCTAAAAGAGACCTTAAATTAGTGATAGTATATGCTATTTGTTAACTTCTTTTGTTAGCTTTGGTTTTGAGGTATGATCCACCAACAAACAGTATTAGATGAGGGTTCTCAATAGGAGACTAATAAATCTGAGTGAGGTACCGAGTTCTCTAATTATTTGAGGTAACATAATCACAAGGTTCCCTTTCTTCTGATAGGGGAAGGAGAGTGTTGGGATTCAGGGGTGTCCTAGCAGTGAATAGTAACATGAGAGGGAGAGAGTAAGACAATTTCATAAGCGGTTAAGCAGCTTGAAAAGCATTGTGTTCTCGGTCAGTAGTAACAGGAAGAACCATGAGGCCAAGTGAGGGACCTAGAATCAGCTCAGCAGAAACAAATTTTGCAGCAGATCACTTGCCCTAAGACAAGGGGGATAAGCCTTTGCACCAGGCCAAGGGAAGGCTGTCAACTGAACAATAATATCAACTAGGTATTCAGTCACCAAAAGGATTTATTCAGGAAAAGAAAAAAGGGCTGTAACCCAGCACTAACATGTGCAGACCCAGCAAGCCACATGCACATTCTCACTTGTGAGATATATATATATATATATATATATATATAATATATATATATATATATATATAATATATATATATATATATGTATCAGGGAAACATGAAAAGGAAATTAGGACCATAGAGTTCAACTAGGTGAGCTCATGAACCCCCATGAGCCCAGTTCCTCCCATAGACCCTCCGATCTGATCAGTTTCCTTAAATTCCTAGTTCATCTTTATCAAGACTATAGTAAGAAATGGATTTTTGAATGTTCCCATGAAACGCCAAAGGCTGGTCCAGATCGCTCAAGCAGAAATAGACAAAAGGGTTTTATGTTGTTATGGACGTCTAGAGGAGGTCGTTGAGGAGCTGCCTTCTGGTTCCAGGCCTGTCCGTGTTTGGGCTCTGAGAAGAGAGAATCTCTTTCTGAGAACTTTGTCAATACATAAAGAGGTGTCACAATCACAGAAAAATTTGGCACCTGTTTTCTGCAATATCTAGTTAAACCTCGAACTCCTCTCAAATATGATTTTGTGAGAGGTCTACAGTACATTTTGGTAGTTTTTAGTCTATCAGAAGAGGGTATTTTTCCCCCTTTAGGTGAGTCATAAATGCCCTAAACAATAGGCTGTGTTTTGGCAAAAATGTAATTTATCTTTTGAAACTTTATATCCCTTTTCTGCTAAGGCTGAGAATAAATGGAATCCTTTTTCTTTAAGCAAAGTAGGAGGTCATCTATATATTGTGCCAGAATTGAAAAAGTTAGATCATTAAGTCTTGATGAAATGCCTGGAAAACGTAGCAGGGAGCTCCAGTGAACCCCAGGAGGACTGTGGCTCCCCACATGAAGGCAAAAATGTAGCAAACTGTTGTTATTCAGTCTTAAAAAGGAATTCTAACACATGCTACAACACGGACGAACCTTGAAGATATGCTAAGTAAAAGAAACCAGACACAGAGACAAATACTGTATGATTTCACTTACATTAAGTATGTAGAATAATGAATTCATAGAGACAAAAAGTAGAATGGTGGTGCCAGGGGCTGGAGGAGGGGAAAATGGGAAGTTAGTGTTTAATGGGGATAGAGTTTCAGTTTGGGATGATGAAAAAGTTCTGAAGACAGATGGTGGTGATGGTTGCACAACAATGTGAATGTACTTAATACCACTGAACTGCACACTTAAAATGGTTAAAATGATAAATTTTAGATTATGTGTATTTTACCACACACAAATAAAAGTTATTGGCTGTTCTGTTCTATAAACACACTGAAAAAAGTTGAGCATAGATTCATTCCAGCAAATGGCTTCAGCAGGTGGACTGCAGGATCATATCTGAGTTAGGAAACGAGGAGTGACAATTTTATTGGTGGCCCTGCAGTCTTAAACAAATGGATGTCCCTATCCACTTGTTTTTACTGCCAGGATGGGCTTATTACAAGGGCTAGTGCAGGGTATGAGAAGACCTTTGGATCTGAGGCTTCAGCTATGGGTGTGATCCCTTCCTTCACTTCTGGCTTCAAGGGATGTTGGGGAAATTTGGGTAATGGTTCGCAGGCTCTGTCTGAATTTTAACAGGTTCTGCTCCAACTGTTTTTCCTATATTACTGTCAAGTACTGTTTCAAATACTTACACAGGATACGTGTCAAACATAACTGAGAAAGCAAAGGTATATTCAGAGTAGAATCAGCTGCTTATCAGTAGAGGAGTCCTCTGGAGTCTCACAAAAGGTCACAAATACTGTGCTGTGTGTTTAAAATTGCAAAGTAAGTCTCTCATTATTAAATTTGCTGGAGGGTGTCACAGAGCAGGAAGGAATGTTTTGCAATCAAGGGCTGCAGGCTCACAGTTAAGGGTTGGGAAATAGAAATAAATCTGTGGGTTATTTGAAAGCTTATCATCTGTGTCTTCATTTTACTCCAAGGAAGAGGTTGAGGAAAGGGGCAGGGTTTAATGCAGAAAGAGTAGTGCCTGCATCCACCAGAAATTCATGAGGTTGTCATGTATAGTGGGTAGAACTCTGTCCCCTGAAGAACCTGTGAATTTGGCTTTCTTTGAGGTCATACTGGATAAAGGTGAGCCTTAATCCAAAGATTGGTGTCCATAGAAGAAGGACTTTTGGACACAAGGAAGATGCAGGGGAGAACACCGTGTGAAGATGGAGGCAGAGACTGGAGTGGTGCATCTACATGCCAAGGAACGCCAAAGACTGCTGGCAACACCAGAGCAGGAAGAGGCAAGGAAGGAACCTCCCATAGAGCCTTGGGATGGAGTATGGCTTTGCTGCTTTCTTGATGTTGGATTTCTAGCCTCAAGAACTGTGAGAGAATAAGCTTCTGTATTTTTATGCCACCCAGTTTGTGGTAATTTGTTACAGCAGTCCTAGGAAACTTCCACACCATCTGTATTTATAGATAATTCAACTTGAGTATTTAAGGTATGGCAGAATATTGGGTGCTTTTTCTTCCTCAGAGCACCCTCATTAATCTGAATTAAGGGATTTTTCTTTGTCTCATAAGACGAGACCATCTTTCTCCAGTGTCTTTTTTGTCTACTTTACCTACAGGGGTCCTTCCTGGTAGATGGTTGCTTGGGGAGTAAACCACCTCACTTAATTTGCAGGACCACAAGTTTGTTTGTTTGTTTGTTTGTTTGTTTGTGGCTTTTTCCCTGTTTTTTTTTAATTATTAAATTACAGTTGACATTCAATATTACATTAGTTTCAGGTATACAGCATACTTGTTAGACATTTATATAACTTACAAAGTGATCCCCCAATTTGTCTAGTACCCACCTGGTATCATATATAGTTATGACTATTATTGACTATATATATTCCCTATGCTGTTCTTTACATCACCATGACTGTGTTTGGTAACTGCCAACTTGTACTTCTAATCCCTTCGCCTTTTTCACTCACCTCCCAATCCAACTCCCGTAAAGCAACCATCAGTTTGTTCTCTGTATCTACAAGTCTGTTTCTGTTTTGTTTTTCTTATTTTGCTTTATAGGTTCCATGTGTAAGTGAAATCATATGGTATTTGTCTTTCTGTCTGACTTATTTCACGTACTACAGTACCCTGTAGGTTCATCCATGTTGTCACAAATGGTAAGGTTTCATTCTTTTTTATGGCTGAGTAATATTCCATTGTATGTAGGTACCACATCTTCTTTATCCAATCATCTATTGATGGACACTTATATTGCTTCCGTATCTTGGCTATTGTGAATAACACTGCAATAAACAAGGTTGTATATATCTTTTCAAATTAGTGTTTTAGATTTCTTTAGATAAATAACCCAGAAGTGGAATTGCTGGGTCATAAAGTAGTTCTATTTTTAATTTTTTGAGGAAACTCCATACTGATTTCCATAGTGGCTGCACCAGTCTGCAATCCCATCAACATTGCATACAGGTTATCTTTTCTCCACATCCTTGCCAACACTTGTTGTTCATTTATTGATGATGGCCATTCTGACAGGTGTGAGGTGATATCACATTGTAGTTTTAATTTGCATTTTTCTGATGATTAGTGATATTGATCATGTTTTCATGTCTACTGGCCATCTGTATGTCCTCTTTGGAGAATTGTCTATTCAGGTCCTCTGCCCATTTTTTTAATTGGATTGGTTTTTGGTTTTTTTGGTGTTAAGTTGTATAAGCTCTTTATAAATTTTTTATTTTAACTTCTTATCAGATGTATTATTGGAGGATATCTTCCCTAATTGATATAGTTAGTCCCATTTTGTTTCTTTTGTTTCCCTTGCCTGAGGAGATATATCAGGAAAAATATACTAAGAGCAATGTCAGACAGTTTACTACCGATGTTTTCTTCTAGGAGTTTTATGGTTTAGGGTCTTACATTTAAGTCTGATTCATTTTGAGTTTATTCTTGTATATGATGGAAGAAAGTGGTCTAGTTTCTTTTTTTTTTTCATTTATCTGTCCAATTTTCCCAATTTATTGAATAGACTGTCTTTACCCCACTGTATGTTCTTGCCTCCTTTGTCATGGATTAATTGACCATATAGACGTGGGCTCTCTGTTCTGTTTCATTGATCTATATGTCTGTTTTTATGCCAATACCATGCTGTTTTGATTACTATGGCCTTGTAGTATAATTTTTTTTTGAGAATTTTTTTTTCTTTTAAGATTTTATTGGGGAATTGGGGGAAGGGGAACAGACAAGTTGCTACTGTTCTTCCATCTAGTTGTGGAGGATGTCACTTCACTGGCCCAAGCTGGCACCATCATTGCGCTCTTCCCGGGCAAGGCAGATCAGTCGCCGACTTCTGGACGGCCACTCACGGCGGCTGCTGGCCGCTCACGCTGGCTGCCGGCTACACACAGTAGCTCATGGCAGCCCACTGCAGCAGGGGACTGCAGCCCATGCCATCGCCAGCGACCCACGGCAGCCCAGCTCCAGGTCGAGCTGTTGTTCAGCATCTTAGCTATAGAGGGCAGTGTCACTGGCCCTCATATGTGGGATCCAAACTGGGGCCCTCTGGCATCCCAAGCCAGTTCTTAACCAATGCGCCACTCGGCTGGCCCTGTAGTACAATTTAATCTCTGGTAGCGTGATACCTCCAACTCTGTCCTTCTTTGTCAAGATTTCTATGGCTATTCAGGGTATTTCGTGGTTCCATATATATTTTAGAATTATTTGTTCCAGTTCTGTGAAAAAATGCCATTGGGATTTTGATAGGGATTTCATTAAATCTATAGATTGCTTTGGGTATATGGACACTTTAAGGATGTTAATTTTTCCTATCCGTGAACACAGTATGTGCTTCCATCTTTTTGTATCTTCTTCAGATTCTTTCTTTAATGTGTTATAATTTTCTGAGTACAGGTTTTCACCTCCTTGGTTAAATTTATTCCTAGGTATTTCATATTTTTGTTGCATCTGTAAATGGGGCTGTTTTTTTCTTTCTTTTTCTTTTTCTTTTCTTTTTTTTTTTTCTTTTTTTTTTTAGCTAAGCCGTGCTGCTACCTGTTGGCAGCTAAGCAGCAGCTCAGCTCGGACCGGGAATCGAACCACTGTTGCTCAGAGCTCGCACTCTTGAGTGAGCTCTTAACCAACTGAGCCACTTGGCCAGCCCTGGGGCTGTTTTTCTAATGTCTCCTTCTTATAGTTCATTATTTGTGTATAAAAATGGAACTGATTGCTAAATATTAATTTTATATCCTGCCAGTTTACTGAATTCATTTATCAGTTCTACTAGCTTTTTGTGAAATCTTTAGGGTGCTTTATATATTGTATCATGTCTTCTGCAAATAATGACAGTTTTATTTCTTTCTTTCCAATTTGAATGCCTTTTATTTCTTTTTTTTTTTTGTCTGATTGCTGAGGCTAGGACTTCCAATACTCTGTTGAATGAAAGCTGTGAAAGTGGGCATCCTTGTCTTGTTAATGAACTTAAGGAAAACACTTTTAGCTTTTCCCCACTGAGTATGATGTTAGCTGTGGGTTTGTCATCTATGGCCTTTATTATGTTGAGGTATGTTCCCTCTGTTCCCACTGTGCTGAAATTTTTTATCATAAATGATGCTGGATTTTTTCAAACATTTTTTTCTGCATCTATTGATATGATCATATGATTTTTATCTTTCATTTTGTTTATGTGGTATAACACGTTAATTGATTTGAAATATTGGACCAACCTTGCATATCAGGAATCAATCCCACTTGATTGTGGTGTATGATCTTTTTAATGTATTGTATTTTTATGTATTTTTAATGTATTTAATGTATTGCTGAATTAGGTTTGTTAATATTTTGTTGAAGACTTTTGCATCTACATTCATCAGATATACCAGCCTATAACTTTCTTTTTTTGTCATGTTTTTGTCTGGTTTTGGAATCAAAGTAATGGTGGCCTCACAAAATGAGCTTGGGCGCCTTCCCTTCTCTTGAATTTTTTGGAATAGTTTGAGAAGGATAGGTGTTAATTCTTCTTTGCATGGTAAAATTCACCTGAATAGCCATCTGGTCTAGGACTTTTGTTTGTTGGGAGTTTTTTATTACTGATTTGATTTCATTAGAAGTTATCAATTATTTTAGATTTTCGGTTTCTTCTTGATTCTGTCTTGGAAGGTTGTATGTTTCTAGAAAATTATCCATTTTTTTCCAGATTGTCCAATTTGTTAACATATATTCATAGGTTTTTTGTTTGTTTTTTATAATCCTTTGTATTTCTGTGATGTAACTTATAATTTTTCTCCTTTCATTTCTGAGTTTATTTATTTGGGTCCTTTCTCTCGTTTTCTTGAGTGTGGTTAAAGGTTTATCAATTTTGTTTATCTTTTCAAAAAACCAGCTTTTGGTATCATTGATCTTTTATATATTTTTTTAGACTCCATTTCATTTATTTCTGCTCCAATCTCTATTATTTCCTTCCTTACACTCACATCAAACTTTGTTTTCTGTTCTTCTCTTAGTTTCTTTAGTGCAAGGTTAGATTGTTTATTTGAGATTATCCTTGTTTCCTGAAGCAGGACTGTATTGCTATGAATTTACATGTTAGGACTGCCTTTCCTGTGTTCCTATAGATTTTTTTGTCATTGTGTTTTCATTTTCATTTGTCTCAAGGTTTCTTTTGATTTCTTCCTTGATTTCATTGTTAACCCATTCATTGTTTAGTAACATGTTGTTTATCCTCCGTGTGTTCGTGTGTATTTCAGTTTTTTTTCCTGTAATTGATTTCTACTTTCATACCACTGTGTTTGGAGAAGACACTTGATGTGATTTCAATATTCTTAAATTTACTGAAATTTGTTTTGTAGCCTAACATGTGGTCTATTTTGGAAAATGTTCCATGTGCACCTGGAAAGAATGTATATTTTCCTGGTTTGGGGTAAAATGCTGTAAAAATCAATTAAATCTATCTGGCCCAGTGTATCATTTAAGGCCAGCGTTTCCTTGTTGATTTTCTGTCTGAATGATTTATTATTGATGTCAACAAGGTGATAAATCTCCTACTATGCCTGTAATACTGTCTATGTCTCCCTTTCTTTCCACCAATATTTGCTTTATATGTTTCGATGCTTCTGTTGGATGCATAAATGTTTACAAGGGTTATATCCTCTTGTTGGATTGATCCCTTTATCATTATGATATGTCATTCTTTGTCTCTTGTTATAGCCTTTGGTTTAAAGTCTATTTCATCTCATATAACTATTGCAACCCCAACCTTTATTTTTTCATTTCCATTTGCATGAAATATCCTTTTCCATCCCTCTACTTTCCGTCTGTGTGTCTTTCAATGTTAAGTGGGTCTCTTGTAGATCTTATACGGGGACTGACAATTAAGTTCATGAACTTTGTTGCAATAATGTTGCTAACCTTTCTTGATATCAGAGGGATTATTCATTATGAATTTGTACCAACTGGACAAATAGTTAACCAACTACTATTTGGAAGTGGTGAAAAGGCTGCATGAAAAAGTTAGACGACCTGAACTTTTCGCCAACAATTCATGGATCTTGCATCACGACAATGCACCAGCTCACACAGCACTGTCTTTGAGGGAGTTTTTAGCCAGTAAACAAATAACTGTATTGGAACACCCTCCCTACTCACCTGATCTGGCCCCCCCATGACTTCTTTCTGTACCTGAAGATAAAGGAAATATTGAAAGAAAGACATTTTTATGACATCCAGAACATCAAGGGTAATATGATGACAGCTCTGATGGCCATTTCAGAAAAAGAGTTCCAAAATTGCTTTGAAGGGTGGACTAGGCACTGGCATTGGTGCATAGCTTCCCAAGGGGACTACTTCAAAGGTGACTGTAGTGATATTCAACAATGAGGTATGTAGCACTTTTTCTAGGATGAGTTCGTGAACTTGTCAGACCCCGTATGTATGGGTCTTGTTTTCTGATCCATTCAGCCACCCTATGTCTTTTGATTGGAGTATTTAATCCATTTACATTTAATGTGATTATTGATAGTTATGTAGTTTTTGCCATTTTATTATTAATATTTATGATATTTTTCCTTCTTCTTAAACAAGTCCTTTTTTATTAATTAAAGTTTATTGGGGTGACATTTGTGAGTAAAGTCACATAGGTTACAATTGTACAATTCTGTAATACATCATCTATATATCATGCTGTGTGTTCACCACCCAGACAGAAAAAGAAGTCCTTTAACATTTCTTGTAATACTGCTTTGGTGGCGATAAAATCCTTTAGCTTTTTCTTGTCTGAAACACTCTTTATTTCTCCTTTGATTCTAGATGATACCCTTGCTGTGTAGTCTTGGTTGTAGGTCCTCGCTATTAATCACTGAATATTTTATGCCAATCCCTTCTAGCCTGCAAAATTTCTGTTGAGAAATTGGCTGATAGCCTTATGGGAGCCCCTTGTAAATAACTAACTACGTTTCTCTTGCTACTTTTAAGATTCTCTCTTTGTCTTTAACCTTTAATTTGGATGTGTCTTGTTGTGGGCCTCTTTGGGTTCATCTTGTATGGGACCCTCTACACTTCCTGGATGTGTATGTCTATTTCTTTTGCCAGGTTAGGGCACCTTTCAGTCATTATTCCTTCAAATAGGTTTCCAATCCCTTGCTCTCTCTCTATTCTCTTTCTGGAACCCCTGTGATGTGAATGTTGTTATGCTTCATTTTGCCCCAGAGATCTCTTAAACAATCCTCAGTTTGTAAAATTCTTTTTTCTTTTTGCTGTTTCATTCAGGTATTCTCCATTTTCCACTACCTTATCTTCCCAATTGCTGATTCAATCCTCTGCTTCATCTAATCTGCTATGATTCCTTCTATTGTACATAGTGTGATAAAAAAAAACATGGTGAGGGACTTCCGGTAAGGTGCTGGAATGGACAGATGCTATGCCGACTGCCTCCCAGGATCACACCAAAATTACACATAATTTATAAGATAGTCAACCTTGGAAGTTCTCTGGACACTAGATGAGCAGAACCTCTAAACGAAGGACTTAAAGAGGAGGCCACGTCAAGTCTGGTAGGAGGGGCGGAGATGAGAGAGGGCAAACCTCATGAGGGACACCTCAGCGGTGGGGAGGCTTTTTTCTTTGGGGGCGAGACCCTCCAGCCCCACACCACGCTCACCAGCCCAGAGTTACTTTGCCGGGAAGAGGAGTTCTACGATAGCTGGAAGTGAGGCTGAGGGCAGCTGGAGAACCAGTGGAGCCGGCAAACTGAATCGCTCGCTGGTGACCACTCACCCGGTTCCTGGTGGAGGGAGTAGCTTTGTGAGCGGGGCTCAGGAGCCTGCGGGAAGGACTGAACTGAGTGCCTCTGGCGTGAGAGCAGGAGGTTTTGGGGACCATTGTTCCCCTAGTGTAGAGCTTGCACACAAGTAGTGCACAGGAGGGCGCCATTTTTTCAGGGCTGGGCCCTCCCACAGAGGCTCAGATCTGGGACTGCATTGGTCTGCTGGAATTGGCGCAAGAGTGCATGTGTGCATGCGTGCATGCGTGCGCAAATGTGGCCTTGAATCCCCACCCTCCACACTGCTTGTGCTGCACAGCCAGGGAAACGCCTAGCAGGCACGCTCCGACTCCAACAGACTGCTTATTGAGACCAGGGAGTGCGCGACTCGCCTTAGGTCCCCAATTTCTGCATTGCACGTGCAGAGTTGCCTGGGTGGCAATTGGCTGTCGGGCTGCTCTGCCTGATCTTCGAGTGGCTGATTGGGACAGGCGGAGACTGGGAGTTTTCCTGGGAGTGTAGGGCTGTGAGTTGTGCACCAGCTGTGATTCAGCTGGGGCTTTCCAGGCGAGTTTGTGTGGGCTGGCTGCCGATGCAGGAGTGCATGCTGCTCTGACTTGGTGGGGGCCATTGATCACATCCTGTGATGCCTTGGGGGCCTGCCATGCCCACCTAGAGCTGTGTTGCCAGGGGCACCCTGAGCTCCTGGTCCCTGGCCCCTACCTCCGCAGGCCACAGAGGGTTTTTTGCAGAGCAGACAGCCTACAACAACCTGTGAGGATTTTTGTTGGTAAGCACGGGTCCAGAGCATACAACAACTAACTGTGGGAAGCTTACTTCAAGTCTAGAGGGAGGTCGGCGCATGACGCACTGAGTCCTTCCCCACAACAGCTGATGCTCAGTCGCCCAGAGTCTATTGCTGAGCAAGTAGTCTGCAGATTACAGAGGGCGGAGAGCCCCTCTCCCCCCCTTTTTTTCCTTTTTCCTTTTTTATCCTCTTTTTCTCTTTTTTCTTTTTCTTTCTTTTCTTTTTTCTTTTCATTTTGTCTTTCTAGGTGATCTAATACATCGAAGCAATCAAGTGACAGCCAGGATGAAGAAACAAAGAAACATGTCCTAAGTAAAAGATCAGAACAAGCCTCAAGAAATGGAACTAAATGAAACAGAAATGGAAACTAAATGAGGTATCCAACCTTTCAGAGACAGAGTTTAGAACACTGATGATAAGAATATTTCCAGAACTTAAGGAGGACATAAAGTAGGATACAGAAATCATAAAAAACAACCAGGTAGAACTAAAGAATACAATAACTGAAATGAAGAACACACTCGAAGGAATCACCAGATTAGAAGAAGCAGAGGATCGGGTCAGTGATTTAGAAGACAAAATAGCAGAAATCACACAGTCGGAACAACAAAAAGTAAAAAGAATGAAAATAGTTTAAGAGACCTGTGGGACATCAAGCACAACAACATTCACATCATAGGAATACCAGAAGGACAAGAAAAGAAGCAAGGCATCGAGAATGTATTTGAAGAAATAATGACTGAAAACTTCCTTACCCTGGTGAAGGAAATCGACATACAAGCCCAGGAAGTGC
>NW_017731826.1:632387-680508 GCF_001890085.2 Hipposideros armiger
GAGTATAGTGTGGGAGTGGAGTCAAGGGAATTGTAATAGATATGTATGATATTGGGGGGAAGTGGGGCGGCGGATTGGGGGAGGGGAGTTGTCACCTCGAGAGGTAAAAAGTATAACTATTGCACTGTGTTGTACAGCTGAAACTAATTCCAAAAAATGTGTATTTCACAATAAGAAATAATTTTAAAAAATACGGTGAATGTTTACATTTAAACAGTAAAAGACACATTGCTATTAATCCTCCCCCCCAAAAAAAATACTCTCCCTTGCTTTGAACACACTTATCCCATAGTTCCTGCCACTTTCTGAAGCAGTTAGGGAAGTCCTCTTTTGTGAGTGTCTTTAGTTGTGCTGTCATGGCTGCCTTGATGTCCTGAATTGATTCAAAATGTTTACCTTTTGTGGTCATTTTGACTTTGGGGAAGAGCCAGAAGTCACACTGTGCCAGACCCAGTGAATAAAGTTGATGAGGACACACCATAATATTTGACAGAAATTGCCATGCCAGAAGCGATGTGTGAAATGGAGCCTTTCCTGTTGTGCTCAAAAGATACAGTGAATGCCACTGCTGAGTGTCATCCAACAGAAAGGCAAGGATATTCAATATGGGAAGTGGAGCGTCGAACCTTAGTAACAGTGTCTGACAAGTTTCAACTGGTTCGGTGCCATCAGTCAGGTGTGAGCTACAGTTCACAGAGGTATGTTTTAAAGTGTGCTATAAATCATCCTCCATCATGACAACGCTCTATGTCACACATCGCTTCTGGTATATGGTAATTTCTGTCAAATAAAAACATTATGGTGTGTCCTCATCCACCTTATTCACTGGATCTAGCACCATGTGACTTCTGGCTCTTCCCCTAAGTCAAAGTGATTCAGGACATCCAGATATCCATGACAGTACAACTAAAAACACTCACAAAAGAGGACCTCCAGAACTACTTCAGAAAGTGGCAAGAATGATGGGATATGTGTGCTTGAATTGAAGTGAGTATTTTGAGGGGAATTAATGACAATGTGACTTTCACTGTAATTTGTTTTTTTGTTTGTTTTTTTTAAAGATTTTTATTGGTGAATTGGGGGATGGGAACAGCACTGGGGAATTGGGGGAAGGGGAACAGACAAGTTGCTGTCGTTTTTGCTCTTCCGTCTAGTTGTGGAGGACGTTGCTTCACTGGCCCAAGTTGGCACCATCATTGCGCTCTTCCCGGGTGAGGCAGATCATTCGCCGGCTTATGGACGGCCGCTCACTGTGGCTGCTCGCTGCTCACGCTGGCTGCTGGCTACACACGGTAGTCCATGGCAACCCACTGCCACAGGGGCTGGAGCCTACGCTGTCGCCAGCAACTCACAGCCGCCCAGCTCCAGGTTGAGCTGTTGTTCAGCATCTTAGCTGTGGAGGGCAGTGTCACTGGCCCTCACATGTGAGATCCGAACCGGGGCCCTCTGGCATTCCAAGTCAGTTCTTAACCATTGCACCACTCAGCCGGCCCCACTGTAATTTGTTTTTAATTTAAACATTCACTGTATTGTTTGATCACACCTCATAGTCTTCATTTCAGTTGTGTTATTTGTGACTGGTTCTTTTTTATGGTTTCTATGTCCTTTTTTTATGTTTACTATCTCTTTGTTAAAGTCATCGTTGAGTTCGTCTATTCTTCCCCTAAGTTCATTGAGCATCCTTATAACCAATGTTTTAAACTCTGCATCTGGTAGATTGCTTGCCTACATTTATTTAGTTCTTTTTCTGGAGTTTTCTGCTGTGCTTTCGTTTGGGATATGTTTCTTTTGGCTGCGTCCCTGTGTTTGTTTCTATAATACTTATTACATAGATCTGCTACATCTTACAGTGTTGGCAGGGTGGCCTTATGTATTAGGTGTCCTGTGGGGCCCAGTTGCACAGTCTCCCTGGTCAACTGAGCCAGGTGCTCCAGAAATGTCCCTTTTTTGGGTTGTGTGTGTCCTCCTACTGTAGTTGAGCCTTGATTGCTGTTTGCATGTCATTGAGGGAGGCTGACCTTCAGGCTAACTAGCTGTGAGGACTGGCCACAACAATAGTGGACAAGCTGTTATGCAGGGGCTGACCCCACAAAGCATGATTCACCCCAGCTGGGCTCTGTTGCCTGCCAAAACCACCCTTTTGGTGTGCTACTTGTGGGACTAATTAGGCATGTTCTGATTTGATCTAAAACTGGGCACCAGGTGTGTTCATTCTTGGGCCTCTTGGGAGGATATCTGGTGCAGAATAAGGTAAGCCCTTGCTTGTGCTCAGCCAAGGCCACTTGGTGGAAGCTACAAAGAGATCTGCATTTGATAGCTCCTGTGCTGAGCCCAGAAGTGCCTGGGAAAGACCATGCTATGAATCAAGGTCAGGTGCTACCAATGCGAGACCTGGGGCCACTCAGCAAGAGGTATGGGGCATGTCAAGGGCTGCTGCCACCTCCCTGGTGTTTGCAGACCTTTGAGAGCTTTTAGGAAAGTCTGAAGCATAGACTGAGGCTGGCTTCTTTTGAGGAACAGCTGCTGAAAGAGGTTCAGACAGTGTTGGAGTTGGATGGGGTGGGGTCTCAGGAAGTCAATAGGGTGGGGCAAGTGGTGTTCACCAGGTTAATGCAGATTCAGATTTGGTGCCTGCTTGTGTCCCCATGCTGTGAGGAAGGAGGGCTCAACACAGGAACAGTGATGGCTGCCAGCACTTTATTACCCTCCAGCCCTCCCCTCGAAGCCCTACAATTCAGTTCCTTCTTATATGTCCCTGGCACCTTTTGAGCTGCTGTACTTTCACTGGAGCTTAGGGTGAGTATTTGTGAATGAGTGAGTCTGTGTGCAGGAACTTTCCAGTAGCCCTCTTTCTCATCTGGATGGAATTCCTGCTGATTTTCACAGCCAGGTGTTGTGGGGACTCCTGTTCCCAGCACTGGTACTCTGGGCTGGGGAGCCCTGTGTAGAGCGGGGACCCCTCACTTCTCAGGGGTGTGTACCTCCACAGCCAACATATGCCCCCAATTCTCAACCACCACACATAAGTGTGCAATGAGCCTATTTCATGTCTCTGCCCCTCCTACTAGGCTCCATGTGGCTTCTTCTTTATATCATTAGTTATAGGAGTTCTGGTCATCTAGTCTTCAGATGGTTCTCCAGGGTGATTGTTCTATGATTTAGTTGTGATTCTGATTTGGTCATGGGAGGAGGTGAGCATTTACCTAGATGGGGGGTCCTAGAAGGTGCCACAAGTTTATTTTGTGTCCTGTATTGTTTTTCATCTAAAGCCCTTTTAAAATGTCTGCCAGGTGTTGTTCTGGTCAGGGACTATTTCCCATTCTAATTTCTGTTTTTTAATTTGGTCTCCAATTTCAGATTTAACTCCATTAACAAAAAGAGGTAAGAGGGCAACTTTTTAAACTCCAAAATGTCATTGCAATGTATTTTCTAGCCCATCCCAAAAGTCTCATATAGATTCATCTTTTGCATAATTGAATTTTGGTTCATCTGTTTTTATTGGAAATGTTTTAGCTTTGACTTTTAGGAGACTTCACCCTACATTTTGAAACTTTTTGTGGACTCTCCACTTTGTTGTGGGAAGGATTCTACAGGTCCCTCTCCAGGTGAGTCCAGTCAACTTGTTCATTCAGGATTTTAGCACCTGTGGTTCTGATCAACGTAAGTACAAGTTGATATAAGTCAGGTTAACCCAGGGTCACATACATCCCGAAATATTCTCAATAATTATATAAATATGTGCTGGTCTTATCTGGGTTTGAGGAAATCCTTAATGGTAGCTCTTAATTCAGCTTGGCTCCAAGGTTTAAATTCTATAGTTGCTTACATACCTGGTTCATGAGAGGAATGGAATTTCAGAGGCAAATGGAGTATGGGGGTCTTACTAGAGTTGTTGGGGAAAGGTAAGGGGTCTAGGCAAGGAAAAGAGGAAGGAGGAGTGGATGGAGGTGTGGTAGAGAGATCAGAAGAATAACGGGGAAGGGAGGGAACTGAATATATAGGAAGGCAACTGGAAGACAAGCAGAGGTAGGTTTTCCTAGGAACATGAGTGGTTTTGCTTAAGTTTGTCAAATTACTCATTAGCTTTGGCCAAAGAATCTCTTAGTAAAACAATTTTTGAATCATAATTTTGTTTGGAGTCCTTTAAACACCAATCAAAAAATGCTGCCATTGGGCCTTAGAAATCTTATTCTCTTCCTTTTCTAATGAATAATCTGTTCAAGTTGAATGTTCCTCAGAGTGGCAGCTGAAGGCCCCATCGTTCCTGATGAAGTTATGCCATTTAGAGAAGTAGGGGCAAGAATTGGGATTGTAAGAAGAGTACATACATACAAGAGGCAGGAGTTTTTCCTGGAGGAGGAGAGGATTTAGACTTAGATAACAGCATAAGAGCTGGCAACAGTGGGTAGGAATGTAATTATTGTACACCTCTCAGGGCACAAAATTCAAATGGAAGAATCTCATCCAGTTTTACTGGTGACTCTACAGCAAAGTTTATCCTAGCTGATGCCGGTCTGACGAGAATCCCAAACTCACAAATGTGTAAGGCCAGCTTGAGCAACAGGGTTCTGGGCGTATGCCTGTGTTCTACCCTATGATTCTCCTTCTTATGACAAACAACACTTTGGACAGCACACAAAACAGTAACAAAAAGGGATGAAAGGAATGTCCTGGTTCCATCATAGATGCCAAACAAATGGGAATCGGTAACAAAACCTGAGTACCAAACTGAGAATAAATAGCCAAGGAGCTCAACACAAAGAGAATGGAGGTCAGCCTCAATGCCAACTTACACGTCCTTGCAGACTTGATAAGCCAAGAACAGCAAGGCACAAGGCCTCTGTGGATACTTCACTGATCGAAGGCTGCGGTTTGAGGCAATAAGTAGTACAGACTGTTTCTTGGTGGGACCACCATGAGAACTATGGAAAGAAAGGAAGATCACCCAAATGAAAACAGGTTTGCTATATAGCAAGGGAGTCAGCTCCCTTCACTTGCTTTGGGCAGAGACACAAAGGCAGTCTAGGGGAGTGGGAAAGCTTTACAGTTAAAAAAAAAAGCCTCAGATTGGAGATTTGGGGGGGAAATGTTAGGTGTTGTTTTTTTTAAACTACATTCTTCTAATATTAATCATACCATAATTTTACTATAGTATTTTCCCCAAGGGAACTACTTGTTTTATAAGTCCCAGTGTATCTCCTATTATTCTGCCATAGAATTTGAATTATGTATTATCTTCTCTCCAAATTACATAGATTTAGTATTTGATTTGGCAATTAAAATTAATAATAAACTAACAATTTAAATCCATTGATGGTAGAACCTCAATTATTTTGAAAGCAATTCTAAGAACATTTAAAAGAAATGACAACTAACCCAAAACCTGCTGCTTCAATTGCATGCCAGGTCCTGTGCTGGGAGAGCCTCTGCAATTTCCTACGTTTTCATTTTTCCACTGTAAACTGACTGACACAAGGCTGATCTCTGTACTAAAGCATAACCAGTAGCCAGACAGAAAACTTAATTATGACAGGCAGTAAATTTATTTGGGTATGCTGTCTGCTTGAGGAGCTGGTCAAGTGGCAGAGAGTCTAGACAAAGGAGGGATCTTTGGATGTCCTTATTTTAATCAACTCAATTCATATATATTGTACACTTACTATGTGCAAAGGTCTGGGAGATGAAAAAGACATAGTCTTTATTTTAGGAGGTCACAGATCCATTAAATCTATGACAAGCTGAATTCTTTACTCTTGGCTAGGTTGGGGGGAAGGGGTGTTAGAACTGTAAATGTTTACAGTTGCTCAGAAATGACATGAAACCTTGAAGTTGGACATTCATCAAGCCTGGCTAAGAGGCAGACTGTCCAGATGCTGTCAGCCCTGGGATTTCCCACAGGACATATCCAAGGAGACCATTTGGGTTAAAGATAGCCCAACAAGCATCATCCAATGAAGACAGCTGTGATTAGGAATATCTCCCCCTCCTGGAATGCCACTTGTACAGGAAGCACCCCACAGTCATCTCAGCCTTCTGCTCTAACTAAGGCACTTAAGGATGACAGTAAGCTCCCACTGCCTGCCAATGCCTGCTAGGCACAGTGCTGAACATTCCAAATACAAAATTGTGTTTAATCCTCACAACAATCTTAGGAATCACAGGCTATTGTTATTGTCCCCACAACACAGCTGAGGAAACTGAGGCTTGAGAGGCTGAAACCAGATAGCCTGCCAAGGTAACTCAGTAAGGAAAGCAGAGCGGTGGGAGGCGGACCCCAGAGCCACTCAGCACAGCCATGTCCACCCAGACACAGGCAGGGTGGTATTGCACAGCATCTTCTCGCCTGCTAAGGGCAGGACAGAGTACCATGGGGATGGCCCTGGAATAAGCAGTCGAATGGAGGGGATGGCAAGGGCCTTTCTTTTTCTCCTCACTAAATACAGTGTGAGGCCAAGAAGCCATTTGCCAGAATGTCTACTTCAAATCCTTCATTTCACATGTAAGGAAACTTGGGTCCAAAAAAGTGGAGAGACTAACCTAAAGGTCAGTGGCAGCCCAGGGCTCCCTTGCTGGGGGTCTCACGAGCAGCCCAGCTCCGGAGGATACTCAGACATCTCTGACTTGCCAGTCCTTAGCAGGCACTCATCGCCCCTTCGGGCTCCCAGAACAGAGTTGCGGGTCAGGACAGCGCTGTCATCCTTGATGAATCCCTCTCTCCTGCAAAGCCAGTAGTCGGGCCTGAACTGATGATACTCCTATCCCTGCAGACACTTGCTTGGGCGGGAGCGGTGTCCCGCCTCCGGCACTCTCTTGACCTGCACAAATCGTTTTTGGACACACACACACACACACACACACACACACACGGCACATATTTTTAACAGATCATCGATTAATCGATACCGTATGTCAGTTATTGAGCTTTCTATGCAAGGCACTGGGCGCGGTCTGGGTGCAAGCTGGGCTGGGGCGGCTGTGGTCTGGGTGCAGTGCGGGGGCGGGCCGTGGGCGGGGCCGTGGAGCGGGCGCGCGGAGACGACGGCCTCATTTCCTCGCGTACGCCGGAAGTGGCGGGTGTCTGCACGTTGGGCGCTGGCTGTGTGGGCCGTGAGGCGGCGCAAGGCGCCGCCCGGCTGTGCGCGGGCCTGGGCGGAGGCGGCGGGCGGCGGCTGCTGTGCGCAGAGTGCGGAGCG
The DNA here is from genome assembly GCF_001890085.2 of Hipposideros armiger. Lineage (NCBI taxonomy): Eukaryota > Metazoa > Chordata > Mammalia > Chiroptera > Hipposideridae > Hipposideros > Hipposideros armiger. The sequence continues at coordinate 639,581 of NW_017731826.1, forward strand.
CGGTGAGTACCGGTCCACCCGGCCTCGCTCGCCTGCGGCTCTGACGGCTGGGGCCGGGCCTGGCCCGTGGGCTGGGAATCCCTGTCCGGGTCGGGTCACCTCACTGACGAACCCTCGGGGAGCTTGTCCCCGTGGGGTAGCCTCACGGACTCGCCCTCCGAAGTCTTCTCCGATGTCAGGAAAAGCCGTGGTTTTTGGAGCGGTTTGAGTTTTCTTTTGAGAACGGTGCTGCCAGAGACCGTTAGTTTGCTCGTGTTTTATTTTTATCACTTCTTTTTAACCAACTCACCACCATCTCTGCTCCTGTCAGTAGATAAACTTTGTCGTCAGCTGTTCCCTCTTTATTGCTTTAAAATAGTATTCTCTGACAGCAGCCCCTGTCTTTTTCCGCCGGCAGCAGGCGTCTTTAAAAGATGCACATTTGTGTAGGAATTAGTGGGTCCGAGGAGACTACGGTAGGGGAAGTTTTGTGCATTTTCAGACTTCATCTTGAAAATTACACTATTTTTGAGCAATTTGCTGAAGAATAACTCGTAAACACAATTATGATGCAATTATTAGTGATGATGTTATTGGCAGAATGAAAATTTGATTATAAATCTTAAGCTTTTATCCTTCAGCCTGCTCTTCAGATTTATATGCTATGTCTGGACAGTTAACTATCAAGGTTCTGAGGAGCTGGGTCTTCATTTCTGGTGGAATAATGTTGTCGTTTTATGTTGTATTAAAATAGCATTTTTGAATTTGGAAGTGGGAAGTCCAGTATTTTATGACTGAGAATATTAACATTCATTTTGTTTATTATTTTGACCCCATTTGTTTAAAATTGTCATGTGACTAAAAAGAAAGTAAAAAGGGATGTTGGATTTCCAGATAATATTGATATAAATAAGCACAGTTTAGTTTCAACCAGTTTGGAAATTATGTTTTTACCTTAACTTTTTTATTGAGGTATAAAATACACATGAAGTTGTCAAATGTATAAATCTTAATTGTGCAGCTCAGTGAATTTTTATATATTTATTATCTTGTGTAATCACTATCTAGATGAAGTTATATCTATAGAACATTTCTGTTATCCCAGGAGTTTCCTTCTGCTTCTTCCAAGTCGGTTGTACCCCTGCCGCCTAGTCAGTATTCAGATTTCTGTCTTTATCTATTAGTTTTGTCTATTTGGGGCTTTATATTAATAGAATTGTACAGTATGCTCAACACATTGCTTGTGAGATTCACCCATGATGTTTCATGTAACAGTTCATTCTTATTGATGTGTAATATTCCTTTCTATGATTATATGACTACTTTTCTGTTGACAGATTTTTGTGTTTTCAAAGTACTGGCAAATTTTTGTATATTATTATTTTGAAAAATACTATGAACATTCTTAAAGATGTCTTGGTGAACATCTGTATTCATTTCTGTCAGTTGTGGAATGACTGAATCATAAGATAGGATGAAAATTACATTTAACCAACATGGAGCCTTTCTTTTTAAAAAACTAGAATTTGTTGTTTTAACTTCTATAACGTTAAAGATTGGTAAACGGCATAACTATTATGATTTCAAGACTTAAGTGACTTATTACCATATTATTATGTACTCCTTGGATTGCACATCTGTGATGATAATCTACCAGACTGTTATTACTTCTTTAACTGTCTGTTAGGCAAGTCTGTTAGAGCTGCTGCTGATCTGTCCCTGAAGCTTGTTGTATAACGCTTAGGTAAGAACTGTGTTACTTAAGTTCAGGGTTGTTAGGGGAAATGAAACACTAAAGGATATGACTGAAAATGGATTGAAGAATCATGGGATTGCAAATCAAAGAACTTACATTGTTACTGTCATACTGCACAAGTACTGGGTATAAATGTAATATTGAATCATAGGCATAGTTACAAATGTGAGTTTACTACAGGAATAAGGTGATTTCCATGTGTACTGAGATACCGATACATTTATAATGGGAACAGACAACAAAAATCACTAAGCATTTGTGGGAAATGAGTAACCTATAACTGATTGCCCAAGCTGATCAAATACAAGAACTAGACTTGACACAATGGTGTTAATGTAAGAAACAGAAGAAAACTTTAAAGTAAATACTAGTATGCCCAGATTAAGGAGGGCATTATGCCTTCTGAACATATACAAGCTACCCTGAAAATAAGCAGTCAGCTCTTGAATATTACAACATAGAAAATAAGAAAAAATAGCCATCACATGGACAATAGACCCTGAAGAGCTATTTACATCTAATAGGAGTTCTGGGAGGGATAGAAATTGGAAAAGGAGAAATAACCACTGAGACTAGAGAGCATGAGGGTAGGAGTGTCCAGGCAGAGTCTTGGGAAGCCAGCCAAACACAAAGATGTATCAGTTAGGAGACAAGTACTGGCAAATATATTGGGTTGTCGGAAAAGTCATGACGCATTTTTGCAACGAAAAACAGAAAAAATACATCGTGACTTTTCCGACAACCCGATAAGTCAACCCTTCCATTCCTGGTCTCTGTGTAGTGGGAATGATCAGACGTATACCTCTTCAAAGAGCTTGTGGAAAGATGTGGCACAGGTTGAGGCATTCTGGCTGTGAAAACAGCTCTTGTTTCCCCATTCTCCTTCCCTTGCAAGCCACAAAAATGCCTGATTTCCCATTCCTACCTTACAGCAGAATGGAAACAAAATACCCTGTGAAAGGAACGAAGGAAGAAAACAAGGAAATTTCTCTGAGTAGAAGTATTTGAGGTTTTTTCCAATAATTTTTTATTAAAATACAGCTAACATACAATATTATATTAGTTTCAGGTGTACATCATAGCTATTCAACATTGTCCACATAGCTCTATACAGTGTTATTGATATTAGTCCCTATGCCAAAGAAGTGATCACCATGATAAATCCAGCAACCATCTGACACTGTACCATGCTATCACAATAGTATTGATCTTTTCTTTCCTCCCCTTTTTAAAATTTTCAGTTAGAGTTGACATTCAATATTATTTTAAATTGGTTTCAAGTGTACAAACATAATGGTTAGACATTTATATAATTTAGGAAGTAATCCCCCTGATTGGTACCACCTGAAACTATACATAGTTTTTACCATATTTATTGATTATATTCCCTATACTTTACATCCCTATGACTATTTTGTAACTACCAAGTTGTATTTCTTAATAGAGGTATTTGAGTTTATGAATGGAAAAGACATCCTGAGAGTCTTAAAAGAATACTGATAGACAAACCTAGATACATTCTGATGAAATTTGTGAACTTCTTGAATAAATATAAAATCTCATAAGTTTCCAAAGAGAAGCATATGGTTACCTATAAAGGGGTGAAAAATCAGACTTGCAGTTAGACTTCTAATGTGGACATAGAATGTTAGATGACAGTGGAGCAGTCAACTAACTAAAAAGTGCTCATGGGACATAGTTTGAACTCAGAACCTTACCCCTAACCAAATTGTCACTCAAAGCAGAAGCAAAAGAAAGTCATTTTCACCCCTGCCCACCAGAAATACCCCAGGATGTACTGTATCAAATGAAAAATTAATGCTAGAAAAATAGATGTGGAGTTCAATAACCAGTGGTCAAAGAAAACAGTAAACCTTCAACTCCAAAGTACTGCTAACTAGCTAAGAAATGGAATACAGTGCTAAGGAAGGATTCATAAAGCAGAGTAGGTATAATTTTAAAGTCTAAACTTTGTAACAAACATTTAACATAATTTTAAAGTTGTTTGGAAGGTAGGAAATGGGTAAAGGCATGTTAGAAGGCTTATTCTGGGCAAGGGAGAAGCTATAGATACCAACCAATTACATGTCAGAATAAATTCTTTAAGGAAATGTAACCCATCAGTTCCATTTCCAGGGGTTTCTCCTATAGATGAAATAACATGGAAAGTCATGTATATATAAAGCTATGCTGAAATGTTTAATAGTCACAATAGATTTGGAAGGATGCACAAAAACTGGAGAGGGGAACTGGGCCTCTGGGATAGAAGGGAGAGGTTTCACTGATGTCCTTATGTCATGTTTAACCTTTTAATCACACGTATTTATTTTGTTGAATTTTAGAAATATAAAAAATTGGGGCAGTGTAAAAAAAAAATGTAAGGGTTTAGAGCACAAGTCGCCACACCTGGCTGGCCCCCTATATTAGTATGACCTGTGACCTAAGACTAGTTTTTACATTTTTAAGTGCTTGGAAAAAAAGAATGCTTTGTGACATGAAAATTACATGAAGTCCAAATTTCAGTGCCCATTGGAACATAGCTGTGCTCATTTATTTATGCATCATCTGTGGCTGCTTTTTTGCTACAAGGTCAGCTGACTGGTTGTGATATTTACTGTCTGACTGTTACCTAAAATGTTTGCTAAACCCTGGTTACAGAACAGAAACAGACCTCTGTATATACAGGAATTTTTACTGATGATAAATGGAGCATTTCAAATTAGTGCCTGACATAGTAGGTACTCAAATATTTGTTGAATGAGGTGCTGTCTTCTGGTGATCAGTACTTTTATTTCTAAATACTTACAAACCGTTGATTCAATGACATGTTAAAGAATCCTTGTATCATTTTTAATACTTATCAATTGTTCAAGAAATAAAAAATTGTAATTCCCTCGCTCACAAATATTTATACTTCATAACGTTTTAGTTTTAGTTTTCTGACAGCAGTCACGCTTTCCAAATAATTTTGTTACTTTGATTTTGTTGTGTAAAAAGTGAACTCAAAACTGTAAATTTAGTTTTTGAAAACTTTAATAATTACTACATACAGAAAATGTAGGAAGATTATGCAGAATAGAACTTTAAAAATAAGTAGATTCAGATGGATTGTTTGTATTTTGCAACAAGCAGATTACTCATTGCAAAAGTTAGTTTGGTACACTGCAGTATAAATATTCTGCAAATGAGGTATGAAATAAGTATTAGTATGACCATAAGATTGTAGACTCAAAACATTGTAGAAATTGCCTGAAGGTCATATTATATAGGGATCAGTGCTGTAGAATAAACTGTCTTTAACACTCTTCTGTTGTCTCAAAAAACACAAGGCAAATCGTAAAGATGTAACAGGACCTTCAGAATAATATGATTCTGCTTTGGGGGGGATGAGGGGTGGGACTTAGTTTTGTTTTTAAATCCAAACTTGTAATCAACAAATCTTTACACTTGTTTTCTTAATGAACAAACAGAAATTTTCTTACAAATGCCTCTTTGGCACTACTAAAACTATATCTAATTTTTTTAACAGCTTTATTGAGATATAATTGACATACAATAAATTACATATTTAAAGTATACAGTTTGGTAATTTGAACATATGTACACATCTGTGAAATCACCACCACAATAAAAAATGATGGACATATCCATCCCACCCAAAAGTTTCCTTGTGCTCTTTTATAATTCCTTCCTGTTACCATCTCTTACGCCCTCCCACTTCCCCGGGCTCCAGGCAGCCACTGACTCAATCTGCTTTCTGTCGCCACAAGTTACCTTACATTTTCTAGAATTTTATAAAATTGGAATCATACAGTATGTACTCATTTGTTGTCTATCTTCTATCACTCAGAGTAATTATTGAGATTCACCCGTGAATTAGTAGTTTATTCCTTTTTATTGCTGAGCAGCATTTCATTGTGTGGTTTGTTTAGCCATTCACCTATTGAGGGACATTGAGTTGTTTCTAGTTTTTGGCTGTTACATATAAAGCTGCTCTGAGCATTTGTGTACAAGTCTTTGTATGGACATGTGCTTTCATTTCTCTTGGATAATTATCTGGGAATGGAAGGGCTTGATCATGTAGTAGGTCTATGTGTAACTTGTTAAGAAACTGCAAAACTATCTGACATTCCTACCAGCAGTTTATGAAAGTTCTAGTTCCTCTGTGTTGTCACCAACACATCAGAGTTTAATTTTAGCCATTTTAAAATTAGCCATTCTGTGTAGTGGTATCTCATTTATAGTAGGGTTTGAATTTGCATTTCCCTAATGACTAACCATATTGAGCATTTTTTCATGTCCTCATTTGAAGTGTTTGTTTAAATCTTTTGCCAATTTTTAATTAAGTTGTGTTTGTTTTATTGTATTTTGATAGTTTTTAAAAATATATTCTGAATACAAGTCCTTTATCAGATATATGCTTTGCACATATTTTCTACAAGTCTGTGACTTTTCTTTTCCTACTCTTAACAGTGTCTTTCAGAGAGCACAGCTTACTAATTCTGATGAAGTCTAGTTTATCAGCTGTGCTGTTAGTGTCATATCAAAGAAATCTTTGCCTAACTCAAGGTCACAGAGATTTTTCTCCTATGCTTTCTTCTAATTTTATAGTTTCAGGTTTTACATTTAGATCTGTGACTCATTTTTTTTTTAAGATTTTATTGGGGAATTGGGGGAGGGGAACAGAGCTGGGGAATCGGGGGAAGGGGAACAGACAAGTTGCTGTTGTTTTGTTCTTCCATCTAGTTGTGGAGGATGTTGCTTCACTGGCCCAAGCTGGCACCATCATTGCACTCTTCCCGGGCGAGGCAGATCAGTCGCCGGCCTCTGGACGGCCACTCACAGCGGCTGCTGGCCGCTCACGCTGGCTGCTGGCTACACAGTGGCCCATGGCAACCCACTGCCACAGGGGCGGCAGCCCAGCTCCAGGTCGAGCTGTTGTTGAGCATCTTAGCTGTGGAGGGCAGTGTCACTGGCCCTCATACATGGGATCCGAACCGAGGCCATCTGGCGTCCCAAGCCAGTTCTTAACCAATGCGCCACTTGGCCGGCCCTGTGACTCATTTTGAATTACATTCTAGTGGATTTGGAATGGTATTCATTAGGTTTTGATTTGCATTTCCCTGTTGGCTGATGATATTGAGCATCTTTTCATGTGCTTATAGGCCATTCTTATATTTCCTTAGAGAAATATCTATTCAGATCTTTTGCCCATTGGGTTATTTATCTTTTTCATATTGAGTAGTAAGAATCCTTTTAAGATTTCTATTAAAAATATAGCTAACATACAACATTGTATCAGTTTCAGGTGTACATCGTAGTTATTCAACATTTCTTCTATACCTAAAGAACTGGTCATAAGTCCATCAACCACCTGACACTGTACCACGCTATCACAATATTATGGACTGTATTTTCCATGCCGTACAGTACATCCCCATGACTTACTTGTTTTATACCTGGAAATTTGGACCACTTATTGCCCTTCACCTCCCCCCCACTTTTTTAAATTTTTCAATTACAGTTGACAGTATCATTTTATATTAATTTCAGGTATACAGCATAATGGTTAGACACTTGTATAATTTAAGACATGATCTCCTGACTAGTTTAGTAACCACCTGGCACTATACATAGTTATCACCATATCATTGACCATATTCCCTATGCTTTGTTTTACCTCCCCATGACTATTTTGTAACTACCAATTTGTACTTCTTAATCACTTGACCTTTTCCACCCTGTCCCCCAACTCTTCTCCCATCTATCACCCCAGCAAATCCAATTCCCTATACCATACATAGTTATTACAATAGTATTGACTATAGTTCTTATGCTGTATCCTACATCCCTATGATTATGGTGTAACAACCAATTTGTACTTAATCCCCTCCCCTCTTTCACCCACCTCCTCCCATCTGGCAATTATCAAAATATTCTCTGTATCTGAGTTTGTTTCTGTTTTGTTTTTTTGTTCTTTAGATCTCATGTATAAGTGAAATCACATTGCATCTGTCTTTCTCTGTCTGACATACTCCACTCAGCATGATACCCTCTAGATCAGCAGTTCTCAACCTTTCACAGGGGTCGCCTAAGACCATCGGAAAACACATATTTTCGATGGTCTTAGGAACCGAGATACCGCTCCTCTATCCGTCTCCAGGCCCACATGCAGATACGCCCACATACAAGTACCCGGCGACCCCTGTGAAAGGGTCGTTCGACCCCCAAAGGGGTCACGACCCACAGGTTGAGAACCGCTGCTCTAGATCCATCCATGCCATTGCAGATGGCAAGAACCCATTCCTTTCCATGGCTGAGCAGTATTCCATTGTATATATGTACCACCTCCTCTTTATCCATTCATCCATTGCCAGACACCCAGGCTATCTCCACATCTTCACCATTGTAAACGTGTAGCAATGAACATATGGATGCACATGTCCCCTCAAAGTAGCATTTGGATTTCTTTAGTTAAATACCCTGATGTGGGATTACTGAGTCCTTCTTTGTCTCTTATAATAATAACCTTTGTCTTAAAGTCTATTTTGTCTGGTATTAGTATTGCTACCCCAGTTTTTTGTTGTTTCCATTTTCATGACAGAACTTTTCCTGTCTCTTTACTTTCAATCTGTGTGTATCTTTCGATCTGAAGTGAGTCTCTTGTAGGCAGCATATGTAAGGGTTTTGTTTTCTTATCCATTCAGACCTCCTATGTATTTTGGAGCATGTAATCCATTTACATTTAAAGTAATTGGTTTTTTAAATTAAATTTATTGGGGTGATAATGGTTAGTAAAATTACATAGGTTTCAAGTGTACATTTCTATAATACACCATCTATATATCACATTGTGTGCTCATCACCCAGAGTCAGTTCTTTTTCCATCACCATATATTTGACCCACTTTACCCTCTAAAGCAGCGGTTCTCAACCTGTGGGTCGCGACCCCTTTGGGGGTCGAACGACCCTTCCACAAGCGTCGCCAGGTACTCATATGTGGGCGTATCTGCATGTGGGCCTGGAGACAGATAGAGGAGTGGTGTCTTAGTTCCTAAGACCACCGAAAATATGTGTTTTCAGATGGTCTTAGGCAATCCCTGTGAAAGGTTGAGAACCACTGCTCTAAAGTAATTGTTGGTAGATATGTAGCTATTGCTATTTTATTATTATTTTGATCTCCCCCCTCCACTTTGTCTTAAAGAAGTTCTAACATTCCTTGTAATGCTGATTTGGTGGTGATGAACTCTAGCTTTTTCTTGTCTGGGAAGCTCTTTATCTGTCCTTCGATTTTAAATGATAGCCTTGCTGGCTGGAGTAATCTTGGCTGTAGATCCTTGCTTTTAAATACTTCAAATATTTCCTGCCAATCCCTTCTGGCTTGCAAAGTTTCTGTTGAGAAATCAGCTGACAGTCTTATGGGAGCCCCCTTATAAGTTACTACTTGCCTTTTTCTTGCTGCTTTTAGGATTCTCTCTTTGTCTTTAACCTTTGCCATTTAATTATAATGGTCTTGGTGTGGGCCTGTTTGGGCTCATCTTGTTTGGGACTCTGTGCTTTCTGGGCTTGTGTGTCTATTTCCTTCACCAGATTAGGAAATTTTTCTGTTATTATTTCCTCAAATAGGTTTTCAATACCATTGCTCTCTCTCTTCTTCTTCTGGTACCCCTGTACTGCAAATGTTGTTATGCTTGATGATGCCCCAGTGGTCTCTTAAACTATCTTTATTGTTTTGGATTCTTTTTTCTTTTTGCTGTCCTGATTGGGTGTTTTGTGCTACTTTGTCTTCCAAATCACTGATTCAGTCCTCTGCTTCATCTAATCTTCTGGTGATTCCTTCTAATGCATTCTTCATTTCAGTTATTGAATTCTTCACTTCTGACTGGTTCTTTTTTCTGGTTTCTATGTCCTTTTTTATGCTTGCTATCTCTTGTTGAAGTTCTCACTAAGTTCCTTGAGCATCCTTATAACCCTGATTTGATCTCTGGAAGGTTGCTTGCCTCTATTTTGTTGTTTTTCTGGAGTCTTCTGTTCTTTTATTTGCAATGTATTTCTTTGTCTCCTCATTTTGGGTGCCTCCCTTTGTTTGTTTCTTTGTATTAGGTAGATCTGATACGTCTCCCTGTCTTGCCAGGTGGCCTTATGTAGTAGGTGCCCTGTGGGACCCTGGCACAGTCTCCCTGGTCACCTGTGTGGAGTACTCCAGGAATGTCGCTTGTGTGGGTTGTTTGTGCCCCCCTGTTATATTGGGTTGTCGGAAAAGTCATGATGTATTTTTCTGTTTTTCGTTGCAAAAATGCGTCATGACTTTTCCGACAACCCAATAGTTGAGACTTGATTGCTATTGGCATGTCAATGCATGGGATTGAACCTCAAGCTGACTGGCCGTGAGGTTTGGCTGCAACCACGGCTTACAGGCTGCTGTCATGAGGGCTTCCTCCTCAGAGTGGGATTCGCCCCAGTGGGCTCTGGTGTCTGTTGAGATCACCCTTTGGGTATGCCACTTGTGGGGCTAATTGGGTGGTGCTCTGCTGTGGTCTGAAGCCAACCTTGAAGTATGTTGGTTTTAGACCTTTTGGGAGGGTCTCCGTTGCAGGCCCAGGTCAACTACTGCCTGTGACCAGCCAGGGACTACCTGTAGGAGCTACAAAGCTATATATGGTTGGCCACTGTCTATGCTGAACCTCGAGGCATTGGAGAGGCCATGCTGCAAACTGAGGACAGATACCACCAGTACTGTGCCTTGGGTAGCTCTGCAAAAAGCCAGGATACTCCGAGGCCTGCTGCCAGCTGCCAGCTCCTGGCTCCCATAAGGCTCAGCCCCTGATAAAGCCTTGTGCTGTATGGAGTTGGGTGTGACGGGCTATGAGGCCAGCCCCTTTCGCATCTTCACTCCTTCTACCAGTCTCATCATGGCTGCTTCTTTATATCCATCATTATAAAACTTCTGTTCAGCTAGAGTTCAGATGGTTCTTCAGGTTGGTTATTCTATAATTTAGTTGTGATTTTAATGTGTTCACAGAAGGAAGCAGGCACAGTGTTTATCTAATTTTAATGTGTTCATGGGATGAGGCAAGCACAGCGTTTATCTACTTTGCCTTCTTGGAGCTCAAGTATTGCCATCTTAACATTGAGTCTTCTGATCCATAAGCATAGATAGGTGTCTTAATTTATTTAAATTTTCTTTCATTTCTTTCAGCAAAGTTTTGTAGTTTTCAGAATACAAGTCTTGTACTGCTTTTGTGAAAATTACTAAGCAATTTATCCTTTTTGGTGTAAATGGAATTGTTTTCTCAATTTCATTTTCAGATTGTTCATTGCTGATATATACAATACAGTTGATTTTGTTTATTGATCTTATATCCTGTAACCTGACTGAACTCATATTTTAGTTATAGTAGATTTTAGTGAATTTCTCAGAATTGTCTATATATATAAGATTACATCATCTGCAAATAGAGACCATTTTACTTCTTCATTTCCAATCTGGATGTCTTTTATTTTCTTGCCCAATTGCCCTGGTGAAAACCTTCTCCAGTACAATGTTAAATAGAAGTGACAAGAGCAGACATCCTTGTCTTATTCCTCATCGCAGAGAGAAAGCATGCATTCTTTCACCATTAAATATAAAGTTAGCTTTGAGGTTTTTGTATATGCCCTTTATACGGTTGAGGAAGTTCCCTTCTCTTTCTGGCTTGTTGAGTGGTTTTATCAGGAAAGGGTGTTGGTTTTTGTCAAATGCTTTTTCTTGTCTATTGACATGATCATGTTGGTTTTTGTCCTTTATTCCATTGTTATGGCATGGGCATTAATTGATTTTTCAGATGGTAAGCCAACCTTGCATTCCTGGAATAAATCTCACTTGGTCATGGTGTATAATCCTTTTTGTGTTGACAGATTCAGTGTGCTAATGTTTTGTTGATGATTTTTGTGTTTATATTCATAAGAAATATTGGTCTGTAGTTTTCTTTTGATGTCTTTATTTGATTTTGATATGAGAATAATAATGGCCTCATAGAATGAGTTGGGAAGTGTTCCTTCCTCTTCTATTTTTTGGAAGAGTTGGTGAAGAATTGGTATTAATTCTTACAAATGCTTGGTAGAATTCAGTAGTGAAACCATCTGGGCTTGGACTTTTCTTTGTGGGTAGCATTTTTATTAACTAATTCAGTCTTGTTATACGTCTATTCGTATTTATTATTTCTTTATCAGTTTTAGTAGTTTGTGTCTTTCTACAAATTTTTCCATTTTATTCAGTTATATTTTAAAGGAATTTAAATAATAACAAAAATCATATAATTACACATTTCTGGGGTTCTTCATTGCTTTGTGTATATCCATATTTCCATCTGGTATCATTTTCCTTCTGCCTAGACAGGACTTGTGCACGTCTGATGGTGATGAAGTCTTTTAGTTTTTTAATACCTAAAAAATATTATGCTTTTACTCTTGAAAGATATTTTTTCTGAGTATATAGTTCTAAGTTGACATATTTTGCCTTTCAGTTCTTAAAGATATTGCTTCACTGTCTTTGTTTCTTGTATGTCATGTGTTTTTCCTCTGGTCACTTTTAAGATTTTCTATTTATTATAGGATTTGATCAATAGATTATCATGTGCCTTGCTTTAGTTTTCTCTGATTTTTGTATTTGGGATTCATTGAGCTTATTGGATCTATGTGTCGATAGTTTTTTAGCCTTATTTCTTTGAATAGTTCTCCTAACCTGCCCCCCCCTTCTTTGGGGACTAAATTATGTATATATTAGGCTGCTTGAAGTTGTCACACAGCTTATTGGGTATTCTGTTTATGTTTTTTATTCTTTTTCCTTTTACATTTTGCATACTTTCTATGGCTATGTCTTCAATTCATTAGTATTTTGTTCTGAAATATCTAACCTGTTAATCACATCCAGTATATTTTTCATCTTCGACATTGAAGTTTTCATCTCCTCAAATTCAATTTGGATCTTTTTTATGCCACCGTGTCTCTACTTAGTTTTTGAACATGAACATCATTTAAAATATAGTTATAATAACTATTGTAATGTTCTTTTCTGTGAATTCCAACATCTAAATCAGTTCTAGGTCAATTCCAATCATTGATTTTTCTTCTTATGGGTTTGTATACCTGATAATTTTTGTTCGGACATGTGAATTTCATTTTGTGGGATGCTGGATATTTTTATATTCCTTTAAGTCGTTTTGAGGCTTGTTGTGCAGTTACTTGAAAACAGTTGGATCCTTTAAGATTTGTTAGGACTGGAGCCATGTTTAGTCTAAAGCTAATTATTTCATAATACTGAGGCAAGATCTTTTTGAGTACTCTATCCATTGCTCCATGAATTCTGAGGTTTTCCAGTCTGTCTGATGGGAACATGCACTATTCTTGGCTCTGTATGAGTGCTGAGTTCTGTGTCCTCTAATTTTTTGTGTGGTTCTTCCCTTACCTCAGTTAGTTTCTTCATGTGCCTGCACTGGTCAGTGCTCTGCTGAATACCCAAAGAATGTCCTCTTCAGATCTCTGGAGTTCTCTCTCTGTGCAGCTCTCTCCTCTGGGATTGTATCCTTTGAACCTAGCTGCCTTAGTCTCCTCAGACTGTCAGCTCCACTTCCATCTCATCCACTTAGAGAGTCTGTTGGGCTCTGTTTGGGTTCCATTCCCTGTGCTATGGCGTGGAAACCAAGGCAGTAAGCTGGACAATTGTTTGTTCCTTGTTTCTCCAGGGATTGCTGTCCTTTATTACCTAATGTTCAGTATCTTGAAAATCATTGTTTCATATTTTGGGGGAATTTTTTTTGGGGGATTTTGTTAATTCATTTTTGGTTGTTTCAAGTGTGAGAGTAAATCTGATCTTTGTTATTCCATCTTGGCTATAAGAGGAAGTCTTTTTAGTCTGTTTTAGAGAGTAAGACTTGATGGCTTCTAAGATGTTTTTGTTTTTTTTAACTCTGAGATCTTTGATTTTGTATTCCATATCTTTAACAGCTCATTTTTTCATCTCCACAGTATATCCCGTTCTCAGGATACTTAACTGTCTGCTGTTTATACTTAGAGGTTGCTTGGGATTAAATCTGTGCTATGAGTGAACCTTATTTATGATACAGACACATTACATAGAGCAATAGCAATCAAGGTATAACAGCAGAAAAATATATAAAAATTAAACCAGTATTTTTCAGGGTTTTTGGACCATAACCCACTTATAAATATCTGTGGAGATACATATATATATATATATATATATATAAAATTATGACATAAAACCTACTATATGTGATATACACTGCTATTTCGGTAGTGAGTTAAATTTTTCAAGATGCATAGTTATCATTTGGTTAACTAAAGTCCATTGTTTGTGGTCTACTAGCCATAAGAAGTTTCAACCTATCATACATTTTTTATAGATGTGTGCCACAAAAACACACCGAAGGCATCTAGGCTTTCCTAATATGTTAGAAAATGATTAGCACTGATGTTCCTTGGTGATTTTCTTCCATAGGTTCTGCTGCTCTGGTAGAAACCATCTGGTAAAAGCCTACTGTAGTATCATATCCTTCTGGACAAACACTTGGTTAGAATGGAAGTTCTCAGCGGCGGAGGCCTTCCCTGCTTCCTGTCTGCTAAGTTCTTAACCATCTCTATTTCTGTAGTTAAGAATCCTTAGTTTAGAAAGAAACATAGAAGAGCTAACACAACTGGTTGTGGTATGAATGGTACCATGTAATTTTGTAAATTTATGTAGGGTTTTTAATTTTTCCCTGTAAATGAACATTAAAATGTTCATGTTTTTTCCTTTATATAGATTCTAAACCTCTCCAGACTTGGATGAAATCTGTTGCTGTGTAATACAGTGGAAAGAATTATGTGATCTAATTCTCAAATAATCTACTGGAGGACTTTGGATGTAAAAATGTTTTTTAATGTGTTTTCCAAATGTCTGTGACCTTTTGAAATTGTTTTTCCCTCCACTTAATTTTAAGGCTCTTAGAATGACTGAGTTGAGCCATAGAAATTAATGAAATAGAATGCCTGAACTGAATAAACTGGAAGAACATATCTCTCTCTAGTAAGCCATTATTAGTATAAAAAGAACAATTCATAGAAACTCAGTTCCCAAATAGTGATATGCAGTAGGTGGGAAATGGTGTATTAATCGAAATATTTATTGTTTTACTGAAGAGCTATAAGCAATGTAATTTTCAAATAATAAGAGAACAGTAGAATCTATTTAACACAAAGTACGCTAAACATAATTTTAATGTTTCTTTGATTCATTCAGGAGGTTATGGGTGTGTAGACATTCGGTTAAGGGTATTATGTGTGATATTTTAGTGCTTTGTAAGATATTTTTCTTAATAATCTCTCCCAGAATTTACTGAGTATTCTAAATTGTATTGGCACCTCTCATGGTGCTTTGCGTGTGGTGGTCACATAGCTACGTTCACTGACGCTGCCAACAATTTGATGTACTTAAGGAAACAAAATTCTGATTGATTCTGATCTGTTTCTTTCAGAAAGGTCACCACCCATGTAATGGAATTTTATCTGATTCTCTAGATCAGATTCTTTTATTCTGGATATCATGGTGACAGTACAGGAAGTATGCATAATTTCTCATTTCTACAAGTAGTCCTGACTGCTGAAGGAAGAAATTTTTTAAGCTACAGCAGAATTCATTTTGGTACCTTTTATGGAAATCCTGATTTTATTTTTAATTTTTTGATAACCTTTTGCTAAAGGTATGAACAAGCAAAGAACTTATCTCACTAGGCAAGTCCACAATAATAAGAATGCCTAGAAGAGGACAGATTCTTCAGACCCGGACCCACTGGCTGCTGTTGGGTCTTGCTTTACTCTGCAGTTTGGTATTATTTTTGTACCTTCTGGAATGTGCCCCCCAGACTGATGGAAATGCATCTCTTCCTGGGGTCATTGGGGAAAATTATGGTAAAGAGTATTATCGAGCACTACTGCAGGAGCAAGAAGAACATTATCAAACCAGGGCAACCAGTCTGAAACGCCAAATTGCCCAACTAAAACAAGAATTACAAGAAATGAGTGAGAAGATGCGATCATTGCAAGAGAGAAAGAATGTAGGGGCTAATGGCGTAGGCTATCGAGGCAACAAGGAACAAGCACCTAGTGATCTGTTAGAGTTTCTTCATTCCCAAATTGACAAAGCTGAAGTTAGCACAGGAGTCAAACTACCTAGTGAGTATGGGGTTATTCCTTTTGAAAGTTTTACCTTAATGAAAGTATTCCAGTTGGAAATGGGTCTCACTCGCCATCCTGAGGAAAAGCCAGTTAGAAAGGACAAGCGAGATGAATTGGTAGAAGTTATTGAAGCTGGCTTGGAGGTCATTAATAATCCTGATGAAGATGATGAACAGGAAGATGAGGATGGTCCCCTTGGAGAGAAACTGATATTTAATGAAAATGACTTCATAGAAGGTAATGGGAACAATGTGTTGGTCCATAGTTATGTTAGTATAACAAATGCTATTATTGTATGCCAGGAATGTAAGTCAGCCATTTTCCATAATATTAAAACATTTAAGTTTTTATCTACTTCATTCCACCAAGAATTTGAAGTGAACTTTTAAAAAAAGTTATAATGTGGTCATAAAACAGTAGAGAACAAGAACCACGCAAATAGAATAAATCTAAGCTTATATAGAAGAATACCACCCAAGTTGAAGGGTTCTTAAAGCTGTTTGTGTATTTACATGTATATACAAGTATATTCACATTCCTCTGTTACCTGGTCTTGATGTTCTTTTTTTATATTTTTAAAATGTGTGAACTAAGGCTCAAGATTTCAAAGCCATTTGATAAAGGGGGAAAAAACTAATTTAGTAGATTAGTGGTTATTCTGTATTTTGGAGGGAGGAGAAGCATGTGTCAGAACATCAAAGAGGTATACATAATTTTTAAAAGCATATTTGACATTTGGAAAAGTAAAAAAATAATCCCTTTTCCTAATACAAACTTCAGAAAGGGCATGGGACTTTTATATGTCAATATGGGACATGACTCAAAAGTTGAGGCACACTGCTGTAAATTGAGATATTTGTTGTTATAGTTAAATAAATAATTATAGATTCCCTACCCATCTTTATCTTAATATCCTCTTCTAGATATTTAATTGCAGTCTTAAACTCATTTTAGATATAAACCTTTCTTAAAATTTCTCCTTGCTTGATTCTATAAACAGTCTACCACGTGTAGTTTTGTTGACCCTGACTTATCATGGATGTCACTTGCTATACCGTATAGAACACTTCGAGGTCTTCAGAGCCTGGCAGGGAGAGTGTTGTGCTTTTCTGTGGCATTTCAACTGTCTTCTCTCTGTAGCCACCTTGTTTTTCTGCTGTCACTTCCTGCCGTTTTTCAAAGCTCTTCTAATTTTTCTGCAAGCTCAGCTTTTTGTCTTTTCACTCTGTAGCTTATAGCAGAATTGAAAGCTATGGAGGAAGTGAGATAACTGAGTAACATGTAAAAAATCTTCACATCTGCCTGAAAAGAAAGGAACCAATGTCAGTTTTATATTCTACAGTTTCTGCTTATAACTATCCTTGGATTCTGTCACTTACAGGATTTTGCTCTGCATGGAACATAGTGTGTCCCTCACTTTTCCTCCACTGTGCCCCTCTCCTCACCAAAACTATAATTACTGACAACAACTGAGCAACTCATATTCCTCTTTCCAGACTTTAGCTTAGAAGACACTTCTAGGAAGTCATCTCCAACCTGCCAGTCTAATACAGCAGTGCTTCCTGTGTGCTCTTGCAGCCTCTGCCGTGTCCCCTTCCAGGGTCCTTGTCATATGGCATTGCCCATTCCCTGATTGGGAGTTCCTGCTCAGCTGTAAGCCTCAGGAGGAGTGGACCAGGTCTATCATGTTCTCCGTTTTATTCCCAGATATTGACAGAGTGACTCATGCTTCTGTAGTCTGACCTTTCTCACATCCATACTTCTCTTCCAAAGGCATCTCAGATCACCATGTTTAAATCTATACTGATTTTTCTTTGTCCATCTTCACTGTATTCAATGTATGTGTGTATATGTGTGCGCGCATGTGTGTGTATCACTGTATTGTTGTTCTTCATTGCTTTATTGTTTTACCTCTCTCACTAAACTGACCTTTCCTCAAAACTGGGACCACATAGCCCTCTTTATACCACCTGTGGCTGACACAAAGGCACTCAGTTCATTTTTGTTGAGTGAACTAAGCATAGAAGTTTTGACTCTCAGGTCTGGAATTTAATACTGCTAGAAGTAAGTTCTTTCTTTTCATCACGTAGTTATTGTGTTAATAGGCTCTACTATTAAAAAAATCATATGTGAAAAGGAATAATTGTCATTTGGAGCATGTGTTATGGATCGAGCAGTGAACTTCTTTTAACCTCTTTTTCTTTTAAAAAAATAGTTGTTACTGACTGTACAGTAGGGATGAATATTTTCATAAACAGATGAAAACCCTACATATCTGGTTTCATACTTTTGATCTTTGAGTAAAATCAATGTTCACATTGAATTTGTGAGTTTTGACATGGAGACATCTTTGTCCCTGGCTTTTTCTAGGCTATTATCGCACCGAGAGAGATAAGGGCACACAATATGAACTCTTCTTTAAGAAAGCAGACCTTATGGAATATAGACATGTCACCCTCTTCCGCCCTTTTGGACCTCTCATGAAAGTGAAGAGCGAGATGATTGACATTAGTAGATCAGTTATTAACATCATTGTGCCGCTTGCCGAAAGAACTGAAGTGTTTGTGCAGTTTATGCAGAACTTCAGGTAATCTGGGGTTAATGATTTGGCTCAGTGCGCCTGAAAATGTCACACCTCATGCACATCTACTTAATTTAGCTTCACTGAGTATGACTGCGTAGAATTACAGGATAATTTTATAGGCTTTGGGGAACTTTATTTTTTGATATTCTTTTTTTTTTCTTAAAGCATGTGTAGTATATTGTGTTATTGACAGTTTGAACTGTGATGTAACTTGAGGGTGACAACTATAAAAAACTGAATTTGATGACTTTTATAATTACATGCGAATTCATGTTAGGACAAGTTGAATGTTAAAAATAACGTTATTGAGGCATAATTTGCATATAATAAAATCCACCTATTGTAGGGATACAGGCTTCATGACTCTGGACCAGTGTGTACCCTCATGTAGCTACCTCCCTAATTAAGATACCAGACATTGTTCTCTACCCAGAAAATGCCCTTGAGAACAATTTGAGCTTTAAAATTTAAATAAATTTTAGAAATACATTTAACTAAAAATTGGGACAAAGTTATTCCACCTTGGGAAGCAGAGACTAACAATTTTTTTAAGATTTTATTTTTCCTGCCATTAAATTTGGATATTTTAAAATGCTGGTGTTAAAGAATTAACAACTACATATTAGAATAACTATTTGAGGCAAGTTGTGCTTTTTTATTGTAGCAATTGCCGTGTTTTAAATACTTTATTATGGTAGTTTTAATGTTTGTAACCCCAATTTTTATTCTCATATTGAAACTGTTGGATGTAAAAGTTAATTAATTCTTCTGTAGAAGAATATCTAGAAATCATGCTTCCAAATGACTTCTGCCTGTTTGAAATAGCTTACTTCAGGCCTGATTTCCTAAAGCATATTTTTAGTGCTTGGAATTTCCTTCAGATGCTCCATTATTCTCTACAGTAAGTAATCTCATTGGTGGCAGATATTTATTTCTTGATGATCGATGTAATTTCTCGTACTGCCAGTCTGAAAACAAAAACCTCTTGAATCAAAACATGAATATTTATGTACTTGGTTCTGAACTGATTGGACTTATTTCCTTGGGTAGCTTGTAATTTGCTTCTGAAGGCAATACCAACCAGAGCAAAAGTTCCCAAAATGTTTTGAAATTTGGCAACATTGTTGAACTGCTTCCATGTCCCTTTAAGGGTTGCACTCATGTAGACATATAGGTTGTTATTTATTTTCTGTGATGCCTTTAATAATTCAGCAATATTACTGCTTTTACCTTTTCTTAAAACTTCACATGATTTTGTTTTAAATTAGTAATGCCTTGTTAATTTTCTTGTTAAAGCTTCATGTGATTTCTTTCTGAATGAGGAGAGCCTCATATTTTCTTAAATGAACTTTATTTTTCCGTTCTCTTAGGGAAGTATGTATTCATCAGGACAAGAGGATTCATCTCACAGTGGTGTATTTTGGTCAAGAAGGACTGTCTAAAGTCAAGTCCATCCTAGAATCTGTCACAAGGTTGGTGAGCCATGTCCACCTTGAAGTCCTTGGTATATACTATATAACATTAGCAGAGTGAGAATGTCAGATGTTTGGAGTTCATGAGTTAATTTGGAATAGCCACTGCTTAAAAGTTGGCTGAGCATGTGAATGGTGGTGAGAAGTTCCCCATTTCACCCATTTCGAGGTTCACTCATGCAACTAATTCTAAATGACTCATCTTCCCTCAGCCTCTTAGTGGACAGCGTGGCATGATCAGGGTGCTCACTCTCTGTAGTGCACTCACCTTCTGTGTATCTGCCTCCATTTATTATTTCTTCATTTTCTCCTGTTGAACTTTCCCTTTTTCTAAATCTCATCCCTTTGATATCATCTCCTGAGCTTTTCTCTTACTTGTCACCTTTCTTTCCTTTCATTTCCCCAGGTTCCTTCTTCTCACCCTGTAAATGATACTTGGGTCTTCCCTTATCCTTAAGAAACCCCCAGCTGACTGCACAGAACCCAGTAGCTACTGTTAGGTTCCTGTCGTTTCACAACTAAACCTCACAGGACAGTAGTTCTCTCACCAAGCAACTCATATAGTACCTGGCACATAGTAGGTGCTCACAGGTTTGAATGAGTGAATTAGTAATTCCATAATACTCCATCATTAATTCTACAGCTTCTCAGCCTTTTCATCTCTAAATTATGGCCCAACTGCCAAATTCAGCCTTTTCTCTGTCATCCTTTTTATTGCCTTTTTACATTGGGCACCTGACGTGTACTTCCTTCATGACATGTCCCTCTGATGTTTGTAAAATGTAAGTATTTATAAATGTAAATATGTTCTAATGTAAAGTAGTAGGTTGATTGTCTTTTCTGACCACACCAGTTCTGTATCCTTTACTTTTTGGTTTGCCTTTTTGCCAGTTGTGGCCGTTCCCTGAGAGCCCAGATTTGGCTGGACTCTTCATTCTTCTTGAGTCATTCAACAAACGTTCACCGAGTCCCACCAACCATGTTCCCAGGGCACTGCTCGGAAGGCTGGGTGGTTGGACAGGACAGGGCACAGTAGAAGGATTTGTAGTCCCCACCCTGGAGGGATCTCTCCTGGCACTGATGTGTAAACACACACGTTGCCTTGTCCCCTACACTGGCTTCTCCTTCTGATGGCCCTCTCCCATTTCAGAAAGACCATCCTCATGATCCGGGCTGACAGCCGGGTCTTTCACTCACTCTCCACCTCTGAGCACTCAGTTCCTGCTTACTGCCATGACCTCCGCTCTGTCCTTTCCTTACTGCTGCCACCACCCAGCTTCCTCCTCCCTCCTTTGCTTCCCTTCTCTTCCCTCCATACCATTTGCAGGTCACCTGCTAAGTGCCAAGCATATATTGGTATTCCTGAAGTCGTCCCTGCATTAATCGGTACTCCTCTGTGGCAAATGATGGAAACCTTTTGAGCTTGCTCAAGGAAAATTAGAGCGTTATTGAAGAATCTTGAGTAACTCGCAAAACTAAAGGGATTATTACAACCAAATCTGGGGAAGAAAACCAAAACAGCTTTGATCTCTTAGGGACTGGAAGCAAAGACTGGAATAGCATCAAAATTCTCTTGTTGCCTCCTTGTCCATTTTTCTCTGCATGTGGACTTAATTCTCCTGTTGCATATGGGCTTCTTCCACATGTGAGGTATATGGCTCTTGGCGGCTCTGGGCTCACATCTTCTCAGCCTTGCCATCAGAGAGGAAAGAGCCTTCTCCCAGATCCAGCTGAGAAAACCCCAGGGAACAGCTTTTGCCCCCTCTTGAGCCAGTCACTGTCCAGGTAGGGGTATTGTGATTGGCCCAGCCTGATTGGTCCCCACCCCTAGGAAATTACTGTGGTTGGGGTATTTGATGATTAGTTCCTCCATTTGGTGCCAGAGCATGAGGTAGTGATCACCAGTTTTCCCCAAAGAAGGGAGAGATTTGTATCCCACACAAGGAGGGGCACAGGGGCACTCGGAACTCGAAGTGCAGTCCATACACTATTTGAGCCTTTGCTTCCATGTCTCCGTTTCCTGTCCTGTATCCACTGTAAGAGTAATCTTCCTAAAATGTTCCCTTTTGACGCAGCTATGCCCTAGTACAGGAGTTCTCCACCTTTAATATCAGGGTCACCTGGGGGCTTATTCAGACACACATGCTTATCTCTCCCCCAGCATCTGATAGGAGTCTGGGGTAGGACCTGAGAATTTACTTTTCTCACACATTCCAGGGAGGCTGATGCTCTGGGTGGGGCAACTTCACTGTGAGAACCGCTGCCCTTGGCCCCTGGCAGGAAACCCCAACTCCTCCTTGTCTTTAGGACACTGACCAAGTTCTCTAACTCCTCAGGGAATGTCTTCCTCGGCTGACCCTTTTCTGGTCTTTTCTCACTGTTGCCATTCTAGGGTCCTTCTGTGCCAATCTGATTTTTCCGATGCCTGATCTCGGAATGCTTTGTAGTTTCTCACCTCTTGGCCTTTGAGGATAATTAATTGTATGACCTTTACATTCACCACTGAATTCAGGATTTTAAACAAGGCAAAGTTTCAATTTTAATTTTAACATCTTCTCTAACTACTCCAGACAAAAGCAATGTTTTTTCCCCAAAACTGCTGTTTAGTCATTCATTCAGCAAATATTTATTGAACTCCAACTCTCTGAAGGGTACTGTGTCCATAGTCGTGCACAAAACAGAATCCCTGCTTTCGTGGAGTTTACATTCCAGTGCGGGGGGACACTCAAACATGTCTGGTGAGGAAAACAGCTGGGCAAGCGGATGGAGATTAAAGAGAGAGGGGTTGGGGCTGCTTCGCATGTGGTATGGGGGCATCTCTCTGATAAGAGGATATTTGAGCAAGAATATGAACAGCTCAATAGGAGAGCACTGAGTATGTATTGTTCACGTGGAATGCATTCGCTCTTACCAGACATAACAGCTGTTTTTCTGTGTGTGGATTTCTTTCTTCCACAGTAGGCTCCTAGGGCCCTGAGGCGCAATGGCCCCTCCTTAACAGTTACTAACCCTCTCACCACCACCGTGTTGCTGCAGCTGTGGGCGTGTAGTGATTGTCTGCTTTTAATGACAATCATGTACATAAAACTAATGAGTTTTTTCCCCTGTATGAATGTAGAGCCAACATAATAAAGCATCAGAAGTGTAAAACGTATTTGTAAGTTGTGTGGAAGGAAGGGAGTTGTTAGACTTTAAGTGGGACTTAAAATTTGTTGTATGTGTTTTTCTCATAGTGAGTCTAATTTTCATAATTACACCTTGATTTCATTGAATGAAGAATTTAATCGTGGACGAGGACTAAATGTGGGTGCGCGAGCGTGGGACAGCGGAGAGGTCTTGATGTTCTTCTGTGATGTTGATATATATTTCTCAGCCGAATTCCTTAACAGCTGCCGGTTAAATGCTGAGCCAGGTGCGTAAAATGTTAGTAGGTGAGTTGAGTGTAGAATTTAGAACAATGTCAGCACATCCCATATTTTGAATCTAGTTTACTATGGTTTTTTAAAGTTATATTGGGCATAATTAACTGGAATATTAAGTAGAAAACAAACTTTGTCCATCTGAAGTTCATAACCTTTGTTCTTTTATGGCCAAATTCCAATGTCTACATTTGAATCCAAATAAACAAATGCAAAGAAATAAAAAAGTCTTGAAATTAACAAGGAGGAAGCAGCCCCTGTCAGAAAAAGTCCAAGCAGACTGTGTGGAGATGTGTGGGTAAGGAGTGCTCTGCCCCAGACGATGGCGTCAGTGCACGTGCATGCATGCAAAGGTCTAGATAACGACAGTGCCCGGTTTCCATACTTTGCCTTTTGGAATTATGTACTGTATTTTGCTTTATGTTATAGGTATTTTTAGAAAATGTATGAACAAATTATATTTTTATAAATCAAATCTTTAAATGTGAAAACGTTTTCTGTATTAAAAAATCTGGTAGTGTTTTTATATAGGACTATTTATATCATGCAAATATTACTTTCTTATTAATCACTTTGGTGTGATAATTGCCAGGAACTCTCTTTGAGAGCCTAGTGAGTAAATAAGGGTTAGGTTTACTTTTGTTACATTAGACAGCATGAAGTTCAAAACGTGAAAGCTGAAGGAGACATATTTGCTCAATGTCAAAAGAAATATTTTTATATCCAGAAATAGATTTGCCTCTGGGGAACTGAGCTCCCCATCCTTGAGTGGGTTTTGAGGAAGGTGAGCAGAGCATGTGCTAGGAGTCTTGTAATAAACAGGCTACCAGCTTACTCACAGGGTCCTTGGCTGTCACTGAGCACTTTATATTACGTGTGACGGAGGCCAGTCCTAGCAAGGGCTCCCTGTTGAGGGGAGCTGGGTGGTTAGCCAGCCTCTAAGGTCCCTCCACTGCTGTCAGTTTGAAAGATAATGATGAGGCCTTCGGCAAGTGCATCAGGTATTTTTAATTTTTTCCACCTTGTCCAAATCTTATTCAAATCTATCTGCAGTACTATACTTAATTATTCTCTATGTATTTATTCATTGTACAGTATTCTTTAGATTTAGTGTTTTTCTAGTTCATTTTGAAGGGTGGATTTAACAAGTTTCTAAGTTTCTTGGTGATTGCCAGAGGTTAACCTATATCTACTACTGTAATTAGATGAAATAATGAGTAAATAAATGGCTCACCTAATAAAGAGCTGAGAGAATGCCTTTGTGCATCTTCCCAAGGTCAAGGGAATAAACGTGTGGAGCACTCTTTAGTCTATTTTTTTCTCTGTTCTTTTGCAAGGGTATAGTTTTATAGCCTCACCTACTGATACATTATAAAACCATCACGTTCATCAAATTGGTAGCCTGAATATTGATAAAATAATATTGATAAAGTAAAATCATCATATGGGATCAAAGAAAAACTTTAACAAAATATTAATAGATATTGTAATACAAATCAGTCCTTCATTTTATGACTTCTCCTTTGTGTGATGTATATGTATATTTTTATTTATAGGTAAAAAGGTGTTTTACCCTGTGGTGTTCAGTCTTTACAACCCTGCCATTGTCTATGCCAGTCAGGATGTGCCCCCTCCTGTGGAGCAGCAGCTGGTAAGACTCTCACCTGTTGGGAAAGGCCACAAGGATCCCTGCAGGTTCCGTTATGCTTGTTTCACAAGTAGAAAACAATGTTTCAATTAAAAACGGTAGTTATTACAAACACATTTTCACAGTCTCTAAACCGCCCCCCCCCCCGCCAAAATGCTATCATGCTTTCACATTTATTGTTTTAGAATTAAATGTCATTCTGGAGGGAAAAAGAAAAGTTTAGGCCACAGAGAAAAGCTTCATATCCCAGAATGTGAAAATTGTACAGTTATTTCTGCCAACGTATTTATAGTAATACAAAAAATTAATTTTAAAATCCTTATTAGCTAGAAATTAAAACTACTAGATAAAAAGGAGTAACATACTATGAGAAATTACTTAGAAAGTCATGGCATGGGAATGTCACATGTCAGAAATTTTAAATAACTTACTGTGTTAGAATAATTTAGATTTACAGAAAAGTTAGAGAAGATAGTATGGAGTGTTCTTAGACTTTCCCCTAATGTTAACAGTTTCCCCTAATGTTAACATCTTATGTAACCATGGTTTTTTTTCAAAATTAAGAAATTAATATTGGTAAGTTACTACTAACTATACTGGAATTTTTTAGGATTTTACGTTTTTCTACTAACGTCCCTTTTCTGTTCCAGGATCCAGTATAGGCTACTGTATTGCATTTAGCCTAATTTTTTTATTGTTAACATTAAGAAAAAGTGGACACGAACTAAGAAGTCAATTTAAGATATTAAAAAAATGAATGACTCAAAGGGGAAAAAATAAAGATAAAGATAGAAATTAATGAACCAAAAGTAATAGTTTGACAAATGTAAGAGGTTATTCTTGTTATGGAAAAAAATTTTTAACCACATAGTGGGTAGATTTGGGGTAAAAAGGAAAACTTTGGAAATTAAAATAAGAAAACATTGAGAGATGGTGCCAACTTGGGCCAGTGAAGCAGCGTCCTCCACAACTAGACTGAAGAACAAAACGACAGCAACTTGTCTGTTCCCCTTCCCCTAATTCCCCANAACTTGGGCCAGTGAAGCAGCGTCCTCCACAACTAGACTGAAGAACAAAACGACAGCAACTTGTCTGTTCCCCTTCCCCTAATTCCCCAACACTGTTCCCATCCCCCCAATTACCCAATAAAAAAATCTAAAAAAAAAAAAATAAAGAAAAGAAAAAAAAAACATTGAGAGAAATCAGTTTTATATGGTAAGTTTTAAAAATTCTATTAATAAATTGAAAGATTTGGGAATTTGTAAACCATTAACATGAGCTAAGTTCATGATAGTATTTTATAAAAGCTCATGTTAGTATTTATAAATAAAAGATATGGGAGCTCTGAAGACTAATTGCTGCTTAAAAGGTTAGAACAGTTTTCAAAAAATTACCCTGCAATTGCATAGATGTAATGTGTTACTGGTGAGGTTTTCCAAATTTTTTACGAACAGGTAATATTAGTACCATATCCACTTAATGTATTTTATGAGGCCAGTATTATCTTTATACCAACCCCTGGCAAAGCATAGACACGGCACGCACATGCTCACATTCACGCATGCACACACATACATGCAAACGTACGCACGCACACACATTACATCTCTGCCTTATCTGTAGGCCAGTATTACTTAGGAATATAGATACAAATGGGTTCACATGGCAAACCAAGCACCCATATCTGCCCTACCTGACACCCTAAATCCTTTGTAAAAATGAATTACAAAGAAAAAGGCATGTTAGTATGGGAAGTGAGAGAAGTGAAAGGCATATATAGTATTGGAAAATGAGAGGTGCCATTAAAAGATCTAAATTTTGAGAAATTTCTGTAAGATGGCAGTAGTTGGTATGGGATTGATGGAGGAACCATCTGGAACATGTTCAGAGGATACTGAAAATGGGCCTGCTGTGCATCCTCTGGGCTCACAGAAACAGAGCAGTGGAGTGTGTCTGCTTCTCTGGCGGGGAGGTGGGTGCCGAGCAGGAGGCATCACAGAGATTGGCCTTCAGGCTGAGGCAGCATATGTGGCTCTGGAACCAGAAGGGCAGGGCCGGGTTCTGGGAATACTGAGCTGTAGGGTGGAGAGGGAACCCCAGACTGGGAGATAGCTGCCAGGCACATTCTGCTGAGACCAGGTTCAGCCCCTGCTCCACTGTTTCTGGAGATAGACCCCTGCAGTAATCACTAGCTAACACCGTGGGCTTTTGAACCATGATTTCTGAACCAAAAGTGAGTAGCAGTTAACGAAGACTAACCAAACACTTGGGGAAAATCAATGCTGTGAAACAAAGGTACCAAATTTTATACAGAAAAGTTAACACATGAGATTATGAATACAGACAAAAAACAACTTTAAATATATCTCTAGGGACATTAGAGAAAACATTAAATTCAGAAAACCAGACTTATTGCTCAGAGAGGATCAGGACTTGGAAATTATGAAAATACAAAATTCGATAAATGGGCTGAATGTCAGAATGGTCACTGGTGAAACAAATTTGTAAACTAGAAGATAGGTCACTTGGGCACATAAAGATCAAGAGATGACGTGAGAAAAAAATTGAGACATGAGGACTCAATCTAGAAGTTCCCAAATTGTTTAATAGGAGTTCCAGAAGGGAGAGAACAGACAGAGGAGGAAATGGAAGAAAACTCCAAAGAGCTAAGACAAGTATTCTGGCATTTGAGGGACAGTCCTGATGGCTTCCAGAGCTACCAAAAATAACAAAACCTAGCTTGTCTATAAAGGAGTAGGAATCAGATTGCCACTCACCTTCTTTTTGGTAAAATTGGTGCTAGAAAACAATAGAGCAATACCTTGAACATTCTGAAGAAAAATAACTTTGATTCCAGAATCCATATTGAGAGCAAAAGAGACACTTTTAAACATTCAAGGACTCAAAGTTTACTTCTCACAGTACTTTTCTGGTTCAGCAGAATGAGAAATGAACATACTGAAAGAGGAAGACCTGAGAATATAACACTGGTCAACAACAACCAACACTATAAAACTTTTATTTAAACAATTCTTGGTGAAATGTAATAAAGAAGAACTAGAAATTGGGGATTTAAAAAGTCTAAGGGTGCATACGTATGTACATTACCTTACTCTGTCACCCAACAGGGCCTAGAAGCAGTGGCACCTCAAGAGAAACAAGCACACCCAGTTCCCAGATCTTAGTGTTGGGTCAGGAAATAGAGGAGCCTGGAGCTTCCTGTAGCTCCAGAAAGTAAAGACGCACTCAAGTGACAAAAGAATGGGCGAATGTCAGAGAGAAACAGGAGCCTGAAAGGGCCCCCAGTGATAAAGCTGAAACATTTGGAGCAACAAAATAAAAACATAGTACTGAATCATAACCCCAAGCATCAAATAAATGCCAATGGGTCCATAGTGATATAAAGGAACGAGTGGATAAATAATAATAATAAGTGGATAGATAGATTGATTAGATAAAATAAGATAGATTAGATAGGGAGGCAGAGACAAATCTTCCTTACAGAATTCCAAATAACGTAATAGATGCTCCCTTTCCCAGAAGGTGGAGCTAGGTGACTTAACTTCCAAAGAATTGAGTATAGAAAGAGAAAAACGAACTTTTCAGCTGATAAACCTGACAGACACCCCCTTGGCCAAGTGAGCGGGGAAGGTTACCATTACCATGGTGGTTGTGTACCCCGATACAATGTGGTAGGAAGGGCACTTCACCTCTGCAGTCTTCCTTCCAAAGACCTATAACCCCAATCCAATCATGAAAAAACCTCAGACAAACCCTAAATGAGGGCATTCTACAAAATACCTGACCAGTACTCCTCAAAACTGTCAAGAGCTCAAAAACAAGGAAGACTGAGAAACTTGTTCTTTGAGGAGACCAAGGAGACATACCGGATAAATGCAGCGTGGTGCCATGGACTGGACCCTGGGGCAGAGGAGAGGGCAGAAAAGGACAAGCTGGTGGGATCAAATAAAGTTGGCTTTAGGTCATAGTAACGTGCCAGTCAGCATTCATTTTTTAATTTTGACAAATGTACCACAGCAATGTAAGATCATAACATTTAGGGGAAGTTAAAACTAAGTGAGAATTACATGGGAACTCTCTTCAATATTTTGCGACTTTTCTGTAAATTTGAAGTTATTCTAAAATATAAAGGTTATTTATAAGAAAGTTACTTGATAAACAAATTGTCAAGAGATGAAGGTGAAAAGGTATGTAAAAGCATGCTAATATTTTTGTCTGGCTTTGGGGGATATGGAGGTAGGACGATTTAAATGTGGGTTCATCCTATATGTTGTATAGAAAAATAAGTGCTTGCACTTCAGTTTCTAGTCTCACTACTTTGTAACCTTTGCAAGTTACCTAACTTTTTTAAGCTTCAGTCTCCTCACGTAAAACACAAAAGCTTGCTCTCCTTAATGTTTAAAGATATATTAAAAGTAAGTAGGAAATACACCAGTAGAAAAAAATGGGTAAAGGATAGTGGGTAATAATTCACAATAAAAATTTAAATAGCCAACCTTATTAAGAATAAAAGAGCAGTACAATGTGTTTTTTCTCCTGTTAAATCGTTGTATTTAGAAGCAGCCATGCACATGAGGCTGGCAGGCTGAGGGCTCATCCATCCCTGCCAGTGGTGTGGGGGTGTAGGTAAGTCCTGGGTCA
Source organism: Hipposideros armiger (assembly GCF_001890085.2). Classification (NCBI taxonomy): domain Eukaryota; kingdom Metazoa; phylum Chordata; class Mammalia; order Chiroptera; family Hipposideridae; genus Hipposideros; species Hipposideros armiger. The sequence goes on from NW_017731826.1 coordinate 669,315, forward strand.
GGAGTGTTCAGACAGGTCCATCTCTGACCCCAGGACTCGGCACTTCCAGGAACTCTAGTGAGGAGATCATCAGAGCTAGAGAGTAGCAATACACATGATACTGGCAACAGTAATTCTCCAAATAGTGATGACCCCTTCTATGCCAGCCACTGTTCACCACTGGAGCCCCAACACCTAGAACCACGTAGGCATGGTTATTGTGCACAAGAATCTTTATTCTGGTAGGAAGAGACAGAAAATAAAATAAATTAACAAATACCACATAATCATTCAATCAGGCCAAGAAGTGAAGAGTGATTAGGTGGTTTCCGTGGTGTGTTTGGTCAGAAAAGCCTTTCTGAGGTGGGGCTGTTGGAGGGGCCATCCGGACAACAGGAAGAAACCTGGTACATAGTGATCAAGGGAATGTGGTTCCGGGCAGAAGGAGCAGAGTTTCCTAAGGGGGCTGGAGCCCAGTGGGTGAGGGGCACAGCTGGGCGGGGGCCTGGAGGGCATGTTATTCCCAGACAAGGAGTTTGAATTTCAGGCGAAGTATGACAGATAGCCTTGGGAGGGTTTTGATTCTGTGGGGAAACAGATTTGTGTGACTCCAGCTGCAAGTAGCCAGTTAGGCTTTTGCAGGCCAGAGAAGGTGACTGACTTGAGTGAGGGTGGCAGTTGTGGAGGAAGGTTTGGGTATGATCTGAAGACGGAGTTGACAGAGATGTGGGGACTGAGGGAGAGACAGGAGTGGCAGGAGGAGAGGTGAGAAGTTGAACATGAGTAGCTGTGGGTGTTGTTTATCAAATGTTAAGGGAAGGTGCCAGGGTGCCAGTAGGATGCATGAACCTAACTAGCAGTGTGCAAGAGCCAGTGTTGGAGATCGTTGCACCCCACGTGCTTGGGAGAATGTCGGGCAAAAAGGCAGTAAAATATTAGCAGTCAAGGATTGTGCATGATTTGAGCTTCTGTCTACTTTCTTCAGTAGAAATGTATTGTTTTAAAAATCAAACAAAACCAATGACTTCTTTCCCCAAGTTTGATAATGCCTGAAGAGTTTTTAAAGAAACTGAATTATAAACAAAGTCATATTATTTGTGAGATCAGAATTGGCATGGGGTAGAAATGTCAAAGTGGGTGTTTTATTTTAATGCTTTGCACCAGGGTTATATTTTGACCACAGAGATAAGAATATTAGAGCTTAGTCTTGGTTTTGCCATAAAAATTATACCTCTATACATTTATTGGTTTATTCATTGAACAAATATTTATTGAAAACCTCATGTGCCTGGCATTGTTCTAGGTGCTGGGGATATAGCAGTGATCAAAATAACAAAAGGTCCTGCCTTCCAGGAGCTTTACATTCTAGAAGGGGAAGAAGCCCTCCTTGAAGGAAAAAAAAGGAAAAGGAAAACGTGTACCTCATCTCTTAGCCCCAACTTGAGCCAATGCTGCCTGGTGCCTTCTGTTTTCCAGTCGGGTCTCCTATTCTGCACTGCAGCTTTTCAGACTATCCCCACTCTTCTCAAAACTGTGTCGTCTACAGACCTCTGTATTCCTTGGATCCCTGCTGTCTGCAGGAATTGCCATGTGGCTGCTTCACAAATCATGCAGATACATTATGGCCAGTACCCAGATCTGCGTCATCGTTCCTTCTCGCCCGGCCCCTGCTCCTATGCCCCCACCCTTGGGTGTGGCACCGTCACATGCTCACTGTTTAGGACTGCAGCCTGCCCTCATCCTTGGTTGATCCTTCCCTCTCACCCCCCCCCCAACTTCTGCCCATTCAGTTACTTGCTAACTTCTGTCAATTCTATGTCCTAAATCCTGTTTACACCCAGCCAGATTTTTCTTTCTGTGCGTACCACAATAGTCTACACCACCAGCTTCCCATTCCCAGATTATAACTTCCCATTTAACCAGCCTCCCTGCCTCCCTTCTTAACAACCCTTTTTATGCTTCTCTATACTCTAGCCAGAGTGATCTTCCAAAAACATCATCTGATCACTTACTCCTTGTGCCGCAACTCTTCAGAGAATTCCCCTTAGGATGAAGCCCAAACTATGTGACCATGCACACACAGTTCTCTGTGATGTGGCCCTGCAGACCCTCAAGGCCAGGGGTCAGCACTGTGCATCCTGCAGGCCACATCTGTCATGCTGCCTATTTCTGTATGGCCCGTGAGTTAAGAATGGCTGAAAAAATATTCTTTTTAAAAGGATATTTCATGGCATGTGGAAATTATATTAAATACAGAATTCAGTGTCCATAAGTGAAGTTTATGGGAACATGTGTGCTCGTTTGATTACTTCCTGTCAGGGACTGCTTTTCACACTACAGCGGCAGGCTTGAGTGGTCACAGCAGACTGTTCCGCAGAGCCTAAAATATTCCTATCAAGTCTTTGCAGGAGGTGTTTTCCAAGCCCTGGTCTACAGTGTGGGCACCTCTCCACCTGAATCTAGTGTCTCGTCCACCATCTTTACCCACAGTGCTCTCTGCCAACCCCAGGCCTTTGCACAAATTGTCCTCTTGCCTGGATCTTTCCCCCTGCAAGTCTCGCACTTACTTGGCTGACTGCTGCTCTCTCAGATCCCAGTTCCAGCTTCATTTCTTTGAAGAAGCTCTCAGAATGCTGCAGTTTGAATGGGGTACCTCACTCTCTTTTCTGTCGTCCTCCTAATATCTGTGTCCCCACTCCCCTCTGTACCCCACTTGGACTCCACGGTAAGTCCTTCCCACAGTTTCTATAATCACCTCACCTCCCTATCGTTCACTCCCTCGGGGTTCTCTGAGAACCCAACCCTGGTGAAGGGCAACTGTCAGCCAGGCCCAGAGCATGGGATGTGCAGGGTGAGAAAGAGCTCCTGCACGGCCTTGCTGTAAATACAGAGCACAGACCTCAGGGCCCCCAGGCAGCCCCATAGCCCTGCGTCTCACCCTAATGCCAGCTGTCTCTCCTCCAAGCCAGCCACGCCCCCTTGTGCCTCCCAGTACTCCTCACCACTCCTCACTCTCCACGTAGATTGCTTCATATTTCACTTAGAAAACAGAAGCTGTGGACATTCACTTCCTTATTCTGTCACGAGCTCCATCAGCCTAACTGCCTCTGTCACATCCTCAGCCTCTCTCTGTTCCCAGTGAAGGAGCTACCCGTATCCCTTCGTAAGGCCAGCCTTACTTTCTCTGTTCAACTAGAGCTCATCACCTAAACAGGACACCCTCTAGCCATTCCTCACTCTCTCTCCTAGCCTAACATTTTGTCCCTTCTAGATCATTACCATAAGCATACAAAAATACTGTATTACCACTAACCTCTTAAAAACATCAGTAGTCTGTCTCAACCCCCGGGTCTCATTCTTTTGCTCTTGCCATAGCGTTTCTTTGCGGTTTGTCAGACACTCACTCCAAGGAGGCTCCTGCCTCAGAACCATGGTGCATGCTGCCCCCTTTCCTGGAGTGGTCACCAGATCACCTCCTCAGAGAGACCGTTTGTAGCCATTCTATCCAAAATGAGCTTGCCCTCTATCATGCTCTCCCCTTGTCCTACTGTATTTTTCTTCCCTAGTGTGTATGCCCACCTGAGATGTATGTTTGTTTATTTATTTACTATTTTCCCATCAAAATGAAGTCTCGGTGATGGTGGAGATTTTGTCACCTCTGTTCACTGCTGTGTCTCAGCTCCCAGAACCATGTCCACAGTTTAAACACTTGTTGAATATATGAGTAACACAAAGGAGGCTTATCAGCCTTCAACTTTTACTTGATTCTGGGGACTCAGTACCATCAAAGTCCCAATTTTACTTCTCTGCTTGGACTTGAGTGGTGACAGCCTCATTTGAAAGCTGTTTTCCCTCGTGGTGGAAAGGGACTGTAACGGTTCCAAACATCACATCTTCGCCCTACATGGGGGGTGGCAAACTTACTCTGTGAAAAGCCACATAGAAGATACTTTGGGCTTTGCAGGCCATACAGTCCATGTGGCAATTACTCAGTTCTGCCATTGTATCATAAAAACAGCCATAGACCATTTATAAACAAATGAGTGTGCTGTTTTCCAATAAAATCATTTACAAAACCCGGTGCAGGTCACGTTTAGTCCGGAGGCTGTAGCTTGCTGACTCCTGCCCATCCAGAAAGAACAAGTGTCCTTCCTAGTAGCTCTCTCAGAAGAACAACAGGGCTTTATTTTCCAAAATTTCCTACAATCCTCTCCTTGTAGCATGTTGACCTGAATTTTCTCTAATGCCTATTAATGAACCAATTCCTACAGTTAGTGGGGTGAGACTGTCACACTGGTATATAGAGTCCTTATGACCCAGTCTGAAGCTCCAGATAGAAGGGACCTCCCTGAAGCTCAGGGGCTGTGTGGGGTCAGAACTGTCCACAGTCAGGAAGGGGGCAGGGGAGTGGGAGCTGGGTGGGCACCCAATAAGGCACACTGTGTATTACAGTATGTGCAGCTGTTGTCCTCCTAGAATAGAACATAAGCCCCTTGAGCTCAGGCACCACACTGATTACTAGGAACCTCATTTTGCACCTTGTACATGGTTTGAATTCAATTAAAGTAGCCAGAATCCTGTCTTATGGGGATTACTGTATATATTTTTTGGTTTTATAAGGATTTAATAATATAAATGCATGTTATTAGTCACATAAAAGACAAGAAAATTTATTTGGGAAGTATTTTAATTTTTTTCATTGTTGATTAAAACTTTCTGTAGTTCTCGAGAGATTAAATTGATTTTTTTTACCCCCTAACTTAAGGTTCACAAAAAGGATTCTGGCTTTTGGCGAGATTTTGGCTTTGGAATGACTTGCCAGTATCGATCAGATTTTCTGACCATTGGTAAGTATACCTAACATTTAAAAATAGGACTTTACCTATTTACTGTATTACCTTTTGGCATTTTTCTAGAAGGTCTCAGATTTGAGTATTAAATTTGCTTATTAAATTATGAATGCCTGAGATTAGCTGAAAAGAGGAATCTGGAAATATGAAAGGCAAAGTGCATTTTTACTTACTGTCTTTGATTAGCAAAAATGACACCATAAAGACAAAATAAAAGTGTAGTACCATTTTGTTTCTTTAAAATCAAAACACTAGTTTTTACAAACATCTGTGGGACTTGTTACCCATATTTGCAATTGATTTTTCTTACAAAAGATCTTTACATAACTTTGGTGTTGTACTCATAGATTGTTACAGCAGGAAGTAATGTTGGGTTATCTAGTCCAAGGACTTACATATTTTTTTATTTAGAGATGAAACCCCCTTTACTTGTCTATTGCACTGTTATACAAAATTCCAGTATTTAAAACAAATGAAAAAAACAGCTGCTCTCTAGCTCTGGTTGAAGTTGGAGCAGGCGACTTGACATCACTGGCTTAGTCATCCACTCCCCTAAACCAGAGAAGACCATGAAGGATCTGGTCTAAGCTTCCTGCCCCGCCCCAGATCCATTTTTACTCAGCAGAAAATAAAGCATCAGAACATAGTTTCATAAAGCAGCCTGGTCAAGATGGTGGAGTAGTAAATGCCATGCTTGCCTCCTTTCATAACCACATCAAAATTACAACTAAATTATAGAACAACCACCCTTGAAAACCACCTGAAGACTAGCTGAACAGAAGTTTTATAAGTAAAGACATAAAGAAGAAGGCACATGGAGACTGGCAGGAAGGGTGGAGATGAGAAATGGACTGTTCCCACATGCATGTGTGGTGGTTAAGAATCAGGAGGGATATTTTGGCTGCAGAGGTACCCCCTGAGAAGCGAGGGGTCCCAGCCCCACACCAGGCTCCCCAGCCTGGAGCACCAGTGCTGGGAAGAGGAATCCCCACAACATCTGGCTGTGAAAATCAGCGGGGATTCTGTCCAGAAGAGATGGAGAGCTGCTGGAGTCCCAAGAATTTCTCTTAAATGGCCTGTGCACAGACTTGCTCACTGACTGACTCTTAGGGCAGCAGCTTAAACAGCACCAGGGACATATAGGGAGGAACTGAATTGTCTGGCTCCAGGGTGAGGACTTGAGGGGCAGCTCTGTCCTTGACAAAAGTGCTGGCAGGTGCCATTGTTCCTTTCTTGAACCCTCCCCTATCCAGCCTGTAGGTGCAAGTGGGTGCGAAATCTGAGTCTCCATTAAACTGGCTAACACCACACACCTCACCCTGGTGATTCCCTGAGACCCCGCCCCACCCAACTTGTGCACAAGCCTGAACTTTTTTCAGGGCCTATTTCTCACAAGCTGGTGGCCTGAGCCCACACTGCAGATACCCTAAAATCTCTGAAAAGTCCACAAATCTTAGACAAACAGCAACTGGCCTCAGTGTTCCCGGTACCTCTTAAGCTGCCTCTGACCCAGCACTAGTGGCAGCTGTCCTCAGTTCATAGCATAGCCTCTCCCAGGTGCCTCCAAGCCCAGCGTAGGCAACTACCAACCACATATCACTTTGTAGCTCCTACCAGGGGGCCCTGGGCCAGAAACAGGCAGCAGCTGACTTGGGCCTGCACCAGAGCCCCAAGCAAGAGGCCCCAGAACCAACACAACTGGTGGCCAGCTTCAGACTAACCAGAGCAGCTCCCATTTAGCTCCACAAATGATACACCCAAAGGATAGACTCAGCAGGCACAGAGCCAAGCTACAGCGAATCCAGTGTCCTGGGGTCTTTCTCCGTGCCAACAGCAATCAAGGCTCAACTACAACAGGACACACACATCCCACACAAGGGACACACCTAGAGCATGCAGCTCAGGTGATCAGGGAGACTGCATCATTGGGCCCCACAAGACACCTTCTACATAAGGCCACCCTGCCATGACTGGAGACATAGCAGATCTACCTAACACGTAGACACAAACACGGGGAGGGAGCCAAAATGAGGAGACAAAGAAACAGGTCTCAAATGAAAGAACAGTCCAGAAGTCCAGAAAAATAACTAAACAAAATGGAAGCAAGCAACTTACTAGATGCAGTGTTCAAAACACTGTTTATAAGGATCCTTAGTGACCTTGGGGAAAGAAGAATAGATGAACTCAGTGAGAACTTAAAGAGATAGAAACCGTGAAAAACAACGAGTCAGAAATGAAGACTACAATAACTGAAATGAAGAATACATTAGATGGAATCAACAGTAGATTAGATGAAGCAGAGGATCAAATCAGCAATTTGGAAGACAAGGTAGCAGAAAACACCTAATGAAAACAGCAAAAAGAACAAAAGATATTTTAAATGAGGGATGTGGTGTGTGACAGGGGGCCTCTAGGACAACACCAACCATAACAACATTCTCATCACAGGGGTACCAGAAGGAGAAGAGAGAGAGCAAGGGGTTGAGAAACTTATTTGAAGAAATAATGACTGAAAACTTCCCTAACCTGATGAAGGAAATAAACACACAAGTCCAGGAAGCACAGAGTCCCAAACAAGATGAACCCAAAAAGGCCCACACCAAGACACATCACAATTAAAATGCCAAAAATTAAAGACAAAGGATGTTAAAAGCAGCAAGAGAAAAACAGTTACCTACAAGTGAGATCCCATAAGACTGTCCGCTGATTTCTCAACAGAAACTTTGCAGGCCAGAAGGGAGTGGCAGGAAATATTCAAAGTGTTGAAAAGCAAGGACCTAACAACCAAGATTAGTTCACCCGGCAAGGCTATCATTTAAAATAGAAGGACAGATAAAGAGCTTCCCAGACAAGAAAAAGCTAAAGGAGTTCATCACCACCAAACCAGTATTACAAAGAATGTTAGAGGAACTTCTTTAAAAAGAAGAAGACCAAAAACATGAATAATAAAATGGCAGTAACTACATACTTATCAGTAATTACTTTAAATGTAAATATATTAAATGCTCCACTCAAAAGACATAGGAGGGCTGAATGGATAAGAAAATAAGATCCTTACCTATACTGGCTATAAGAGACCCACTTCAGATCAAAGTAACACACAGACTGAAAGTAAAGGGATGGAAAAAGATATTTCATGCAAATGGAAACCAAGAAAAAGCTGGTATAGCAGTACTCAATATCAGACCTTAAAACAAAGACTATAACAAGAGACAAAGAACATTTCATATACAATAGCCAAGATACGGAAGCAACCTAAGTGTCCATCGATAGACAATTGGATAAATGAGGTGTGGTAGATACACAGAATGGAATACTACTTGGCCACAAAAATAATGAAATCTTACCATTTGTAACAACATGTATAGACTTAGAGGGTATTATGTTAAGTGAAATAAGTCAGAGAAAGACAAATAACCATATGATTTCACTTATATGTGGAATCTAGAAAATAAACGAACAAACAAAACAGAAATAAACTCATAGATAGAGAACAAACTGACGGTTACCAGGTAGGAGGGGGATTGTAATAACTGTTTGGTGTCAGGTGAGTACTAGACTTATTTGGGGGACCACTATATAAGTTATATAAATGTCTAGCCACTATGCTATACACCTGAAACTAATATAATATTGAATGTCAACTGTAATGGAAAACTTTAAAAAAAAATGTTTTTTAAATAATAACAGTCTCCCCCACCCCCCACCAAAAGAAAGCAGGCTGAAACCTCATCATTCAGTGGCTACCTTTCCAAAGCATTAAGAATATATTTAATATATTTTGTAATACATATTTATACATATATTTTTTTAATATTTTATAATAGAATATATTTTATGTATTTTTGGTCCATATTACATTCATTTTTATAATCAGCTATTTGTTTTGGAAATTCCTGCACTTCTCTCTTTATCATTGTAACACTTGAGTAATGAAAAATCAGCAAATAGCGGTCAAGACTAGTAAATGAGACTAATGCCCTTTGCCCTGGTTTCTTGCTTAGTGAAACAGTGAGGATCCATCATTGGCTTCTCACCTCTTATTCCTCACCTCCCTTGTCTCATTGTCTTCGCCTCACTTTCCTGTTAGACATACGTGGGTGCAGTGAATTATGTCTCACATTTCTCTGAGATGGTTCATTTTTCTTCACCTTTCCTCTCTGTTCTTTGGATTGCATAGTTTGAATTCATTTATCTACAGTTTGCTGATTCTTTCTTTTGTTAGTTCAAATCTACTGTTGAGCTGCTCTAATGAATTTTTCACTTGAGTTAATACTGTACCTCTAAAATTTCCATTTGGTCCTTTTTTTATATAAAATGTCTACTCTTTATTAATATCTGATGAGACATTGTCATCTTACCTTCTGTTACACCCATAAGCATTGTTTCTTTGAACATATAATGGTTGTTTTGAAATCTTTGTTGAAACCAACATCTGGATGCTCTCACAGGCAGCCTCTGTTGCCTGCTTTTTTTTCTGGTATATGGGTCATACTTTTCTGTTTTGTTACATGCCTCATAATTTTTTTTGAAAATTGGACATTTTAGAAAATATATTGTGTCAATTCTGGATATTGATTCCCCCCTGCCTCCAGGGCTTGTTTTTTGTTTTGTTTCTGCTTGTGTATTTATTGATTGACTTGGGTTTACTGTTTTAGTGCATTCTGTCTCCCCACGCTCCACCCCTCAGCAATAGAAAGCTGCCCCTGTCACTCCTCAGGGCATGTGCACGGCCCTCTGGGATGAGATTGGGTTCAGCAGGGCTCTCTCTCTCTCTCCATGTGCGTGTTTTGTTAGCACACCCCCCTGTGAAGCTCCACTTTTTGCTTTCTCTCTTGTTTTTGATGCTGCTCTGGAGTATAAATTGCTCCACAGTCTGAACCAACTAAATTGAGCCCTTTTGCAGGTTAGTTTTTTGGGGGTTTTTTTTTTTTTTAAGATTTTATTGGGGAATTGGGGGAGGGGAACAGACAAGTTGCTGTCGTTTTGTTCTTCACTGGTCCAAGCTGGCACCATCACTGCACTCTTCCCGCGTGAGGCAGATCAGTCGCCGGCCTCTGGATGGCTGCTCACGGAGGCTGCTGGCCGCTCACGCTGGCTTCCGGCTACACGGTAGCTTATGGCAGCCCACTGCAGCAGGGGACTGCAGCCTACGCCATCGCCAGGGACCCACGGCAGCCCAGCCCCAGGTCGAGCTGCTGTTCTCCATCTTAGCTGTAGAGGGCAGTGTCACTGGCCCTCATATGTGGGATCTGAACCAGGGCCCTCTGGCATCCCAAGCCAGCTCTTAACCAACGCGCCACTCAGCCGGCCCTGCAGGTTAGTTTTTGAAGCAAGTCTTTGAGGTTTGTTTAGACCCCAGGATGGTACTTGCCCCTTTCCCTGTTTCTTTCTGGTAAACAAGATGGCCTACATTTTAGCTTATTGCTCTGATGGAGCTATCAGTTGTCTCTTAATTATTACCACCAAAATCGCTATTATTTCCAAGAGCCCCCTTAGGCTTAAACTTCTGCACACTCTGTTTCAAATAAAGTTAGTTCCTTTGTGAAGAGCTTTGGAGCCGTTTTTGTTTGTTTTTTTATTGTTAGTTTCAGGTGTACAGAACAATGCAATAGTTACCCTTTTCACCGCTCACAAAGTAACAACCCCCCTCCCCCCATCTACTGCCCTCCCACCCCCGATACCTTGCTTATCTATTACAATTCCATTGACTATTTTCCCACTCTCTACTCCGCGTCCCATGACTATATGTATATATAACTATAGTTGACATACATTATTATTCTTATGGACTGCCTCTGCCCCTGGGAAAAGTCTCTGAGCCTCTGCCTAGAGCTGCGGCGGAGACCATGGCACACCTCTCAGAGTGACACCCCTGACTTATGAGCAGGACACTGGGTGGGGGCAAAAGGGCCCCCACTCCCTCCTAGAGTGGAACGCCTGCCCTGTGGCTGCACTGGGTGAGAGAGGGAACCCCACCCTTTCTGCCACACGGGTTTGGATTTTATCCTTCCATTTTGGAGCTTCTGTTCCTTTCTCTCTCCTTCTGGTTTTCCCATTGCACTATGTTACACCTTTGTAGTTGCCCCATCATTCTTGGATATTCTGTTTTGTTTTTTGTTTGGTTTCTTTTCCCAGTCTTCTTTGTCTTTGATTTTGAGTTTTGGAAGTTTCTTTTGACATGTCCTCAAGCTCAGAGATTCTTTCCTCGGCCAGTTCCAATCTAGTACCCTAATGAGCATTCTTCATTTCTGTTATGTTGTTCCTTATCTTTAGCATTTCTTTTTTATTCTTTCTTGGAACCAATCTCTCCCTCTCCCTCTCCCTCTGCCCCCCTTCTCCCCTCACCCCGTTCCCCACCTCCT
>NW_017731826.1:680633-728695 GCF_001890085.2 Hipposideros armiger
ATCTGTTCTTGCATGTCATCTGCTTTCCCATTAGAGCCCTTATCACAGTAATCATAGTTTTAAATTCCCAGTCTGATCATTCCAGCATCCCTGCCATATGTGAGCCTGGTTCTGTTGCTTGCCCTGTCTCTTCAAACTGTTTTTTGCCTTTTAATATGCCTAGTTTTTGCTTCATAGCCAAACATGATGTACTAGGTAAAGGGAACTGCAGTGAATAGATCTTTAGTAATGTGGAAGAGCAGGAAGCATTCGCTGGTCCAATGATTAGGTCTCAGTCCTTCAGAGAGCCTGTGTGTCTGGGCCATGAACTTCACAAGTATTTTCCATACACTTCCCTCACCTTGGGTGAGACAGCATTGCTAAAATGGAGTAGAGTTGGGTGTATCCTTTCCCCAGGCAGATTAGACTCTGGTAAAATGGTTTCTCCTGAGAGCAGGCTTTGTAAAAACACTATGCTCTGGCATGTTTCAGAATGATTACTTTCCCCTCCGCCTGCTGGAAGCACTGGGATTTTCTTTTCCAGTCTTCACTGTTAGAATCTGGTAGAGCTCCTAGAGGTGAAACTCACAAAAGTATAGGACCCTCCTCTGATGGCTCCCTCAGAGTTTTCAACTCTTCAGATTTGTCCACTGAGCTTCTAGCAATTCGTCTGTTACCGCTGAGATTTTCCTGCCCAGCACTGGTTCCCCTGGAGAGTGCTAGTGAGTTCCTGCCCTAATAGATGTGATTCTGTCTTACCCACCTATCACATCTCTGTAGTTTGCGGGGCAGCAGTTTGCCCTGTGACCTTATTTCTCTGAAGGGTCGGAAAAGAGCTGTTGATTTTTTAATTTGTTCAGCTTTTTTCATTTGTTGTTAGGACAGAGTGTTGACTTCTGAGCTCTGTCCATGCTGAATCAGAAACTGGAAGTCCCCATTTATTTTAAGTATCTTTTCCATTCCTATTGTTTGAAGAGCGTTTTCGTATCTACAACGAAGAAAAGACCAGTTGTATCAGACACTGCATTTAGTATAGCTGTGACTATTTAAAATAACACTTTTTAGAGCTCTCAGCCTTACTGTTATCCTGTGAGTGTGAAATGAAGTGGCATAGAATTACTTGACAGAAGACATAATTTGGAAACTTAGCTCTTAATTAAAGAATTAATTTTTCTCCGTTTTTAAGACTCTTGTAGCTCTTCAGAAACTCCAGATAGTTGGTGTTCTCCATGCTTTTTTATGTTTGTCAGCTTGAACTAGTGTCAGCTTTACCTTCCATTTCGTGTACGTGCTCTAGCTAGTAGCCCTCTGCTCCACCAGAGTCGTTCTAGTGAGGTTGTAAGGACACCTGTGCCGCCAGGTTGACTTGCTTCTTGTTACGTTCTTAATTGAGTAGCGTACACGTGACCATTTCTTCCTGAAGACACTCTCTTCACTCCTGTGACCACATGTTCTCCAGGGTTCTCTCCTTCCCTTGGGCCATCTCTCAGTCTCCTTTGCTGACTTAACTTTCCCTGCCTATTTTACCTCTAGATATTGGCCTTTCTTAGCATTTAGACCTGGGTTCTGTTTTCCTCCTAAACTTCAGAAATTTGATTCATTCCTGTGGCTTTAAATCATTGTGCGCCCATTCTCAAATTAATGTCTCCAATTGGCCATTTCTTCTGTTTTCCCCTCTGGAAAGTGACCCAGAAGAACTTGAATCTCAAAGTATAGAAAGAAAATATAATAAAATATTAAGGGGCAGGTGAGGTTATGGGTGATTAGATTTCCTTCTCCTCTGACTCTCCGTAGGTTTTCTGTAGAACTTTGAAGTTTACAAAGCAGTCGCAAGTATTAATGTCAAAGCAGTCCTCTCAACACCAGACCTTGAGCTGCTAGCTGGGCGCCCAAAGCAGGACGCCTGTGCCCCCGCTGAGGCGTCTGGGCCGTACTCAGCGCCTCCCACTACAGGAGCATGTTTCAGTCCTACCGGTTTGGCTGTGCTGTGGCTGCCGGGCACTTACTTACAGTGTCAGTTTTGATCCTGCAGGTGGATTTGACATGGAAGTGAAAGGTTGGGGTGGAGAAGACGTCCACCTTTATCGAAAGTACCTGCACGGCGACCTGATTGTGGTCCGGAGCCCGGCCCCTGGCCTTTTCCACCTCTGGCACGAGAAGCGTTGTGCCGACGAGCTGACACCAGAGCAGTACCGCATGTGCATCCAGTCCAAGGCCATGAGCGAGGCCTCTCACTCGTACCTGGGGATGCTGGTCTTCCGGGAGGAGATAGAGGCCCATCTCCGCAAGCAGGCGTACAGGACAGACAGCGAGGCCGGGGGCTGACGTCACATGACACTTAGCCTGACACAACCAGCACTACTTAGCCTTAATCCCCGTTCCAGACACAGTGCCTGCCTCGTTCAGAGAAGTCTTGCTTACCTTTTGTGTTCTTTCTGACATCACTTTATTTCAGCAGTTTAAGTACATGTGAGAAGAAAAAGCAAGTGTTTCAATACAGAGCCTCTGTTCTATAAGAATACTGCACTATGGAATCACTGACAAATCGAAACCTGGGGTTAGTCCCACAGGGAGTGTTGAGTTCGTTTCTACCTGTGCCTGTGTTCTGGTGTTTCCTGCTTGCATCTGGACCAAGGGCTGTGTCATGCAGCTGGCAGGTCAGGAGTGCCCACCCTGCAGAGTCCAGTGTCATGTTGCAGTTTGTGGGCCAGGCTTCCCCACCTGCCGAGCACTGAGTCAGCCCGTTTGGTTTCTAAGTGGACATCTTTGGTCAGTTGCTTAAAGAATCCTTTTTTCACTGAAGCAGAGGATAATTAAATGACAAATCTGAAATCTCCAACCAACCAAGAGAAAACAGAAATAAAGGACCCTTAACTTAATGTTGCTTAACCCCCTGAATGTTTTTAAAAAATGGGTAATAGTAGGAAATACTTAGGTTAGAATCTATGACTTGATGAAAAGTATAAAGTGTTATCACTTTTCAGCATGTTCAGTATTAGAAGTCAAAGTTGCTGTAGACTTTTTTGAACAAATTGAAATCAACATGGAAACATCTTTAGCAGAACATTGAACTATGTTGGCGTGCAGGACACTAGTGGTGTCTCTGTGAGCCTGGGCTCTGGCAGGGCCTCCTGTGGTGGGTGCTTCTGAACAGAGAGCATAGCATGGGGCTGTGTGCTTTTGCTTTGTGTTGTCTCACTTAGCATGGATCCATATGTATTTATTATCCTTTTTTCTAGTATGTTAATATATGCCACATCTGTAACTGTGTTATTATAATCCTTTGAGAGTTTCACTGAAGGGAGAAAAAACAAAATTTAATGAGGTATACCACAAAATCACACTGACTTAAGAAAAGGGGAGGAGGGAAGATAGTATGAATGGAAATCCAAAATACAGAATATTTTAGAGATATATATTAGTTGCAGATAGAATGGTTTTAATTGAGGTATAAATTAATAAGATGAATAAAAAATTATTCAGATAGGACTATGCTATGTTATTTATCACACATGGATCTTTTACCATAGGGTCAATTGCTAGATCCAGAAATTGGTGATATGGTAAAAGGCATGCATAGATTTTTTAACCTTTGGATTTTAAAAGGGAACTCTATCATATTCTATTTATATCTAACCCCTGAAAATTCACAGAAGAAAAAGCATTATTCTTTTGGCTCAGTAAATCATATCATCTGAAATATAAATGCCAAATTTCTCGGTGCTACATGAGTTCAATTTTACAATAACTTACTAATTATTATTACAAGGTTGTTTTTTTTTTAATTTTGGGGTAGCACTTAGGCTTTTTTTTAAGATGTGTAAAATGTTCTCTGCAAAATTATTCAGGTCGTTGTCTCCTTTTATATACAAGTATTTATTAAGAAGATCAGTGAATTACAGTATTTAAAGTGAGGGAAACTATTTTTAAAGGAAAGTTGCAGCTTATTTTTTGACAGAATTAAATGATTGTTGTACCTTTTCTTTTGATTTTTTTGTTTGTTTTTTTAACTAGCTTTTAGTTTAAAGATGGAAGCTAAGCAATGAAAACATTATGTATTTGACATTAAACAGTACCAATAAAGTATTTCATTACCAAAAGTTAAATGAAAATGTGATTTCTGTTGTAAAATATCCTAAGTATAGTGGCATGTATGGCATGTAATTGTGTACTTTAAAGAATAAGAAAGCAGACAGGGCACCAGCTACTCAGTTAAGATACAGACTGTTACCAGTGAAAGGCCTCTGTGTGCCCCTTCTCAATCATACCCTCCAAAATAATCACTGTCCTGATTTTGTAGTAATTTTTCACTTGTTTTTCCTAGTTTTCCCAACTGTATATGTATCTCTACCCAATGGACTGTTTAGTTTTGCCTCTTTTTGAACTTATATACATATTATTTCATTATATATTTTTAACTTTCATTCAGTATTTTTGAGGTTTACCATGTTAATCTCAAAATTCATTTTTATTACTGACTGGTATTCCACTGTGTGAATATGGTCACATGCTGCATGACGACATTGTTTGTCAACAACAGACCACACACATGACGGTGGTCACATACGATTGTCATGGAGCTGAGACATTCCTGTTGCCAGGGATGCGGAGGTCAGAACTGCTGTCCTGGGTACCAGGGAGTGCACCATTTCCTTCTGAACCAAAATGTTTCCTGAAAGCTTACTGTAATGCCTCATGCTGTCCTAGACACTGGGTGTACACTAGTGAACAAGAACAGTGGAGTCTGTCCTGTGCATTACTCAAGTGTGTGTGGTGCTGCTGTGAATAGGCCTGCACTGCCTGATGTGCAAAAGCTCAGCACATGCATTATTTGCTGTACATCATACATGATGGTGATAATAAATGACTCGCTATTGGTTTACATATTTATATATCGTTCCTTTAGAGTGTACTCCTACTTAGGAAAAAAAGTTTGTTATGAAACAGCGTGTGGTATTCCATTGGCAGGGGACTCATACAACTGGTGTTCACTGCTTCTGTTGATCGCATCATTTTCTCTTGTGCTTGATTTAATCTCGTGTTGCTTTATAAATGTGGTATAGCCTGTGTGTACAGGGTTTATGAAGTCCACTGTTGTATACAGTCATGTCCTAGCCTTCACATTCACTCACCCTCACTCACTGACTCACCCAAAGCAACTGCCAGTCCCACAAACTCCATTCATGTAAGTGCCCTGTACAGGTGGACCATTTTTCATCTTTTATACACATTTTTAGTGTACCTTTCCTGTTTAGGTATATTTACACACACAAACACCACTATGTTACAGTTGCCTACCGCATTCAGTACAGTATCAGGCTGTACAGGCCTATAGCCGAAGTTGTTCCACACAGCCCAGGTGTGCAGTGGGCTGTACCACCTAGGTGTGTGCAAGTGCACTCTGATGTTTGCACAATGATGGAATCACCTAATTCATTTCTCAGAATGTATCCCATTATTAAGTGGCCTGTGACTGTATGAGGTGTGACAATTAAGTTCGCGAACTCATCCTAGAAAAGTTCTACATACCTCATTGCTGAATATCACTACGGTCACCTTCGAAGTACTCCCCTTGGGAGCTATACACTGACACCAGTGCCTAGGCCACCCTTCAAAGCAATTTTGGAACTCTCTTTCTGGAATGGCCATCAGAGCTGTCATCATAATACCCTTGAACTCCTGAATGTCATCAAAATGTCTTCTTTTCAATATTTCCTTTATCTTCGGGTAAAGAAAGAAGTCACTGGGGGCCAGATCAGGTGATCTGGGAGGGTATTCCAACAGTTATTTGTTTACTGGCTAAAAACTCCCTCACAAACAGTGCCATTTGAGCTGGTGCATTGTTGTGATACAAGGGCCATAAATTGGCAAAAAGTTCAGCCGTCTTTAACTTTTTCAGGCAGCCTTTTCAGCACTTCCAAATAGTCAACTTGGTTAACTGTCCAGTTGGTACAAATTCATAATGAATAATCCCTCTGATATAAAAAAGGTTAGACACATTGTTGCAACAAGTTCCAGAACTTAACTGTCAGACATCATATCTTTATCTCATTTAAAAAATATTTTTTGAAGGACATAGAATTCTAGATTGGGGAATTTTCTCTTAGCACATTGATGTTGTTATCCCATTGTCTTCTGGCTTCAACTGTTTCTGTTGTGAAGTGAGCTCTCAGCTTAACAGCTGATACTTCTTTGAAGGTAATCAGCTGTCTTCTCCCTCTTTATCTCTGTTCTGTGCCTTCTGTGTGCAGATTTATTTTTTCTGATCCTGCTTGAGCTCCTTAGATTGTTGTCTTTCATAAATTCTGATTCTTAGCTATTATATTTTCATTATCTTTGCCTCATTCTCTCTCTCTTATAACCCTGATAACATATGTTAACCTGTTGTATCCTCCATGTCTCCTAACCTGTTTCATATTTCCCAATCTTTGTCTCTCTGTGTTACAGTCTGGTAATTTCTTCAGAATTATGACCAAAACGATTTGGGAAAGAACCTATATTCTAGAAATGAAAATGAATTTTTAAATTCCAACACATGGGTTTAACAGAAAATTAGAGCTAAGGAGAGACTTTTAAAACTAGAATGTAGATCAGAATGTTTGCTTCTACTGGGTAACTCAGGGGCAGGACCATTTCAGGGCTATGATAAACTAAATTCTCAGGTTAACTTTTTCTAACCAGTGTTATTTGTGCTGCAAAACTTAATGACGTTCACTGACTGGTCCAATCGGGTAAAAATTTCCCCACCTACATTCATGCTAAGGTTCAAAACAGGCAGTTTTCCTTAACCCCCTTGGTGGGATTGGAGGTAGAGCATTTTATTTTGAATTCACTGTTATGCAGAGGGAGGCTCTTTGGGATGCCAGCTTTATCAGCTGGGGTCCCCTAGTTGACCCCTCTTCTTGAGCAGGCCATGGACTTTCTATCCCCCTTGTGGACTTGAAAATGGGAATTCAGGGTCCCTGGCCTCAGGGTCAAAGCTGGCTTCAGAGCTTCCCTGGCCCCTCTGGTTTCCTGCCTTCACTTGGATTTTTAAATTTTGCATAACTTGATGGTTGACTTCAGCAGGCAAGCACTTCGTTTTTCATGCTGCCAGAAATGGACAGCGGCACAGCTCGCTTTCTTGTATTCTTGACAACACTGGTTTCTCAGCATCATTGCTGCAGATCCATACCTGAGTCCTGGAATGTTGAGGCAGGTATCTGTGGGGCTTGGGGCAGCCCTTCACCTTCCTCACAGCATCATGACTTCCTTTTGGGGGTAAAGATAGAAATTGTGTTGGCATAATCTAAGGTTACCAGCCTGTAGCTTTTTCATTTAGAAAGTAGTTTTGAATCTCCCGTCTGTGGGAATGGTTATATACTGATTAAATTTAACACTAATGTTAGAATATATTTGTATTGACCAGGACTTCAATTGTTCCTTTGAGAAGGGCACTTATAATCCTGCTTCACTTATCCCAGAAGACCCTGCTCTCTACGGGAGGGCTGGCATTCAGAGGTGCCCCCATGAGTGCCCAGCTGACACTGACTGCTTCTGAGGAGCTGGTGCTGGACTTCCTGCCCTGTCATATTACAATGACCCCATGGGGCAGGGTATCGTAATTCCATTTTAATCGTGAGCAGATGGAAGCTTACAAATGTGAACAGCTTGTCCCAGGGCAGCCAGCCGGGAACTGGAAACTGGAACTCAAATCCTCCTATGTTCTGCTTGGTCTCCCCGAGGAACGTGAGGTACATTTGACATCTAGGTGTAGTAGGTGTATATTTTACAGGTAATCTTAGTTTTATCACAGAAGTTTCTCCAGCCTTAGTAGAGATCCTTAGCTTAGCTCTGATCTGTAACAGAGATTTGTTCCTGAAACGTGTGAGACATGAACAGTAACCTTTGGTCACCATGCAGTGTTGTTAGAAGCTGCACACCGTGCTCGTGACTGACCACACAGCCATGCAAGTGGCTCCTACACAGAGAGGCAAGACTCTAGTGCAGGAGACAAGAGGTCAGCAGTGTGATGTGGAAGGAAGGGTGGGGGTGGGGCCAGGGAGAGCAGCGTGCCCTCGAAGATGTGGGGAGGGCCCCAAGAATTTGTGTGACAGTGGAATGGCACGTGCATTAGAGGAAGGGCCAGTGTAGTGTGTTGAGTTTACTGTGCCTGACAGGTAGAGGGCACCTGGGAGAGACAGGCTGTAAGGGTACGCAGGAGGCACATCCTGCAGACCCTCAGCTGCCAGGAGAGCACAGGCTTGCCAGGAGTGCAGTGGGGCCCTGAGCATCAATTCCAAACAAGCTCCTAGGGCCGCTGCTGCTGGTCTGGGCCAGCACCCTGAGCAGTGCTGCCCTGGAGGGACTACCCCGGGGGTAGGGGACAGTGCCAGCTAGCCAGAGAACGCACTATCCACTCCCAGCTCACACTCCATGTTGGAGACAGGCCAAAAGTGTGCTGCCCCTTCTCAGATGAGGTAGGCACAAACTTCCCAAATTAACTGTATCAGGAAATTAAGACTGCCATTGAATGTAAAGACCTAAAAAGTGGTGTCAGTTACCCTAAACTTACGTCCTGAGGTGGCCTCATTTGGTCCACAAACACCTGAGCACCTACTGTGTGCTGTCCACTCCATGAGGCACTGTGGAGAGGGCAGCTTTCTGTCCAATAGTGACCACTAGCTATTTAAACGTACACCCTCAGTCGGACTGGCTCAGTGCTCAGTACCTACCTGTAATTAGCAGCTATTATACTACCCAGTGCAGCTATATAATGTTCTATCACCCGGAAAGCGTTCTGTTGGGCATCAGAGATACTGAACCCACTCAAAAGGGGCTGCATGAGCTCTGAAGGAGCAGGTAAGGTTTGGTGGGCTGTGACCAGGAAACCTCATGGGCCTAGGACCCGGGCATTGTTAACAGGGTAGCAGTGGACAGGCCAGAGAAAAGCAGGAGGGAGTCCGGCTTCCGTTCTAGTCTCATTCTTTTCCTTCAATTTCACAAGCTCTCGTGTGCCTCTCAACAGACCCCCTTTTCTCTAATGCCCTCGAATGGGATTCATTATACTGGAAAGAGCCCGACCAAGAACTACATTCTGCCATGTGCTCTGCAATGTCGGCAGGTGCTGTCCAACTCCCCACCCCAGTGCCCATGGGCACCAAAGATTCTGATTAGTCCTGCAGTAAAGGTGCCTTTACAATCCTGTTTAAGTTAGGCTGCCCAAACCTACATGACCGTTTAACGCAAGCAGCTGTTGTCCTTTTGGATCTTACTTTGAGCAGAGCAGGACTGGGACACGGTCTGTGCCACTGATTTGAAAGGCCCTGTGTCCGAATGCTGTGTGGTGACAGCCGCTGCTCCTCTGGATGGCCACAGGCCCACGGCAACCCAGCCATCACCATTGTCTCACTGGCGGTGCAGAGAGCAGACACTCAGGAGTGACATGTTCTTTTATTGATGCGAGTATGTGCAGTCACGCCAACGACGGACACCCTGCTTACAGTACAGCTTTATATTCACAGTTCATCTCAAATACCAAAACATCACAGTTAGGAGTGTCCTTGGGCAAACAAAGTGGCAAACGCAGACACTGTCAGGTAGGTACTAGAAGTGAGGACCCAGTGAAGTGTACACGATGGGAAAGCTCCTTAATTCAAGTACAGAAAATGTTCTAGTATCGTATTCCAAATATATACTCTTAAGTTTTAAGCCTTTCTTTATCTCAAATACATAAACAAATTAATATGTGCTATCAATATACAGTATGTACTATCTAGGACATCTGAAAAGTGCAAAAACACTGTGACAATACAGTGTAAATATTCTTGCTTCTCCCAAGCTGAGGGCGACATCAGAGGCAGATCACAGGCCCCTCCTTCCCGAGGCCTTGCCTTCATATCTCCACCCTCTGCCAGGAGCTGTGCGAATTAGCAACTGACTGATCCGTCCTAACCAGGCCTCTGACTGGAGGCTGCTGCAGGAGCCAGGGGAACAGACACAGACATGGGTGAGTAGTTCCAAACCTGCTTGTACAAGGAAAGCCCAACGCCAGGGAGCTGGAGTCAGCGTGGATGGCCCACCTCTCTCTCGAGGGAGCAGGGCAATCACTGTCCCCAGCCAGGAAGTCAGAAAATGGAGTGTGCTCCTTGAGTTGGGAGAAGAAAACACCTCCAGCGTGGGGCAGTTGTTTGTGAGTGGCTCTAGCATACTGGCCTGGCTCAGTTTCTGTGTTTTGGATTCCATTAGGGGAGCCCCACCTAGAGGGGAGGAGGAGCTGCCCACTGGAATACTGGTGTATGAGCTGCTGCTTTTCACTTTGTACTTGGGTTTCAAAAACAGCTCTGCAGTCGTCAACCTCATGTCTGCTTTGTATGTTCTTCATTACAGCTAAGTATGTCTTCCAGTGACAGCCTGGAAAACTGACAATTCCATAACTGCCCCCCACTTTACATTATTTTAGATTTTCTCTGTTTCCTAAAATGTAGTTGAAGAAAGATTCACCAGATATATTCCAACAGAAAATATGCTGTTAGGTGTCACCCGCCCCTCCCCATTCCATAAATCCCTGATAAAGGAAAAGGAAAATGTAAACTTTGGAAAGCCCGAACTCAAAGGTTCACCTACAGAAGTATGCAAATGAGACCTACTGGCCCCACAGGCCTTGGAGCATAGGCCCTCGCTGGCCCAAGCTTCAAGGACAGGTGCCTGCAGCCCAGGGCCCAGCTTTCCTGGTGCCCCCACTGCACTGCTGGCTGCGGGCTAGAGCAGAGCAGGATACAGCCCCCCAGTACCCTCTAAGGCACGAGCCCCACATCAGAGACACTGACAGGAAGGGCGTCTGAGCAGGCAGGGCTCATGATGGTTTTGGTTGGGTTTTTAAAATATGTTTTCATAAGATGTGGACATAATCAAAAGTAGAAAATAAAAATCTACATTTCATTAGACCAAGATGTTATCATGGATACCATCTCCCATGATATTCTCCCCACCCCTCCCCAAACCAGGGCCCTGCCCTGGTATTTAAAATAAACAAAAACATTTTGTGCCAAAGGTGGATGCATGAAATAACTACCATTTTTTTTCCATAAAAGTTATATACAAATGGACCCCAACCAGTGAGGCCGCCACTTCTCAGCCACATCGAGATCAGAGCTCAGTCACATGTGTGCTTCGTCCCGGGTCTGCAGGCTGTATCTGCTTCTTCAGGCTCTGTTCAGGACAGTGGTCCTACAGGTGGACCGGGACAGGGCACGGTCAGGTGCTGGCAGCAGAGGGCAGACCCAGGCTATGAGGAGGCCTGACTTCCAGCAACCAGCCATCCAGGGGAGCAGCCGCGACATTCAAACCCCAAGTCCTCAGCCTCCCCCTGCTGGGCAGCTGCACCAAGGTCACCCTCCTGTACCCAGGCTGTGGAGATGCCCTTGGATCCCTTGCATGGGGCTGGTCTTGGGGCGCCCAGGACTATCCCTTTAGTTCTCCTACCTGAGGGTCTTCCAGTTGTCCTTTTCCATGTGGTTCTCAGGACCTTCACTTTCAAAGGAGGCGATGAAGAGTGCTGAGAGACGGGAAGCCCCTCAGAGCCCATGTCCACATTGAGTCAGCCTGCCTGCCGTACCACTTAGCCCTTCTCTAACTCTCTACTGTAGCAGGTGCAGCTAGGCCAAGAAAGAACTCCCGGACCAAGGGAACAGTGGCTTCTGGCCTGGGCTCATCCACAGGTCTGTGCTATGTGAGGTTCCAGCCCACATAGGCCTAGAGCTCCCAGCTACCCACTCAGGGACTTGGAGAAGCTGCCTGGTTCTGCAGCACTGGCCCACCACCATTCTGGCTCTCAAGTGGCCTCTGGAGGCTGGTCTCTCCTTGTCCGTATCCTTCGTCTGTCATCTTCCCACGTCCCAGCCTCATGCACTCACCCCTGTGAGCTGAGCTCCCCTATATAGCATGGGGATGAAAATCAGGCCCGCCCCTAGGGTGACCTGGACACAGGGGGGCTCTGCTGCCTGCAGGGGCAGCCTCACCTTCCTCGCTGTAGATGGGTGCCGTGAGCAGGTAACTCTGAATCTTCTTGTCCTTCTCAAAGGGACACTCCACATGTGTCCATGTCATGAACTCATGGATCTGTCGGGAGATCTCCCAAAATTTCTGAAAGGGCAGAGGACAAACTGGATATTCACTTGTCACCTTAAGCTGGACACCTTTGCTCAAGGGCAGGGGATATGGGTTCTGGTCTCAGTCTGCTGCTCACTTCTCTGGTCCCAGCAAGATGGGACAGTGGCCCTGCACAGCTGGCTTTGTGGCCAAGGAAGCATTCTGTGTAGCGTCCGAGACAGCAGGTGTCCCAGAGGACACACTGCCCTGCCCTCTGCCCGGGCCATTAGGCTGGCGGCAGGGTTGTGCCTCCCCTGCCCAGGGCCAGCACATACCACCAACCAGAACATGTCATGATCACACTCTTTGGGGCTTATGTGAGAATCCATAACTTCCTCCCATCCCTTACCTGTGTGAGGTGAACACTGGCAGCCTAGCTCCCCTACACCTCCCCAGTCACCTTTGTCCTACCCTCCTGTCCTTAGCCAGACAGGTCTTCGCTTCCCACTGGAATTCTGCTGTCTGAGTCCCTCTTGCCTAAAGCCTTCCCGACTCCCAAGCCCCCAGGGTGGCCCCTTCTCTGTCTCCCTGGTGGGGTCAGTGCTGGGACCAGGGTCCTGGGTAAAGGCAGCTTCCCTGTGGCTCCAAGCCCTGTAAGCAGACCATCCACCAGAAGGGCAGGGCCAAACCCACACCTGAAGATCAAGTGTGACCCACCTTGGAGCTCTCAGTGCTAGCGGCCCTTCTGCCACAAGGCCACGGTCTCACTGCTCTCCCGGCACAGATGGATTCTGCCTGCCCTGGGGTGAGGCTGGGAGTCTGTCCCCTGTGCTGGGACAGCTGGCCCTGCCCCTCAGACCACAGTAGGGCTGAGCTCACCTTGAAGTTGATGTGCCCGTTGGGCAGATGGTTGGTGTGGATTTTGTGCAGGAAGTAGATGTCCTTAATGAAAAGGTTGAACACGGGGATGACGATCTTCTCTCGGCTGCTGTTGGCCGTCTGGGACCTCTGTGTGGCCCCCTGCAGGGCGGTGCGGTAGTTGCAGAAATTGCTGGATGGGTCCATGTGGTGCTGTAGGCAGACGGGAGGGAGGTCAAGGCGCGTGGGCCATGCTTCCCCTGCACCCCTCTGCAGAGCGGAGCTGGGAAACAGCTGATGGGAAGGCACTTCCCCTCTGGGTGCTTCGGACTATCTCCAGAAGAGGCCTCCTTTCCGGAGGTGAGCACAGGGCAGGGAAGCCCAGAGATGCCTAGCTGAGCACAGAGCAAGGCCTTCCAAGTTTGGGCCCGAGTGTCATTGGGAAAGCTGCAGAGAAGTCCTGCTGCCCACACACACCTCTTCCCTGCCCTGCCCGAGCCTGGGTCTCCCCTCATCTGAAAACCTCCCTTTGCCCCTCGGCTTAGACCTTCACCTCCCAGACCTGACCAGCTCCACAAGACACACGTTTGCAAAAAATGGATTCTGTGATCAAATCCATCTGGACAAGGCTGCGAGTGACTCACCTATCAGCCCCTGAGCCACCCAGATGACTCAGGACCGCAGAAAGTTGGGCTAGGAAGAGACCTGTCTGCTTAGCATTGTCCAGTGCAGGGCTCATGAGCCCACTTTTGTCAAACTCTTCACTAAATGCTCCCCAGAGCTTTAGGTGATGCCAGCTCTGACTGAAGTTGGGCCCACGAGAGCTCAGGCAACCGCCTCCCCAGGGCGGCCAGGTCCCACGGCTCCCTGGGCCAGCACCAGCCAGCACTGCGGAAAGCAAGTCCTGGGCCAGTGCCAGAGCACGGTGGGAGGCCCACCCTCCTCAAGCCAACACAGGACAAGGCTGGGTGCCTACCTCCAAGACATCGAACTTGGCTGTCTTGACTTTAGACCATGTTTTCTTCAGCCGTGCCACAGGACTGAGGTTCATGCCAGCTGCAAGGGACGGCAGGTAGGGTCAAGGTGGGGGAGGAGGGCCAGGCAGAGGCTTGGTGGGAGGTCCACCCCAGCCACTCACAGATGATGGCCATCATGGAGTTGAAGTTCCCGATGTTGAAGCACTCCCGGGCCACGTCGATGAAGAACTCCAGCATGCGGGTCCGGTGCTTCTTCTTCACCACCTGGAGGGCGCCGGCAGCCCCAGCATGAGCGCCACCGGGGCAGTGTCCCTCCACCACCAGTCCCTGAAGGGTACCTGGTTGGGGTTGCCCCAGAGCCCACAGAGCTGTCAGACCCAGGGTGGGGGGCGCTGGTGGGCTGCAGAGGCAGCAACCACCACTGTGGCCTCTCTGATTCTGGGCAGAAGGCAAGAGGCAGGCAGAGAGGACTGAGGGACCCCAAATGAGTTCATGGGTTGTGCTGGGCACAGGGTGCACACCACAGATAGGTCTGTTGTAATTTAAGGCATCACTGTTGGATGTGGAGGGGTAGTGCACCTCCAAGGCCCCAGCAATGGAGGCTTCCCATCTCCACTTTCAAAGTTTCAACATCTGAGGAGACAGGAACATCTGAGATGGCTCAGGCAGCACCATGGGAAGGGGAGCAGAAGGGGAGCAGACGGCATCACCCTGTGCATGTCCACCATGCAGTGCTTACCCGGCACACCTCGGTGGCCACTAGCATACTGAGGCAGTTGAACCAATTGTCGTAGGCCTCCAGGCTGTAGGTCTTGGTCAGATCCCCTCGGCACTGGGGGAGTGGAGGTGGGGGGAGGGTAAACAGCAGGTCACAGGAAGCCCAAGGACCCTGCCAGTGGGTGCTGCCCAGCCCTACCCCCAGAACCGAGGAGCAGGAGCCTTGGCCAGAGGAAACTGAAAGTGATGTTGGGGTGGGGGCAGGAGAACAGGTCCCCTTTGCTACCCTGGGTCTCCAGGATGCCCAGAGCTAGGCCTGGATGCCAGGCTGGCTGCCCGGTCCCTGGGAATGCTGGGCCCACTGCCCATATGCGTCCCACTGCATGGCCATCTGCTGAGCCCCTGGAACAGGCACCAGGAGGCCAGAACCATATCCATGGGGTCATGAGGTCAGACACAAATTCCAGAGGTACTCAAGGCATGCTGGGTGGGGCCCCCACCCACCCTGCATGGGGTGTGAGTGCCAGGCCCACCCTCAGGCCACAGCCCCTCACCCTGTGCTTGTCCCGAGAGTCCATGTGGCTGATGATCTGCATCAGGTCCTCGGGTTGAATGCTGCTGAGCCTCTCCTGGGGCGGGGTGGAGACACAGCACAGGAGTGAGGAGTAGTGAGCCTGCCATTATTGAGCAGGCCCCACCTGGGGTGCACAGCATATTCAGAGCAGCAGTCAGGACCTGTCTGCAAACGTGCCATGGCCTGCTTGCTCAGCGCACCCAGCCAGGGTGCAGGCCTGCCCAGGCCCCCCTAAGAGTACCCGAAAGGTCTGGAAGGCCCTCCCCTGGATGGGAGGGGACAGGCCTGCAAGAG
This sequence comes from Hipposideros armiger, assembly GCF_001890085.2. Lineage (NCBI taxonomy): Eukaryota > Metazoa > Chordata > Mammalia > Chiroptera > Hipposideridae > Hipposideros > Hipposideros armiger. The sequence continues at coordinate 696,102 of NW_017731826.1, forward strand.
AATGAGGTGGAAGCCTCAGGGCAGTGGCTGCCACGTGCAGGGCAACGCCCCAGCTCAGGCCACAGACAGGGTGAGACGACAGGGTGGGGGAACTGGCTCTCACCATTGAAGACCTTCACCTCCTCCCAGGCTGGTCTTCCATCCTGGGGCCACCTCAGTCCTCCCCGCCCCAGCCCCTCCCATTAACACAGGACTGCTATGATCCTGGGGACCCAGGCACCGCCCAGGTGGACTCACGCCCGCTGGAGGCCGTGGCCGGCTGGCAGGCTTCATCTGACACACCAGTGTGCCAGGGAGGGAGGCCCCACAGCGCTATGTTGAGAGAGATGCCGGGGGTCCAGTGGCCCCGGGTGAGCATGAGTGAAGCCCAGCCCCACCCTGGGCAGGCTCCCTGCAGCACTGACCAGCTCGATGTGAGTCAGCTGCTGGGCCAGCACCAGAGCATCACAGCACACGCCCAGGATATCCTTCTGAGTGGCTGGCGGCTTGGCCTTGAGGACGGGCCCTTTGTCCACAGCTGGCAGGCGGAGCTTCTCCCGAAGCTCCTGTAGCTGGCCCCGGGCAGCCAGGGATAGCAGCAGGCCCTGCATCATTTGGCCGATGGCCTTCTTCACTGTGCCACTCTCCTGTGGGGGTCAGGGAGCGATGAAGGTGCTGGCACGGGCTGGCCGCAGAACCACCACCTCTCATCTCCGGGGACATGCATGGTTTTGAGCCCACACACCCTACCCAAATCTGCCGTTGAGTACTTGGGCCTGGCAGAGTGGGGTACGTGTGGGCTCTGAAAAGTGCGACTTGACTGCAGGCGGAGTTGGACAGCTGAGCTGCTTCTCAGGGCCATCCCACAGCAAGAGGGGCCCATAACAGGGAGACGCCATCCAGAAGGGCTTCCTCCATGGCCAGGAGCCTTCATTCACTGGTACGGGCAGCACTGGCCCCTCCCAAAGCTCTCCCTGGCTTTCTGAGGGCTCTGGGCAGACAGGAGCTGCTGGGCACATGGAGTACTTCCACCACTGAGGCACAGCCAGGCTCCCAGCCCCACTGAAGACCAACAGCAGGCTGGGAGCCAGGAAAGGCAGACGGGCTCTGACCTCTCTCACTAGGCCCCACTCCACCCACCCAATGCCCAGGAGAGGGTGGGGCCTGGGCTCATTCCACACCCTCAGGGTGAAGTCTGGCCCACTGCTCAAGGTCACCCACATGCACCGGGTGCCAAGGGTGATATGGCCTTTTGCTGGCCAAGGCAAGGGAGAGGGCCAAATGGAGCCACCCAGCAGTCCCCATATGGGGGAGTGTCAGGGAAGGGGACCACATACAGAGCTGCCCCAAAGAGCTCCAGCAGAGTTGAGGGAGGACCTCACCTCATCACACTGTGTGACCCGGTGGGTGATGGCCTTCAGTTCAGCCATGGTCTTCTCGTCCTGGAAGTCATAGGGGAAGGCCTCTGTCCACTCCTTTAGCAGCTGCACAATCTTAGCTGAGAAGGACTTCAGCTTGGCCTGGAGCGGCGGGGCACAGAGTGAGTCCTGACCCACCAGAGTGAGCGACAAGCTGACAAGTGGTACACCAACGCCTATGCCCTGTTGCTGTGATAGAGCAGGGCTGCTGGGCAGGGAAAGCCCCTCAGGCAGTCCACCTTTGGTTCTATCATACCTGCTTTGTTTCATATTCCCAACGTAGGCCCTGAGAAAGAAGATAACCTAGCAAGAAGGAAGCTGGTGGCTAACTGGGCTCAAATTTTTTAAAAACAACCTAGCAGCCTTTACTAAATAGGGACCTCTCATGAAAGCCACGCTTCAGGGAGAAGCCCACACTGATTTGCCTGTCTGCGCTGTGTTCCTGCCAGCTGAGCCAGCCCTTATAAAGGAGCTCCAGGAATAGTATTTCAACCAATAGGACTGACACATTCCTCCTCCAATCACAGCCGTGCAGCTATATTTTCCCTCCCCCGCTCCCCCATTAACATTTTCACCAAACAGAGCGGCTCCATTCCGACCAATCAGGACAGTGCTTTTTGGACAAATCAAACTTCGAGATTTTGGAGTCCTCATTTGCATGAGGACAGACCAGTCAGGGACTAGGGGCAGGACTTCTCTCTCTATAAAGGGAGCACACTGTCCCTTTTCACTGAAGATTAGAGACTGCATTTTCCCCACTGGAGTTGAAACACCTCAGATGTCTCTCGGGAGCAGGCAGAGCAAGTGGAGTGGAGCAGCGCTGTCTAGCAGGAGAGGCTCCTGGCCCCAGGGCTGCCTCATAGCCTGCTGTTTCATAATTGAGCTGTTACTGAGCCGTTTGCACTGAGTAAAGCCTCCTTATTCACCACACCCCAAATTGGGGACTCCTGTTGGCGCTGAATTTGGTGCCAACAACTATCAGTTGACTCCTTAAGTCAGCTCTCTTTTTCACTTAAGCAAATTCATTTTCAAAAAACTTGCCCCATCACTATGATGGCGAAGAAAACTGGTTTTATTTGCTGTAAATAGAAGTTACCCATAAAAAGGAACAGAGTGAAAAAAAAGCAAATTAATTTATGATAAACGAGAGGCTCTTGCCAGCCCTCTCTCTGTTAAAGCAGGCTGGCGAGTCCTGGAAAGGGGCATTGACCCTGGAGCCAGCGGCCTCCTCCCCACTTAGTGTCATTAAAGGTGGTTCTACTGCCCCTGCTGTGGCTGCGGGCCACACACATGCACAGCCCAGGAGGGAGAGGACAGAGTGCTGGAAGCTCAGCCAAGGCACCCCCAAAATGCCCACCTGGACCCAAGCTGCTCCCTCACTTCCCCTCTCACCCCTTCTCACCCAGCCCACTCGCCTGCCCACGCCTGCACAACCTGGACCATCTGCCCACTGGGTGGAGGGATGGCCAGGGGCATGGAGACAGGTGCCACGTGGTCAGCATACCTTTACCTTATCAGACCCAGCCTCCAGCTGCTGTCTCTGCTCCAGGCAGATGTGCCCCACACGGGCCAGCAAGTCATGCGGAGGCATGAGGACCCGGGAGCTCAACAGAAACGTGAAGATGTATGTCCTCTGAAGACAAGAAGGGGAAGAAGAGGAGAGGGGGAGAAGGTGAAGGGTGGGTCAGGCGGTCCCCCAGGTGCGCTCACGGCCCACTGTTCCATTTGGCCCTTCATCTCCCAAACCCAACGTCACCCAGCATCGGCCATGGTTTCTGCGTGGCTCACCTCACCTCAAATGCCTTCCCTCTCATAGCCACCGAAATCCTGCCCACGCTGTAAGGCACAGATCAACCCCATTTCACAGTGGCTTACAGAGGCCTCCCCGATGGTCTCAGCTCCCAGCAGTCTTGCTCTGCTGGGCTTCTCCCCACCCGCCATCCCCTGTGATAGGCACTGACGTAGTCTTGGATGTGTGAGTCTGTTGCACAGCCCATGTCGCCCCCTGGGCCTGGCTCCAAGCCTGCTTGTTCTCCAGATCCTCACTAGCCTGGACCGAGGACCCTGGCCGGTGGGGCAGGACCTGTCCTCCTTGGCCCCAATATCAGCATCAGGGACTGCCAGCCCCTGTGCAGTCACTAACCAGCTGTGGGTTTTGTCCCCACCTGCCACACCAGGGCACCTGTCCCCCATCTGTATGTCCTCATTCCTGGGCTGTGTGGTGCAGGCTCAGAGGGTTCCTCATGATCTGGGCTGAAAGGCAGCAGGGAGCAGCCCTAGCCAAGTTCTGAGAGGATTTATGGGATGAAGGAAGGACAGAAGAGCAGAGAGCCCCAGGAGGGAGGGAGCATCCTGACATGGTGGGGGGCCAGGAACCCCTGAAAGCTGAGTCAACTCCAGCATCATCAGATAAAAGCTGCAGGGTAGTGGGGAGCAATTCCTCCCCCACAGTACTTGGCCCTGTAGGACTCGGAGGCCAGGGAGCCAGGCCTCCCTGGGGTTGGGTGGGCACTGGAAGGGCCAGTGCAGCTTGGCTCTCAGAAGGGAGCAGGCAGGTGCTGCGCCACTCCTGCTGCTGGAGGCAGAAGGAAAGCCACACATGACAGGGAGCGCTCTCTCTGTTCCAAGAATATGCCCACCTCATCTTAAGGTGAAGAGGGAGGGTGTGGATTGTGGGCAACAGCCGGCCCTGCCCGTGCAGGCGTGTGCCCCAGGATCCATGTGCCAGCGGGCACGATCCCTCTTTTTCCTGGACTATGATCATGCACAAAGCAAACATCCCAACTCAGGGACAGGACATGTGCAGGGCAGGCCCTCACCTGGACTCTTCAGACTCTTCTTCCTCCCCCAAGGCCCCACCCAGAACTGAGGCCCCTGATCCAGCCCCTCGTGGGTCACCTTCTTGTGACACCTTCCTGGAGATGGCAGGGGAGTCACTTCCCCTGGCCAGCCCTGTCCCTCCCCCGCGGCCCCAGCCAGCTCTTTCTGGGCTTCCCTCCCGGTCTTAGCAGCAGCCACCCCTGGAGCTCAGGCCGCCCCCTCCAGCAACACCTTTGTCTAGGCCCAGGCACTCACATCAGGGTAATAGTCCACTGTGGGGACCAGGTGCTCCATCAAGGCCTCCAGGGACCCAGAGATGAGGCGTCCATCCTGGAAGATGAGGTCCCCAGAGCTGCTGGCCCCACCTCCTCGCTCCCCCATGCCGGGCTGCACCTGTGCACTACAGCTGGGCCTGAGTATGGTGGAGAAGACAACGGATGTCTGGGGCATAGTTTCCTGTGAGAGAAGAAGGAGGCTATGAAGCTTTAAATATGCCTTCGCCAGGCCCCACTCCTGGCCCTCAGGTGAGCGCCCAGCAGGGTCAGGTGCTGTGTCATTGGACATCAGCTCAGACGGACAAGCAGGCTCCTGAGAGGGCCTGTAGCCACGGATGTCTGACCAATGTTTCTTCAGCACCTGCTCTGTGCAGACCATGCCTCATCCCAGGTGCCAGGACACACAAAGCCCTGCCTCCTGGGGTTATAGCCCACTGGGAGAAAAGAAACTACAGAAAAAAATGACTCTGGGAGGAAAAGCAGAGCACGTGTGTGTGTGTGTGTGTGTGTGTGTGTGTGTGTGTGTGTGTGTGTGATGGGGGGAGCGTGGGGTCAAAGCAGCCTTGGGTAGGTGGCATTGGGACAAACTGATGGCATCAGCTGTGCAGCTCCCTGGGATCAGAAAAAAAAAAAAAAGGAACATTCTGGGCATAAGGGACAGCAGGTGCAAAGGTCCTGAGGCCAGTGTGTGTGGAGGGGATGAGCAGGTTGACTGGCCTGAAGAGTAACGGGTTGGACTGAGCACACTGCAGGGGCCAGGTGCAGCGTGCTGGGCCTCTGAGTGAGACAGGAGGTGTGGGGGCTCTGAGCAGCACAGGGGTAAGCTGACTCGGGGCGAAGGTGCACTTTGGCTGCTGGGTGAAGATCCAGCAAGGGAGGGATCTGAAAACCCTGCTGGTAGGTTGGTGGGTTTAGCCATAACCCAGGGACAGATTACTCGTGTCAAGTGGTAGCAGAGAAGGGGAGCAGGGTCGACTTTGGACACTGTGAAGAATGGTCTCCGGCCTGAGTGACTGACCGGCATGGGGAAAGCATGAGGGTGGGGTCTGAGGAAAGATCTGGAACTTGCTTTTAGACAGGCTGAGTTTGAGACGCTTATTAGTCATAAATGTTGGCAGCAGTCTGGGGGATCTATGCTCCCACGCTGGGCTGCCCACCATGGCCTGGCCAGTGTAATGGGAGCAGAGAGTCCCCAGCTCCACGGCAGCAGAACCTGCTGGAAACGTTCGTGCAGTCCTCTGGGGTTGCAGCCTCACTGCCTGAGGCCACCAGGTGTACCTGGGAGGGGCTATGTAGGGATTTGCTAGCCTGAGACCTCGGAAACTAGTGCTCGGTCCTGCTGGCTGGATTTGGCTGCCCCCTCTGCTCAGCTAATCCTACCCTTGGAGGGCAGGCAGCTGAGGTCAGAGTGGAGGAGCTGAGCCTTCCTGCCATGGTGGGGCCGTGGCCAGGCTGCTCCCTCTCTGGTCACTGGCAAGCAGGTGCCACTGCCCACTACCTGCCTCCCCAGGCAGACATGTGACCCCCCTCACAGGACAGGGCTGCCTCCTCAGGCCTAGGGGGATGGAAAGTGCATACACACTCCTCAGGTCCCGGTGGCCCTCAGTGCTGACCTTGCCATTGATGCCGCAGTCCCCAGCCCCAGCCTGCTCGCTGACCCAACTGGGGCAACCTCTGAGTCATTCTGGCCTCAGTTTCCTCAATGAGCAGAGCAAACTGTAACATGATTATTTTGCTGCCATTAGAAGGCCCCGGGCTGCTGCCATTCCAAGGGGGCATGAGCAGAGCCGACTCCCACCCACAGCACATAAACTGAATCTCCTAGCCAAACACCTACAGGTCACCTTAGAATCCTCTGGAAACCCTTTGCTAGGAGGGCAAGAGCTCAAGTCAAGTCCCCAAGACAAGGCAGGACTGGAATGTCCACGGTCCACGCTCAGTGCTGCCTCACTCAGGATAGGGGCCCAGGCTCACAGAACATGTTAGAATGCACATTCTCGGGCCCCACCATTTCAGGAACTCAGGGCTAGCCCTCAGTTGGAGCTCTAACAAGACACTTAGGCAGAAAACCACTAACTTGAACAAACCCTGCGTTTTCTAGATGGTGAAACAGAAGCTCAGTGGGAAGGAACTCAACTAAGGAAATCCTAGGGTTTCCAAGTCTAGCTCAGGCATCACCACCTCCAGGAAGCCACCCTGGGTTAATCCCTACATTGCTGACTCACAAGGCCAGAAATGGCTGATCATTCAGCTTCACAGCCTCCTCCTTCCCAGCCAGAGCCTGGCCCATGGTGCAGTAACCATTTGTGGAATGAAATAAGGAAGGTGGGCTCCCCAAGCACCTCAGCTGCTCTGCTGTGACATCACTGGCTCCTGAGGGGACCTGAGCCCCAGCACATTGCCTGAGGCCCATGGGCGGTGGGGCAACTTCCTCATCACATAGTTCTGGGTTCAAAGGTGACCCAGAGTGGTATCCTTACTCAGCGGACCTCTTGACCCAAAGCTTCTTCATCAGAGTGGCATTTTCTCAACCACATGCCTCTTCCACTGCGAAGGCTGCTGTGGTCAGCAGATGCTGGGAGAGGAGCTCTTTAACACCCCACTAACTCACACAGCCCTCACCGGATCCCCCCACAGGGCAAGGCTACCCTGGGTCCAGACTTCAGGGAGACCTGCCCCAGTGCTAGGGAGGCCAGAATCCAGCAGGGAGCCACCCTGGAGACTCAGCCCCTCTCTGCTGCCCCTGAAGGCTGGTCAAGCCTACCAGGAGGCCAAGGCACTGAGTTCCAGCCAGGCAGCGGCCCACAGCTACCTCCATGCCCTGCCCTGCACAGCCCGGGAGACTCACCCCTTCAGCATGGGGCAGCGACCCCTCTCCCAACAGCTGGGCCAAGGGCCCCACAATTGGACTCCCCAACTGCACAAAATTCCGTATTTGTCATTTTTAAATGACATCCATGTAAGTGTAATGATGTGTACATATTGCACAGAAAACATGTGGCTACCCATAGCCGCACTAACTACAGTTTACTGTAAGGAAGGAGGGGGAAGGAGACGTTCACTTTCCATTCTAAACATTTGTAAACTATTTAATAGCTTTTCTAACCAGCACATCTATTTTGTCACTTTTTAAATAAAATTTGTTTTTTAGTGCAAAGAGGCTGAGTTTTTAAATCAGCACTTTTATAAAGGCACATTGAAGAGGCTAGAGCCCCAGGGCTGGGTCTGTGGCAGAAGCATAGCCACCATCCAGTAGGTAATCTGCAAGTTAACCCCTGGGGGATGGGCAGAGCCCACAGGGGCCACACACAGAACACACACATACAGTGTGCACACACGCACAGCACACATGCAGAGTGCACACACACAGCATAGACACACAGCACACATGCATATAGTGTGCACAATGCACAGTATAGACACACAGCATACATGCATAGTTATGCACACATGCACAACACACACAAACACAGCACACACACAGTGTGCACACATGCACAGCATAGACACACACAGCACACATGCATAGTGTGCACACACACAGCATATACACACACAGCACACACTCAGAGTGTGTACACACACATAGCATACACACACATAGCACACATGCATACCGTGCACACATGCACAGCATAGACACACACACAGCACACACGCATATAGTGTGCACACATGCACAGCATAGACACACACAGCACACATGCATAGTGTACACACACACAGCACAGTGCACATACACAGTGCACACACAGTTCACACACATATACAGTGTGCACACACAGTGCATACACACACATAGCACATACACATACATAGCTCACACACACACAGTGTGCACATACAGCGTATACACACATACGAAGCAGACAGCACACACATAGCATGCACACACAGCACACACACAACATGCACACACAGCATGCACACACACAGCATACACACACACATGCACACATACACACTCACAGCATGTGCACACACCCACAACATGTGCACAGTGCACACATGCACACCTTCTAGGGAACACACTGCATCAAAGCATCAAGAGCATGTAAGTTGACTAGACTGAGGGCCCCAGAGAAGAGGGAAGCGCAGTGGGGGCAAACAGGGTCTGAGAGACTTCTGTACCTTTCCAGAGAGTAGGGGAGAGATCTTAGGCAGCCCCAGGGCCATGAGAGATCCTGGGAGAGATGGGAAAAGTGAGTTTTAGGAACTTTTTGCAGAAGATTATGAATGCAATTCCCTTTTGCAGTCTTCAAGAGACTTCAGCTAGAGATGTGAGGGCCACTCCCTGCTAGTGCTTTGGATTGTGGCCCCTGCAAACCAGGGTTGTGAAGGGCCCATGACCCTCCATTAGGCAGCAAAAGAGAGAGGAGGGAATGAAGCCAGACACATTCCCTGGGAGGGCAGCCCCCCACACGCACAGATGGACAGCTCTTCTGACCTGGAGCACTGTCCTCCTACTCACAAACTCAGGTTGCACCTAAGATGGCCTTCAAAGACCCTGCACCCCACTGCATCATCCCAGGAGCCCCCTGGTCCCAGGGAGCTGCAGCTGTGACAGAGCCCCAGATCCCTCTGGGCCCGGGCCATCAGCCTCACTACAACAGTCAAAGACCACTAAGAGCACCCAAAGGCACCTGTCACTACATCCTCATTTCTCTGCTCGTGCACTCACACTTGACCTGGGTAAGGGTTACATCCTTTCCAGAGTACTTCTCCTGCTTCCTGCACTGAGGCCCGACAAAGCCCAGAGGAGGCCTAACTGCCCAGTAGTCACAAAAGACTGAAGGTGTCACAGCTGAAGTTGTCATAGACAATACTTAGGTAAGGAATACAAATGATAGCAACTCTAGGAAATTACTGCGGAATCCGTGTGCAGAGTTGGCATGTTCACAGCTGTCTGGGCAGGCTGGCAGCCTCCCTGGGGGACCCCACACCCAGGCTCTGCTCTCACAGCTCTCATCTCCTGCCTCCCACCTGGGAGCAGGACCTGTAGGCATCCAGCTTGCTGCTTCATCCCACATGGGCAGGATGAGGGGTGGGGGTAGCAAAGGATTCAGTGCAGCCAGGTGAGACCAGGGCCTCGTCCTTCAGAAGCCACATGGGAGAGACCATTGCCTGCCTCACTGGTGGGCTCTCCGAGGCCTCTGATGCCCAGCTACCTGCCTCCAACACCAGCTCTGCCCTCCAGGGCAATTCTGGGAGAGGAGAGGCAGGGCCCACTGATCATTCACCCCCTTCCCTGAGGTGTCTGCACATTTCTCAGCACAGAGAGACTAAAGGAGGAGCCCTGGAAGGTGATACCAGTGTTAACTGGTTGGCCTCAAGCACAGCCAACTCTGCCCCAGCTGACAGTGCGGACACCAGCCAGCCCGGGAAGGAGGCAGTCTCCTGCACAGCTGGACAGGAACAGTGTCAGGCCTCCATTTAACTGTGAAGGGGAGGCGCTGTCTGGGGCAGATTCCCAGGGCACAGTCAGAATTTTAGGAGTCCTTCCAGATCCTGGAGTCTGCAATTCTAGAAATTCTGAGAAATGTAAATGCAGGGACAAGCTTTCTTTTGACTAACCCTGTTATGCTTTAAACGTTTATCATCAGGAGTTGAAGCCCAGTATGTGCTGGGCATTACACATCTCATCTCATTCAATGCCATCTCCAACCCAGGGGGCAGCACAGAGATGCCCTTTTCTCAGATGAGGACTGGCATAGGTTGCTCAGGCAGCAGTGGTGACAAGTCTGCCCAGGCCTGCCTGCTGCACAGACAGCCCTGCGCCTTCTTAGGGCTGTCATTTCTTCTCGTCATTGTCCCTGGCCGACGATGACCCACATCAGATAGTCAGAGGCCATCGCCCTGCACACATGGAAAAAAACACGTTCTCAAGCATTCTGCATGATTCCGGATGGAGGGGCTCCCAGAGCTCATCCATGGACAGGAAATTAAGAATCCAGGCTTCCTGGAAAACTGGGACAAAAATGGCCCTCAAGACCCATCCTGAGTACCCAGGAATCTGCCCTGCGGTGGAGGAGGGGTGCCAGCAGCCCAGCCCCTGCCCCTGCCAGGCTTTGCAGAGAGTGCTTCTTTCTGAGACAGCACACACGAAAGCTTCTATTTTCTAACCTACTCGAAAAAAACGGAGACTATTTTTAGCTCAGCAAGCTGCAAGGCATCACAATTAGCCACTGAAATTCCACATCTTACCCATCTGCCTTCTGTTGGCTGGGAGAGAGAAAGTGCTCCTGGAGGGAGTGGGGTGCCAGCCCTGTGCCCCCACCCTGGTGGGCCACTTAACCAAGAGGGCAGACTTTGGCAGAGATTTCAGAATGGGTGCATTTGTAGACATGTCTCGGGTTTTATCCCAGTTTCAGTAAAATCCAGCCTTGGTAGGGAGTAGGGCAGTGGGTACTCAGAGGCTACAAATGGGGAGAGAACTATGCTGGCCAGTCAGACCAGGCCAGTGAGTCGTGAGCCTGGCAATGCCAGGGACCCTGGGGAAGCCAGGACACCTGCTCTGCTCATCTGCAAAATGGACCTCATTGGCCTTCTAAAGGCTCACTGTCTGGTTCTCTTAAGTCAGGTGCACTGGCTGGGGCAGGAGGTTGGGTGCTCCACAGAGTCCTATGCCTCATTCGTTCATTCTTCGTTCATTCATTCACCAGCGTTAACAATAACCTGCCTAGACACTGGAGATCCAACAATGAAGGGCTCTGTCCTGCTAAGCCCCCACAGGAGCAGGCTGTGGCTGGCATGCATGATGACCACACAGAGAAGGCCCTAATATTTTGGGTTAGAATGGCATCAGTGGTCTGGAAGGGGAAGAAGAGATGGAAAAACTGGCCTCCCCAGGAGGTGAGATCTGAGCACACTTGAAAGAGATTTCTGGAAAAGGAGGAGCCCTATGAGCAGAGGGAAGGGCTGGTGCCAAGGCCTTCAGGCCCCAACACCTGACGCTTTCCCTTCCATCTGCTCTAGAAACAGTCTCCCTTGGGCATTTTCTACTTGCTCACTCATTCTAAAGCAAGTATTTCCTAACTATCTGTGTCGGCCCTGCTAAACAAGGACCGGTGCCAGGCCGCCCCTAACCTACCCTAGCCCCTGGAGTCAGGTGACATGGAGTCGCCTCCCCGACACACCCATGGCTCCAGCAGGTGCCCTTCCTGCCCTCCTGGAGCACAGCCAGGCCCAGGCCTGCAGGGGTCTCCAGATGGGCTCCTCGGGGCCAGGACTTGCGGGATGAAGCACCCCCTCCCAGGGGGCTCTCGGGATTTGGCAGGTGACCCCCTCAGAGGGCAACCTGGGGAGAGGAGTTAGTGGAGGGGGCCTCACTTTATGTAGCGGGAAGCTGCAAGTCAAACCCAATATGTAAATGAAATGCTTGTTTAATGCATGGCTGCCACCCCCACCACATCTTCATGATTCCTTGGGCAAATGCAAAGCCTTTCGGTAAACTTTAGGGGATCCTCTGGATCAGTGAGGATTTTGGCCTAGCCTCTTTGGTGCCCCTACCTGGGGGCAGGGGGGGGGACTGTCCTTGCCAGGTGAAGGCCATCAGGATGCTGAAGGTGTCCTCCACTCTCTGGAACCTGTGGCTCTAAATTATAATTAAGAATCTGCCCTCTTGGGGAGGGGAGGAGTAGACAGTGAAGTGTTCAGCAGGTGAGGCACCTCATCTCCTGGCTCTGCCGCCCATCATGGGTGGGAATGGTGAGGGAGAGGCCTGCTGGTTTGGATAGAGGCTCCAAACACACAGGGGACAGATGGCAGTGCATTGTGCCTATATTTTCTGTGCCATGAGGCACCAGCCTCCTCCTTCCTGTCGCACGTGGCAAGAATTAGGCCTCACCCCCGAAGCAGGGCAGGGCAGGTGGCAGAGGCAGCAGTGTCTCCTTGGTCCTCCCATCACCCCACTTAATCTTCCCTCCTCCGATCCTGCTGTTCCCCAACTGGGTTCACAGACCAGAGAATGCAGCAAAAAAAGGTGAGCCAGCAGTGGACAGGTCACGTCACCGTGGCTTCTTAGATCCCACCTGCATTGCAGGGTGCCTAGGGAGGAGGAGAGGTGGGGGTGCACCCCCACCTGTGGGACAGCCCAGGATCGCTAAAGGGAGCAGGCCCCAGACCCTCTGGTTGGAGGGGCTCAGGGATGCCCACCCCAAGCACAGCCCGCTCATGGTTTGGAATCCTCCTTCCTCTCCCCACTTCTCTAATGTCCCTGTTGTCACAGCTCAGTGTCCCTCCCTCCCTCACTCCACACCCCTCCCCTTTCCATTCCAGGGCCTTTCGGTTTTTTGCAGGTAGGACTATGGTTCCCGGCCCTCTCTGCAGGCCTCCAATCCCCACCTGGGGCAGGTGCTGCTCACTCAGTGACCTGCCAGTGGTCGGGCCCTCTGTGTGTCATCTGCAGAGGGCGCAGGTGAGCAACACCTACTGAGTCTTCAAATTCATCTCACTGTCACTTCCAGAGATTCCAGTGAGTGAAGAAGCTCCAGAAAATAGGACCCCGCCAGCCAGACCTTGTATCTGCCCCCGGGGGGCGCCAGGACTGCCTGCCCTCTGATTAGGTGGTTGGGGACCCACTTCCCCCAGTTCTGCTGACCATACATCTCCAGCTCCTCCGCTGCAGGGAGGGAAGTGCCCATACCCAACACCCAAACAAGGGAAGGGAATAAGCAGGCAACTCCCTGCTGGGGGCTGTCCTTCCCCTCCCCAAGTCCCAGCTCTCAAATCGTCCTAACTCTGAGCTGAAATGTGTCTTTCTTAAGCTCTAGAGTGCCCTGGTCCTACCTGCTGGGGGCATACACCACAGATACTTGGGGTCTAGCTGCAAGCATGGGCTGGGGGTCCAGCAGGCTGGGTGAAGGCCTGGCCACATCATAAGCTGAGCGGGTCACAAATGGCAGTGAGCAAGGCAAGAGGCCACCATGCTCAGGACAGGCTCAAAACCTGGTGGTTTGGGTGGCAAAGAACTGCAGACACTCCTGGGCCCTTGTCCTCAAGGTCACCCGCTGCCTTCCCAGATACAGATTATGGGGGCTGCTGCTGCCTCTCTCCCTGATCCCACATCTGTGGTCCTTCTCACCGCCCCACACCCAGCATAGCCAATGTGCCCCTCCCCAGATAGGGAGAAAAGAAACTGCCTCCTGCTTCTAAGCAGGCAGATCCAGGACCTGGCTGCACCACCCCTCCTGGCAAGTGGAGCCCAGACCTGGCTTGGCCCCTGCCCGGGGTGCGGAGTGGCAGGGGTGATAGACCTCTGTGGCTAGGCCTCTTGAGTCCTCACCGTCCTCCCTCTGCACTCCTGTGGACTTCCCAGCAATAAAGTCCTTGGGAGAACAGGACTGGCCCCATCCATGCAGCTTCCCTCTCTGCATCCTCTCAGCCCAGTAGGGGCCAGAGGGCAAGGGGTGATATTTCCACATAAACCAGCTTCAAGAAATCACATTCCTAGATGCCATGAGCAAGACCACTGTGCACCTTCTGGGCTGCAGGCAGGACTCCAGCCAGAGGCTGCTGCCATGGGAACAGAGTCACGCAGCCGGGCACCTCCCAACTAAGGCCCAGCTCAGGGAGCCACCTGATAATTACAACTTTGTTACAGACGCAGGATTCATGTTTTCCTTCTGAATTCCTTCCTATTTCCAAATACTATTTGCATTGACTGAAGGAATTTTGCCACCTCCTCTTCACTCCTAAATACAGATTCTGCAGAGTCCAGGGTTTCTCCTCTTCTTTTTCCTCCTTCTTTTCTCCCATTCTGTCCAGTCAGCTTCTTCTGTGGCTGCTCATGGGACAAAATGTCATTCATTGTAGACCAATAACCATACCATTATTGAGACTAGAAAGGCCGAGGATGAGCGGGTAGGATTTCAGAGGATCCTTGCCCTTTCCGGGGGCTTTCCTCAGGGCCCTCAGGCTGGGGGAGAATACATGGGGCTGCCCCTCCTCCTCACCTCTGGCCTCCTTCCCTCTTGGGCCAAATCCATCGGTTCCCACAGGTCACCCACCCAAGGCATCCACCCAAGGCTGCTGCTAATCAGAGTCTGGTATGGTTGCCAGCCTATAAGGGAGGAGGACTCCAGGTTTCAGCAGTGTATGTGAGGAGTGGCAGGGCATGGGTTGTGAGCAAGTGGAACAATGGTGGGGCTGTGTCAGGCTGAGGGTCCTTGAGAAGCAGGGAGGCTGGGCCCCTCTGGATGGACATTTGGAGTGGGGGACAGGCCACAAGTCAGGCCTTTCCAGGAGTGTGTGGCAGCCTCCACCCCACCAAGGCTGCCTGGAGGTGCTGGAGTATGGAAAAAAAGAACACTCAGTTCTTTTATTTTTAAATGACACCTAATTAGGCTGAGTAATCATTTTTTCTTCATGTTTAAAAACAAATAAAAATCCATTTCCTTTCCTTGAATTGTCATCCTCCTGGCAGACACCGAGAGAGGTGCCCCTGGAACCCAACTGGCTGCAGGAGCAGGGGCATCTGTGTGCCAACCAAGGGGTAAAGAGACGGGGGCACCCAGCTCCCTACTGGGCCCAGAGAGCCTAGTCCAGTGGTCATAGTCTCTTAAAAACAGGACCAGGACAGGTGTCTTGACCCTCCAACAAAAACATCTCCCACCCCTTGTGCCACTCCCTGTATACAAGCAGCTTTTCTGCCACATGCTCTGTGTCTCCTGGCCCTGGGGGCCAGGTTCTGGCCACCACCCACGAGTACCAAGTGGCACAGCCGCTTCTGTCCCTCCCCAGGGCATCATACTTCCCCACACAACACAGCATGGCAGCCACTGTCCCATTTTCCAGATAAAGAAACAAAGGCCCAAAGGGCTTAAGTCACCAGCCCTCGGTCTTACGGTTCCAACGCGGGGAAGCTGGCTCTGAACCCTGGTGAGTGTGACCACCATGATCTGACACGAACCCAGGACCATGTGCACAGGTTCAGGGGTTCAGGGGGTGGGCAGGGAAGCGATGAAGGCCCGTGGGTGCTGGCCAAGGCCCCTGTGAGATGGAGTCACATTCTTGGAGTGTGCAGAGTGGGGCCAGTGAGCTCAGCACTGCTGGGGTTCAGGCCAGGGTCCAGGGGCCAGCCATGCATGTGCCCCTGAGGGGCCCATGCTGGGCAGACAGATTCAGGCCCTCCCTGAAACAGCCCAGCAGCCTCATTGCCAATGACTGGCATTCACAGAGGACTTTCCACCTACTGGCCATCCTACACAACCCCACAGCGACCTCCAAAGTATTCTTGTCCACTTTCCAGATAAGGTGGCTAAGGACAACCTGGGGCCTCACAGCTGGTCAGGGAAGGCAAAGCCAGGAAACCAACCCAGATCTCCTGCCTGCAGGCTGGGTCTTTTTGCCAAGGGTTGAAAGTGAAAGGGAAATTCTGAGAACAGGCTGCCTGTTATGCCCTGTGCCCTAACACAATGCAGGGAGCTCCTCTGCATGGGCCAGGGAGACAGAGAGAAGGATAACTAGAACTTTCTACACTTCGTAACAAGTAGTGGATACCCAAGGAGACGAGTGGTGGGAAGGAACAGGAAGACTGCAGTGAGGTGTGTTCTCTCCAAACAGGGGATGGCAACACAAAGACAAATGCATGAAATACTGCACCCTAAACACAGCATGTCATGTTCTTCTATCAGGGTACTCGTCCACACTGTTCCTATATCACAGCACCAGTGGAACCCCGACAGAGTCCCCAGACAGAAATGTACAGGTGACAGAACGATGTGGATACACAGCTGACCATTAGTAAACAAATGGTGAACCAAAAATATTCACTCATGTGCTAAAAACTTCCCTAAATCATGTCTATGTTAAAAGCAATCAAAACTCCAATTACAGACACATCAGAAAACTAACCCTTATAAGAAAACTCTTTATGAAATTTGATATGGCCAAAGCAGTACTCAGAGAAAAATTCATAGAATTCAATATATTTTAAATAGACAAGAAAAAATGAAAACAAATGAACTAAGCTCTTAATTCAAAAAGATAAAAAGCGCTTCTAAACAAAACAAACATACAGCAAACAGGAGGAGAGAATTACTAAAAGATAAATTAGTGGATTTAATGAAAGAAAGAGAGAACTTGCTGATTAAATTCAAGAGCTGATTGTTGTTTGTGAAAATACAAATTAAAAAGATAAACCTCTGGCAATTCTAATCAACAAAAGGATGGAAAAAAGCATGGAGGCTAGCAGAGAGGGAAGGAAGGAGGTAGGGAGGAGGCTGGGAGGGAGATAAGAAATGCAAAAATACAGCTATTAGGGATGAAAAGGAAATGTACCACAAATATGGAGAAAAAACTTAAAAAGGATAGGCTATGTAGGTCTGTGCTAAAAGATCTGAAACATTTTGAACTGGGATATTATCTAGAAAATATAAATAACCAAAATAGACTAAAAATGTTTAGAACCCAAAAAGACCAATAACCATAGTACAAAGTAAGTTGACAATTAAACCTCAGGGAAAAATACAAGCAAAGCCTTGGCTAAGACAGTTTCTAAAATGAATTATTTCAAGCCTTGGAGAATACGATAATTTTATATGATATTTAAACTAGTTCAACTGCACAATTCATGTTGAAAACCTTTTCTATTCATTTTATGAAGCTAACATAACCATGATTTATAAATGTGACAAATATCCCCTAATAGAAATGTATAAAATTTTACCTATGAATATAGATGAAAAATATCCTACACATCATATCAGTAGAATGAACCAGCAGCATTTTAAAGCATAATCAAGCCTGACCCTGTGGGACTTAGTTCAGGAACATGGGGATGATTTCACTCAGAAAAGCTAATAAGTCGACACATTAATAGGTCCAAAGAGGAAAGGAATTTGATGATTTTGCTAAATACAAGAAAGTCTTCGATGAAACTGAATGCACATTCTTGGTACTGTATACTCTTGGCAGTTAATGTAGGAATGCAGCATACTGTTCATGAATAATAATATCTATTTGAAATTTAAGGCCAAATTCAGACTTAACAGTAAAACATTAGAGGCCTTCTCATTAAAACAAAAAGCAAGCCAAAACAACTGTGGTTACTTTACGTTGCTCTGCACCTTTTAGAAAGCACAATAAAAAAAATAAGTAAGGGCCGGCCGAGTGGCGCAATGGTTAAGAACTGGCTTGGGACGCCAGAGGGCCCCGGTTCGGATCCCACATATGAGGGCCAATGACACTGCCCTCCACAGCTAAGATGCTGAACAACAGCTCAACCTGGAGCTGGGCTGCCGTGAGTCACCGGTGACGGTGTAGGCTTCAGCCCCTGTGGCACTAGGTTGCCATGGGCTACCGTGTGTAGCCAGCGGCCAGCAGCCGCAGTGAGAGGCCGTCCAGAAGCCGGCAACTGATCTGCCTCGCCTGGGAAGAGCGCAATGATGGTGCCAACTTGGGCCAGTGAAGCAACGTCCTCCACAACTAGACTGAAGAACAAAAGGACAGCAACTTGTCTGTCCCCCTTCCCCCAATTCCCCAGCACTGTTCCCATCCCCTCAATTCCCCAATAAAAATCTTTTTAAAAAAATAATAAAATAAGTAAAAGATAGATTAGAAATGAAGAGGGAGAATGTACCTATGTGTGGTCACATGATTAATGTCATGGGTTTCCCAGGAAGCCAAACTGAAAATCTGTTCTAATTAATAAGAAAATTCAATTATCAATTACCAAACATATAATTTTTAAAAATCAATAGCTTACCTATCTACCTCCCCTGGGTACAGGTGTCCCCATCCCCAAAGACATCCCCACTCAGTCCGTGGGGAACAGGTGCTGTAATGCTCCGTGGACGTGAGGGAGGGATGTATGTGAGAGGTGCCCACATGGTTGCTTGCCCTGGGGCCTCCTGGCTCTGCAGGTCTCTCAGCCACTGACCACGGACACGTTCTCCCCAGTGGGTCTGCTCTGACACTCATGTGAGCCATGAGCCCTAAGCCCCCTTTCCTGCTCATGACACAGCACCATCCCACCTGCTGGGCTGGGCACTGCTGGTTTCCAGCTTCCTCTAGGAACTTGCTGTTCCAAAATGAAAGTGGGCTCCTCCTGCTCCAGGCGCTGCTGCAGGCTTAGACCTGGGACAGGAGCAGTGACCTCTTGAAGATTAAAGAAGACCTGCAAGCTGTCTCCCAGGTCCTGTGACTCACACTTGCAGGCCCCAGGACCGGCAGGAGGCAGCATCTAGGGCAGCCACAATGACATTTGGAAAATACCGTAGGCTTGAACCCAGCAGGCGGGTGTGAGCAGGTCATCGAAGGTGGGGTGATTCCACTGGAAACTGAGATGCACGGCAGAGTTGTCCAGAGAAAACCTGCTGGTGACTGTGAGACCTGAGCCCTTGGGAGCTGCAGGGCTTCAAGAGCAGAGGAGCAAAGGACCACAGTGGAGGCCCCTGGCTGGTGTCCATAAGCTCCCACCTTACTGCTCACCTCAGGGCCCTTTACTGGTCACAGTGTCTGCCTCTGGGCTCCCCCTTGTCCTGGAACCCACAGGGACCCAGCCAGCAGAACCTGGCACAGTGGAGGTATCCTGGTCTGGAAGCCAGATCTGATCCCTGACCTCTGGGTGAACTGAGGCAAGCTGTGGCCCTTCTGGGCCTCAATTTCGCCATGTGTGAAACAAGGAGGCAGAACTAGGCAATCTCCACAGGTTGTTTCCAGCCCACATCTTCCTTCCTTCCTTTCTTCCTTACTTATTCAGTCAACAAACATCCATGAGACCCTGCTGACCTGAGTCTCACACTTGGAAATGGAAAAACCCATGGACTTCGGTGTCTGCCAGGGGAGACAGATGTAACTCCACAGAGCAGTGTGAGCAACTTGGGATTAGAGCTCTTTGTTGGATGCCAAGGAGGCACAAGGGCAGAGAAATCAAGGAGGGCTTCCTGGAAGAGGTGGTTTTTGAGATGGGCTTCCAAAGATGACCAAGAGTTTTCCTGTGGCTTAGGAGAAGGAAGAGCAGGGCAACATAACAGGTCTCCTGGTTGACACCCCAGTCCCGACAGATCCAGCCCTCCTCTAATCGCTCAACAGCAGCTCCCTTGGAGAAGCTCCCCAAGAAGCTCAGAGGTGTGGAGGGTGCAGGCAGCTTCCACAAATACCGCAGCTCCATGTTGCGCCCAAGTCAAACCCTAACCACCCCAAAGCCAATGGGTGACTCTCCTCCATGTGGTCTCCCAGGCTGCTCAGCCTTGGAAGACTGCACCACTGTGGTCTCTGTGCGTGGTGGGCATGCAGCCTGCAGGTGGTGCTGTTCCCAGTGCTCCTGCACCTCAACCAGCCCCCAAGGCACATAGCAGCCAAGTGGACATCAGATGCAGAGGCTTCTTCAACTCACCTCTGTCTGTGGTGGAACTCACACGAAGGATCCCATTCCCCCCACACACCCCCAAAGGAGGCCCAGCAAGATGGAGGCGTGGTGCTTGGACAGGCTGGGCCCAGGGCCAGGTTGTTCTAAGCCAGCAGATACAGGTGTAGGCGGTGTGGCCAGGAGGCGGCAAGAGGTCCACAAGGGAGCAAAATGAGGCTCCAAATAAGTGCTCCAGGCCATACCTACCCCCAAACTTTAGACTACCCACCCCACTGCCAGGTGACATTTCCCCAGAGCTGTCAAACTGTCTCTTGTCTCCCACCCACCCCCACCTGTTCCACATGCATCCTTTCCCACCTCTGCTCAGGGGAATGCTCTCCTTCCCAGAGTGGCCTTCCTCCTTTCCGTCTGCAGCTCCACACTAGTGCTATGAGCAAGGCTTTATACTTTACCTTCAGAGCATGTCTGAGTCGGCCCTTCACTCCTCCATTGCTACTCCCTGGTCTGAGTCCTGGGCCACTATGCTGATCCCAACGTCCTCTCAACACAGTGTCCTCTCACACTGGTCTCTGGACACACAGGAGGCTTCCCTTTGAAAGTCCTACAGGCCACACATGCTGAGGCCTCCCTGGACTGCCCCACCCAAGGTACAAACAGCACCCCCACACTGGTAGTCAGTACTCTGGACCCCAAAATGTCAGACCCCTGCTTGCCAGGCTGAGCAGGATTGTCATTACTGGTCCCAGTGATGCCTTATTCTTGTGCCCCCATCTACACTGGGCTGTCAACTCCGTGCCAAGGGGGCTTGGACCAGCAGGAGCATACAGCACCTGGATCACACTGCTGGGCAAATTTCAAAAGGAGTGTTTTAATACACAGCCATGAAGATGCAACACTGCCTCACACTCAGGATTCATTATTGCACAGGTTCTCGGCCTCCCTTCCGGTAGAGGAAGCTGCCCCTCACCCTGGAGCCCACTCACCTTGAGCCCCTCCCTGGGTTCCACTTTCCTGAAACACACAGGCATTTGTGGGCCCACACAGGTGAAATCCTGCCCCCACAAACGCCTCTCCCTCTCTCTTTCACACACTCCCCATATATAAACATGCCCGCATTTTCACACACTCTCACTCTCACCCACACATCACGCATGCACACCACCCACGTGCCCTTTCCATCACAGACCTCCTCTTCTCCTTGCGCCTCCTCCTGGGCAAACAGGTGGTTCTGGGCCCCTCAAGGCTGGGGAGGGACCCAGGATCATTTTGCCTCTTAAAAGCCTTACTGTGCCAGTTCCAGGGCAGACACTCTCTTGAAGGCCTGTTGCTGGGGCTACTGCCTCCTGACTCCCCTGGCCCTGCTCACCCCACAGGGGGCCCCACCAGGTGTGCTGGTGCCCTCAGCCATAGCTGATCCTGGCGTCAGCAGGACCTGTCAGGAAGGGCAGTGGCAGCCTGGGCCATCCCACCCGTTCTGAGCCCTGGGAGCCGCCCACCTGGCAGCAGGTGCCCCGTGGAGACAACGCAAAGGAAGGGTTTTCAAGGGCAGGCTCCCTCGGGGACAGACCAGAGATTTTCGGGATGGTCGCACTCCTTTCCCAGCCGGGCAGCGCACACTGAGCCCTCCGCCGCGCCCCGCCCCGCCCCGCACACTGCGCTCCGCGGCGATCAAGGGGTTGCCCTGGAGCTCGCCCACGTCGCCGCCTCCCGGACCCTCTGCGTGTCAAACACCACAGCTCTACCTGAGGCTCCAGAAACATCCTGGCCGTCTGTTCCCCTCGCAGTCCCCAGCACCGCAGGCGTCCCGCGTGTGGCTGCTCTTCTCGCGCGCGGGAGAAGCTCCCGCCCCCCGACCCCGCCCGTAGACTTCCCCACTACCGCCTCCCTCAGGCTCGCAGCCTCCCGAGGGGCGGGGCCGAGGGGGGTTACTGTGGGGGGGCAGGGGGCGGGGCCAGGGCCCGGGGAAATGCTGGGCCGGGGGTAAGCGAGGCAAGTCCCGGAAAGGGGCGGAGCCTGGGTCTGGGCGGAGTCCGGGGGGTTGGGATGGGGCGGGGCAGGGCACGGCGTGGAAGACAGCAGGGAAGGCGCAAGGGTTGCGGGCGACTACCTGCGCAACTGGGGCGCAGAGCGCGGAATGAACCCGGCGCCGGCGGTGGAGGGGAGTCGGTGCTGGGTGCGCCGGTCTGGCTGTGTCACCAGGCGAAGGGGCGCGGTGGGTCGGAGCTCAGCGCGGGATGGGAAAGGTCGTGTTGGTGAGATGGCGCTCTCCGAGAGCCCCCTACGCCCCCGTCTTCTCCCTCGAGCCTCTCTTCCTCATCATCCCCGACCTCACCTCAACAGCGCTTCATCTTAGATGTCCACTACAGAGCTACGGCAGTTGCTTGACCAGCGTTTGACTTGAATGCTTCCTTTGACGGGGCTCTCACTCCACACAGCTCTGGCCTCCAGCGTCATATGGAACTCTGTCCTTCCATTTCCTTGACTGAACACGGGGACACAGCAGCTGCTTTTGTGGGAGGACTAATCTGAGACACGGCATGGGGCGGGCCTGGCACGTGACACAGTGAGGCGTCATTCCACCCTCAGGAACCCCAGCAATCCACAAGAATCCTGTGAGGTGATAGGTCTCACCCTCCACCATGTTACTGCGGTGGCCCCCAACCCAGCTCTGATAATTTGGATAGAACAGATTGACCAAAGAGCGCTCTCTCTGGGAGATCTGGGACTGGAGAGCCCAGAGGCTGAATTGCCAGAGGGGGCTGGGGTGAGATTCTGGGGGAGCCACTACTAGAGAGGAGCAGGGACGTTCTTGCTTCCTTGTAACACAGAAGAGCAGGGGATGCCCAGAGAGAGGCTGAAACAAGCCCAGGAGAGCTCATGAGCAAGCCTTAGGGGCCAGGGGCACAGGAGACCCTTTCAGTGTCCAAGTGGGCCTTAGTATGCCCACCCTTTGCCCTACAGCTTTGTGAGACACGCATCTCTCCTCCCATTTACCTGCTGTCTTACCAGCAGCAAGACTGACCACCAGGCTGAGTCCTAATAGTTATTTCTCTCTTGAGGAATTAGTGGTTGCGCTGGATCCACTAGCCTGCCCAGGAAGATGCAGGAGCTCGGAGACAGCTGTCCTTTTGGAGCTCTGTCCCCACCCCACTTTTTCTACTAGGACTGGAACTCAGCTCTCACTGCTCCAGTGCCTGCACTATTACCCATAGCCTTGTACAGCTCCTTTGGGTGGGCAGCGAGGGGAGGAAGGGGCACCAGGCAGAAATGGCCCAGTGGCCCCTTAAGCTTTCACGCTGACCTTCTCCCCTGCAGCCTCTGCATCTCATTTCAGGCAAGCTGGAGGATGTAAAACTCAGTGGCCTCTGCAGGTGACTTCTGCCACCAGGACCAGTCTGAGCACTTGGGTGCTGGGCCTGCATGGCCACCCCACCCCTTCAGACAGCACCAAGAAGGGTAAGCCCTGGGGTCTTGCCCTGGAGAAGCCTGCCAGGCACCTACTCCTGGTGTCCTCAGCCCTGTCCTGCAGCCTTGCAGTACATCTGTGCCCTAAGGTGGCCACGGTATTGTCTCAGGGAGTCCATGTGGGCAGCTAACACCCCTGCTGCCACCTGCACCCAGAGGAGGCCTTCCCTTCTGCCTCTCTAGATGTCACAGCCAGAGGAGGTGGCTGAACTGACGTGCACCCTCAAGGTACCATCCCCTATGGTCACAGAGCCATTTCCCATGTGTGCTCACCCACAGAATTCACCAGCATCCCCAAGGGCTTCCCAAAAGGAAGGAGAAGCCACCTGCACATTGTCTCTGCAAAGGGAGCATCCTTGCAGACACAGCTGGCACTCTCTGTTCACAGGTGTGAGCTTTGCATTCATGTGTGTACCTGGTCTACATCTACCTCTTTCCTGGTACCCAAGGAGGTGGGGAGACGAGTGTGCCAGGGCTGACCCCTGCTGAGGTGTTCCCCTGCTTGAAGCTGTGGGTGCAGGGAGCAAGGTCCTGCAGGGAGGGCTGTGGAGATCCACACAGGAACCCATTACCTTGCCAGAGTTGGCTTTAGAAAGTGGAGAAAAGGCCAGGTGTGGTGTGTCCCATGGACATTTTAGGGGAGCTTCTGGAATGAGGAGGCACGTAGAGAGAGACACCCCAGACGATGGGAGCTTGACATGAGGCCAGGGAAGTGTGTCCATCCTGTGACCACGAGAGGACATTCTGAGGTTGGCAAAGGGCAGGGAAGCCTCATTCCAGGATGTCAGTGACCCTGACATCCTCACAAGTGCAGACACCTGGGACAGGAGGCTGGACCTACTGCATCAGGCTCCTAACTAGTGTGCCTGTTTCCACCCTTGTTGCCTCAACATGGCAGCCAGAGGGGCCCTCTTAAAACCCGAGTCAGGTCCTGTCCCTCATCTGCCCAGAATCCCCAATGGAAGAACAACCAGAGTCCTAATGGCCACCTAGGCCCTAATGACCTGACCCATATGAGACCATCCACCTCACTCCCCCAACCCACTCTCTCTGTGCCAGCCCCCAGGCCTGCCCATCTTCACTTTGCAGTGCGCTTCCCAGGTGTCTGTGGACTCTGCCCCGTAGCTCTTTCCTGGCATGGCCCCTGCTCGGTGACATATTTACAGTGTTACCCTCCACTCCTGCACTTCCTCTCCCACTGAATGTTTCTCCTAATGGGTACTGCAAACTGACATGTAACTTCTATTTCCTTGTATGCTAGTCTCTAGGGAGAATCTGAGTTCCGTGAGGGTGGGGCTGTTGTCACTGCTGTACCCTAGTGACTGTGAGATGTTTGCACACTGTGTATATACAAGGTCTGACAATTAAGTTCACGAACTTGTTGCAGCGATATTGCTAACTTTTTTTGATGTCAGAGGGATTATTCATTATGAATTTGTACCAACTGGCCAAACAGTTAACTAAGTTGACTATTTGGAAATGCTGAAAAGGCTGCATGAAAAAGTTAGACGACCTGAACTTTTCGCCCACAATTCATGGCTCTTGCATCACGACAATGCACCAGCTCACATGGCACCATCTGTGAGGGAGGTTTTAGCCAGGAAACAAATAACTGTATTGGAACACTCTTCCTACTCACCTGATCTGGCCCCCAGTGACTTCTTTCTTTACCCGAAGATAAAGGAAATATTAAAAGGAAGACATTTTGATGGCGTTCAGGACATCAGGATAATATGGCCAGCTCTGATGGCCATTCCAGAAAGAGCTCCAAAATTGCTTTGAAGGGTGGACTAGGCACTGGCGTTGGTGCAATAGCTTCCCAAGGGGAGTACTTCAAAAGTGACAGAAGCGATATTCAGCAATGAGGTATGTGACACTTTTTCTAGGATGAGTTTGCGAACCTAATTGTCTGCCCTCGTATGTGCAGATAGAGGTACAGTTGTATACATCTAGCACAGACCTCATATCCAGAATATATAAAGAACTCAGACAAATCAAAAGTCAGAAGATCCAATTTCTTTTAAATGGGCAAAAGACTTAAAGAGGTAGGTCACAAAAAAAGGATAGCCAAAAGGGTAATAAACATAAGAAAACACATTCAACTCCATTAGTCATCAGGGGAAGGGAAATTAAAACCACATGTGACACTGCCATACACCCACTATAGTGGCTAAAATGAAAAGGCAGAAAATGCCAGATGTTGACGAGGATGTGACCCCACAGAAACCCCCAGCCACTGGTGGAAACGTGAACTGGTAAAAGCCATGTGGGAAGATGGTCCAACAGATGGTCTGCCCAGAACTCCTCCCTGGGTGTAGACTCGCCAGAAATGCCTACACACTCATACCACAGGACACATCCTAGAGCATCCAGAGCAGCACTATTCATGATGGCTAAAAACTGGGAACCAGCCAGCCGCCATTGACAGCGAGCTGCGGTGTATTTGCTCAGTGGAACACCCACAGCAATGAGAACAGATAGAGACAACCACCGAAAGCACCATCCCACCCCCATGACGTGGGGCACAGGAAGCAGGCGTGGAAGAACCTCCCACGCATGTCCAGCTGGGGAGGGGCGGAAGGTACAGGGCTAGGAGCCGGCTACCCACGTGAAAAATCACTGAGCTGCAGACTTACGATTCATGCACTTTTCTGTATGTACACTATGCTTCAAAACAATTTGTTTAAAAAAAAAAAGTTAAGAAAAGAAAACCCCAGAAACAAGAAATAACGTCTCAGACAGGGAAGGCAAACTTGAGCTCCAGGCCCCTTCCAAGTCTGCTATGGGCCACACCTCAGAGAAGCTGACTTAGGGGAAGAAGCATTTCGAGGACATTGGAGCCTTGGCCTCTCATGCTCCCCAAAACCAAAGCCCCCTCTGGTGAAGCCGCCTGCTCCCTCCTTTACAGGCACAGCCTGCAAGATTTGGGTTTTGGAAGATGGAAGTTGGCCTAAGGCAGGGGGCCTGACCTTACAGAACAGGAAGCAGGGACCCCAGGGCCCCATAGGGGTGTTGATAAGGATCAAAGACCCTGCAGGCTAAGGCCTCTGAGGCTGGGGTTCCAGGGTGGGGAGGCCAGGGCCCAGGAGGCAGGGGTGAGAGTCTGTATGGCACTCACATGGGACCACACAGGAGCAGGCACTGAGGGTGAGGGGACAGGACAGCTGGGCTCTGCCTCCTGTACTGGCTATGCCGCCCCACACACTGCCTGACTGGGGGCCACCACCAACCAGTTCATCCCCCAGGGCAACTGTGCAGGCAGAGCTTGGGCTCCACTCCCGAGGGTGATGGGCCATGCCTCTGAGTTATTGTTTCCCAGGTACCATGCAGGATTCATGACACCCAACTCACAGGGTGGCTGGCAAACACGAAGCAAAATGAACCAAACATTTGGTGAGCTCTGGCAAGTTCTCGGTTTCTAGTTCCCAGGGCTTACACAACTGTCTGGAGGCTGCTTGTCCTCAGGGATGGTCTACTGAGAGAAACTTGCTAAAAACACTAAGCAGGGACCCTCTTAGGGACGTGTGTACTGTGCACACGTGTGCGTGTATGTGTGTCCTATGGGCCCATCAGCACTCTTGGAGTGGCCACCAGTCAGGCTGTGGCCCTCACACCCCAGCTCGCCTGTGAGCTCCATGGCAGGCATGTGGACCACCCACGGGGTGGTGGGGAGTGCTGATCCTCCTTGGCTGCTGACTCGGTCCCCAAGGGACCTGGACCAGCTGGGCAAGATTTGATGTCCACTGGGGAACCCACACAGGCCTCTGCATTTCCGTAACACTGTCCCATCAATACTCCCTTTTAGAGACTAATATTCTAAACAAACAAATCACTAATGGTTCTAGCAGCACCAGAGCAAAAGTATGTATTGGAGGTCGAGTTGGGAGGGACAGCTGACCCTACTGATGCCCCCTCATATCACACAGGTTACTGTTCTGCCCAAATGAATGGCCCCCCCAACAGAGCAGGAACTTCATGGGCCTCTCCCCACAGCCCCACTTGCCCTTCCACAGTGGCCTCCCATGTTCTCAGGTGATAACAGATTAGGGGACAAGCGGCCCGCTCACCCCAGCCATATAAGGAGCCGCCTGTGTGTCCCCAGACATGTAATTAACCGTAGCTAACTGCATGGACTGCTTGGGATGGCGGCTGCTCACTACACCCAGGCTGTTACTGCTCTCCCATCAACAGGCTGGGAGCCCATCTGGTGGAGTGGACCTCAGCCGGCCACAGGGCTGTCAGGTACCTGCCCCACGGCTTCCCCCGCTCAACCGAGCCCTCCGCGGTTGCACAAGAGCCACACACAGGGCGACAGGCGCACTGAGGGGCAAGGTGAGCTAGACGGGCACCTGGAGCCAAGGGCAGACGAGGCGACAAGGCTAATGGGAGAGAGGCGTAACTGTCCCCACCAGCTTGTAGGAGCCCGGGCACCGCACCATGTCCCGAGCTTGGCCGGAAAGGAATTCAGCCCTCCCGCAAAAGCATGTGTGGAGAAGCCCTCCCACCAGGCCTGATGAAACCTGTGCTCCCTGCTCACAGAGGAGGCTGCCTTGGGCATGATGATGGGGTTCCAGGGGCCACCTCCCCTCTGTGCCTCAACACCCACCTTGGGAAAACAGGATGTTTACTGGAAGGGCCTGGAGAGCCTTTGGCCACCGTTTGCTCCAATGGACCAGATGTCCCAGGACACCCTCCCTTCACTCTGCCAGACCCCCACTCACCCTCTCTACAGCTGTCCTGGGTCTGTGTTCAGAGGGCCCAGTTAGAGGGTTCTGGGGGCTGGGGAAGGGCCCAAGGGGCAGGAGTGGGAGGACACAGAGATTCTGGTGCTCAGGAGGGGAACCTGGCTGCAAGTAAGTAAAACTACCTATCAACAACAACATCTTGTTCTTGAACAGAACACCCCAAGCAACGGAGCCCTTGAGTTCACTAACAGAAGCGGGAAAGGCCCAACAACAAGAAGTAAATTGCTTCATGGCAATGAAAGTCCAGAGTCATTGATTTTCACCTATGAAATCTGCAAAAATTATGTTACAGGTAATACAGAGTGCTATTGTGAATGTTGCTGGTAGGAAAAGGAGAGAAAGGGATGCCAGAGACTGGCTTCCACAAGGCACCGCACAGGACAGCCGCTCCTTGGCAGCAGGAATGGGTTAAAGCACAACAAGTTATGTGCACATGCACGCACCTGTGACCTGTGCGTATACACGTGTCTCCATATGCATGCATTCACACACGTGTGCCTTGTGCGCAAATGCATCTGTACTGTGCACACGTATGTGTATGTGTACGCACATGCAAGTGCCTCCATGTGCACTTGTGTGTGCGTGCCTATAAAATAGACACACGCGCGCACACACACTGCAGGATTAATCAGGGTGTCTGTCCCCCACTGGCCCCTTCTCCTCAGACCTTTTTTTTTTTTTTTAAGATTTTATTGGGGAATCAGGGAAAGGGAACAGACAAGTTGCTGTCCTTTTGTTCTTCAGTCTAGTTGTGGAGGACGTCGCTTCACTGGCCCATGTTGATATTATCATTGTACTCTTTCCAAATGAGGCAGATTGGTCGCTGGTCATTGGACAGCTGCTCACAGCGGCTCTTGGCAGCTCACACCGGCTGCCTGCCACTCATGGTAGCTTATGGCAGCCCACTGCAGCAGGAACTGCAGCCTACACCATCGCCGGCGACTCAGGGCAGCCCAGCTCCAGGTCGAGCTGTTGTTCACCATCTTAGCTGCAGAGGACAGTGTCACTGGCCCTCATGTGAGATCCGAACCTGGGCCCTGCTGCTCAGAGCTGGCGTCCCAAGCCAGGTCTTAACCAACGCGCCACTCGGCCGGCCCATCATCAGACCTCTTTAACTCCTCTCCGCTTCATTTATCCTTGTTAGGTGTTCCCCAGATTTTCTCCAATGAGAGTGAATGGTTCTGTCACGGGCATAACACAATGCATGTTCTTTTCCTAAAACTGGGACTTGAGGCTCCAGTGCTTCTCCTCAGGGTGCCTGGTGGGAGGCAGGCCCGCACTTCCGAAGTCCTCCACAGGCTCCTGGAGACAGGAGATTTGCTCCGGCCAGGCAGGGTGTGACCAAGGGCAGGAGGGTCCCCAGGGCGGTGGGGCATGAGGGTCAGAGAAGCCTGGGGACCCTTCTGGGTGGATGTCAGGAAAGGCTGGATCAGGCAGCAGGGCTGCACGGGAACAGCACCCTCCAAACACCTGGGTCCTTGAAGGACTGTCCCTCCACTCCTTGTCATAAAGAACCTGGACACATCCCCAAGCCATCTCATGCTCCAGAAACGTGTTCTGGTGTGTGTTCTCAGCAGTGCTCACCACTTCTCCTCCCCTTATTCCCCCCTAGCTTCTCCCGCCAGCTGGCAGACCAGAAGGCTCTGTTTGGTGCCAGGCAGGGACACTCTACGGAAGCTGACTGGGGGCTGGAAAGTGGGCCCCTGAGCCAGCCTGGGAGGTGCCCTCCTCTCCACACAGGCTGGCTTTTATTAAGTGTAGGAGACATGTCCACTTGATTTTTACCTCCAAGATTTATTTTATTACCCACCCTCCACACTGTCCTTCTCCTTCACCTTCTGCCCCCAATGCCTTTCAGGGCCACCCTTTCACCTCCTCCAGGAAGCCTTCCTGACCCTTGGAGCACCCTCACAGACCTCACCCTTGGATGGCCAGCCCATTTACAACATGCACCTTATGCCCCAGCCTTCCTCCCACCACCTCTCAAGGAGAGCTAGTGGCTCCCTGGAGGGCCTCACTTTGCGGGTCAGAGCTCCTGTCTAGGATCCTTGAATCAAATGTTCTGTGTTAGGTTAGTGATGTCTGCCTCAGATGAGGGTGTGGAGGAAGGAAGCAGCAGGCCCTGGATCCGCTTCTCTTACTGGTGGGTTCTTAAACAATTGACTGGTAATTTGCATTCCTAACTAGAATATTCACTTAACACTTAAAACGTTAATGAACATTTACTACAAGTTCTTAGAGACATGGTCCCTCCTCTCAGGGTTTACTCTCAGGCCTGTGGATGGAGGGTGATAAACAAGTAAACAAACAAAATTACAGCTGGTGATGAGAAAGGCGACAGCACAGAGCCTGTGGGTCAGAGGAGGCCTTCCTGGGGAGGTGAGCCTGGAACAGAGACTGCTATGCAGTTGGAGCTGTCCTGTGAGGGTACCGGGAAGGGCTTACCAGGCAGGGGGCACAGCAAGTGCCAAGGTTCCAAGGCCAGAAGGAGCTGGGTGCATGTAAGGCACAGAAAGACCAATGTGGGGGCCTGCAGTGAGAGACAGGGACACTTACAGCTGTCTTTGGAATACTCCAGAAGCTCAGCGGAGTGGCCTGGTTGGAGTGGGAGAAGGAAACACAGGCTACCTGAGAGGTCTTCAAACTTGCTGTTGATGAAATCTTTGAGGATTCTGTCTGACAACCTTCCCCTTGAGGCCCCCAGCAATCACAGTGCAGCTAGGGTGCCAGCTTTAGCCTCTTTGGGGCTGACTCTGCAGTAGCTATATCCCAACTAGATGGAACACTTACTGTTTCAGACTAGGTCTAGTCATCCTTGAACAGCGTCAGGGCTGCAGTCATTAGCTAGCCATGACCCTGCCGCCTCTACCATGTTCCCTGAGGCCAAGCCCAACATCTGCCCTCTTCCAGGGGTGATGGGGATGCCCTACAGTGAAGGGCTGACTGTAGATCCAGGCTTTGTTTACATGTTTAAAGGGGGAAATGGGGCTGAGGCCATCAGCATGGGTGTGAATTGGAGTTAAGAACCCTCACTTCTTCCCTACCTCTCAAAATCCACAGCTGCAGGAGGGGGTGGAGGTTGGGGGGAAGCAGGTGTCTTGGAAACATGTATGCCTTCTTTCTCTTGGAAACAAGGGAACCACTGCCTTCATGGGTCTGTGTCGTCCCCCACTCCCAGATGTCCCAAGACCACCCATGGTGACTGCCTCTCTCCTCCCAACCCCAACTCAGGTACTGCCTATTCCCTGGACCCTTCCCTGCACCCACAGGGGCCAGCCTCTGGGCTGCCGGTGTTTTCTTCTTGGGCAGACTCCAAATGCCTGCAGTATGAAATACAGGCATGGTGTGTGGATTTGGTTATCTCGATAGTCCAAGAATGCTTTTGCATGAAGAATAAACAGATGCCAGAATGCACCACTATAATAGTTCCCCTTGGCACAGGATGAAGGGGTGCAGGCCAGCCCAGCGACTGTGGAACTGGCCACTGCATGGCACTGAGATGTGTGTTCAGGTGATGGACTGGCCCCTGGCCTGCGGGGACAGATTCGTGGTGGAGCCCTGCAGACCCTGCCCCTCTGTGTGCCTCAGTCTCCTCATCTGGACTGGTAATCGCTAAGGGCCCTTCAGCGGCCACCTATGATTCTGTGGAGTGAGGTCCTTAGGCTGCAGAGCAGACAGGTGGAGCCGGCAGAGCAGGCAGGTCCAAGAGCCTCGCAGGGATGGCTGAGGCTCAGGCCACACCACTCCCCTCTGAGCTAGGCGTCCCTGAGAACAGCGTGCCCCTCCAGTTCTTGTGGTCTCCACGTGGGAAAGGCTGTGCTGTGCTGTTGCTGCTGCCCCATCCACCTCCAGCACCTTGGTCATTAGGGTCATGTGACCCCAGTGCGGGTAGAAGGTCCCCAGGGCCCATGTGGGTGGCAGCATCTGGCCTCGGGTGTCTCTGCAGCCCCTGCCTCTGGTTCCATAGGGTCCCATGCAGATCCTCTGTCCTGCCTGCTGGGTGTGCACAGTGCCCTGTCCACTGCTGCCCCATTGTGAGGATGTCTGGTCCTGCAAAGGGAGAAGACAGCGCTGCCTCCACCTGGTGCCCTCTCTGGCCTCAGTTTCCCTGCCTGGATGGGGGCTAGGCCAGGCTGAGGTCACCTACCCTCTGGTCACCTGCAGGTCAGCCAGGAGGAGGGCAGGGACCATCCTGGGTATCAGTCCTGGAGAGGCCAGAGTCGCTGTGAGCTCCTGGGTCCTGTGTCCTTTTTGCTCTGTGGGGAGGGCCCAGGAAGCCTGGAAAGAGCTGGACAACTATAAAGTGCTGTGCCCCATCACAAACACATCTAGGTCAGGCTTCTCATTTGGTTGTTCTGGGAACAGGAAAGATTCTGGGGGACCTGATACCACCTAGGGATGCCTAGAAGAAGTGTGGTGGGGACAGGTCAGTGACTGCCCTCCCCTCTCCTCTCCAGAAGGTCATCTGGCTGCTGCCCACAGTTCTCAGAGGAGACTCTGCCAGAGAATGCACATTGCACATTCGAGGTCCCTGCTGAGCGGGAGAGGGGGAGGGGGAGGGGGAGGAGAAGGGGAGAGGGAG
>NW_017731826.1:728705-748644 GCF_001890085.2 Hipposideros armiger
GTGGGAAATGCTCAGGACTAGCCTGGATGGGGTTGGTGGGTGGGTGGAGGGTGGTCCAGACCAGACTGCATTGGGAGGAAGTGGTCAGGGCTAGCTTGGCCCGGGCTCTCCTCCTCCTGGGCTGCTCTTCCCCGTAGGAGTCCTCAGGGACCCACACACACACACACACACACACACACACACACACACACACACAGAGGCCCCAGTCACCAAGACATTTCTCTGTGCACACATGTCCCAGGCCATAAGCCTCCCTCTTTGCAAGGAAAACGGAAGCCTGGCCTCAATTGCTCAGGAAAAAGCTCACAGAGACCCACCCCCTGTACACCTTGGGCGCAATCTAGGCCCAGTGCAGCCCCTGGTCCAGCGGGGAGTGGGGGCCAAGAGGCAGAGGTATACCAGGGCCTCACACAGGTGCACCTGAGTTCCACCTTCGGCAAAAGGTTTTAACCAAGAAAGAACATATGGTCTCCTATGCTTGAGCTTCTCTATTTACTGACTACAAATATTTTGGAGAGTTAAATTACGCTTTTAGACAGTTTACTTATATTTTGTTCTAGGTTTGGAGGGAGAATCTGGGTCTCTCCCCTAACCTCCTTGTTCATTGTTCCATCCCCATACCTACATACAGTCCTGCAACCCAGAAAAGGCTCCAGGGTGACTGTGAGGGTCCCATGGGCTCTCCCCTAACCCGTGATGGACAGGGAGACCCTGACGACCACGTGGGCAGGGGAGGGGCATGGGGGACTCTGAGGGAGTGTCAGAGGGGAGACTGGTCAGCCGAAAGACGTGTGAACAGGCCATGGGCCTTTGGGAGTTGTGCCCTCCTCTCTAGGGAGGGCTGTGGCTGCCTGCCCGTGAGCATCTGTGCAAAGCCAGAGCCTGTCCGGAGCCAGAGAGAGAATGATGCCCCAGGCTGGTGCACAGAGGCTTGATGCTAACTGGACATGAGGTGACCTATGTGTGCACGAGCCCACGTGTGCTTCTGTGAACATGCCTATTCCTAGAGCAGACTCAAATGTTCCCAGGAGGGTTCTTTCACAGTCATTCCCAGAATCACAGGCTCTGAAGGATGCTTCTGTACCCTCTCTTCTCACCCCAGACAGCTACGGTCACCTGGCAAGTGCCCCCAGTTCCTGGCCATCACATCTGAGTGGCAACCCAGGACCCAGCCTAGGCAGGCCTCTCTTGAGAATACCAGGTGCAGGCACAGAGCTGAGAGCCCTTTCCCCTCTGGGGTCTCTCACTTCTCTCCTGGGGGCCCTGGTAGGGGGGGAGTGTTGGGCATGGCCTGTAGAGAAGCAGTCTCCATTCTCCTAGCCAGGACCAGGGCCCCAGGGAAGGGGAAGAGGTCAGATCTATCTGTTCAGGGTCTGTCCGTGCATTCCCACATTTATTTGCCTAGTTTGCCTGCTTATTTTACACATTTTAGAACTGAAAACACAATATATGCTCATGAAAAAATACTCAACAGTGTAAAGGTGAAATTCGGGAATCAATAACGCAATTAGACTTAGATCACTGGCAGTTCGACTCAGCACATAGCTCGCTATTGAGCCACTTGTAGTTACACTTAGCTCGTTTGCAGTTAGAGCTACCCTGATATTCAGCTGTTTTTGTTTCTCCCCTCACTGACTGACTTAAAACCTCTGTTTTATTCCCTTTCTTATGTCTACCCATACCTCGTTAATCTATTTAATCAGCAGAATTCTAACCTGGAAAGGGCCCCTTCTTTTTTCTAAAGATTTTATTGGGGAATTGGGGAAGGGGAACGGCCAAGTTGTTAGTTGTGGAGGGCGCAGCTAGCTCAACTCCAAGTCCAGTCGCCATCTGGCTGCCCGTCAGCAGCTCACGGCCGCTCAGCTCAAGGTGCCGTGTTCAATCTTAGTTGCGGGTAGCATAGCCCACCATCCTATGTGGGAGTCAAACTGGAAAGGAAAGGGCAATTTCTTAATCCTCAGGCACCTGGACACCAGAATCCAATTTGCAACTCCCTTGCAGTTTTTACTCGTGGCACAGAAAGCCCCAGTCTAGGGTGGCCGAGTCTGAATCCAGAGTCCGGAGTTAACATTATCTTAAGACCAGACCCCAGGAAGCGATGTCAGCCCTTTGACCTGCCTGATGGGCTCCCTCTTTTCTTTGTTCTTCTTCTTGTGTACCTATAAAATCGTCTGCCTGTTCTAGGAACGGGGAGATGGCCTTTGGACAGGAGTCTGCCATCCTCTCAGAGTGTGGGCATTCTGAATAAACCTGCTTTACTTTCCACCAACCTTGTCTCTCCATTTCTAACTTTTTCAAGTGACAGGCAGCCACACCTTAGCATGGTACCAAGAATACAAAAGATTATACAAGAAAATGTATGTCCCCTCCAACCCCAGGCTCAGACCCTCTCCACAGATATCACTATTGACAGTTTCTTCTGTGAAACCTTCCAAAGTTTCTCTGTGTTCATGGAATTATTTACATGTACATACAGGATTATTTTTCTGAACTAAAGGGGCTTACACTTCACACACTGTTTTCAACTTGCTCTTTAGCCAACTTCTCACGTTCTGTAATAGCTGCAGGTGTCTGGGTTGTCACATGCATGATAAGTCCCCTAGCAGAAGGCCCTCAGGCATGGTATGGTGACCACAAACACTCCTCAGTGAGCATTCTTGACCAAGGGTCTTTACCCAAACATGTGACCATATTTGAAGGGTAATCTCCTGAAATTGAATGTGTTGGATCAAAGATTATGTGCCTTCTAAGTTTAAAAAGATAACAAAGACGTGCTCTCAAAAGAGCATGGCCATATTACCCAAAGCAATTTACAGATTTGATGCAATCCCCATCAAAATCCCAACGGTATTTTTTCAAGAAATAGAAAAATACAATCATCAGATTTGTATGGAATCACAAAAGACCCCAAATAGCCTAAACAATCCTAAAAAAAAAGAACAGGGCTGGAGGTATCACACTCCCTGACTTCAGCTGGTACTACTAAGCAACAATAATCAAAACAGCATGGTATTGGCAGAACAACACAGACCAATGGAATAGAATTGAAAACACAAAAATAAGCCCACATATATATGGGCAGATAATTTTTGACTAAGGAGCCAAAAACATACAATGGAGAAAAGAAAGCCTCTTCAATAAATGGTGCTGGGAGAATTGGAAAGCCATGTGCAAAAGAATGAAACTAGGTTGGGGTCACCACTCGTATACCAAAATTAACTCAAAATGGATCACAGACCTAAACATAAGACCTGAAACAATAAACTGCATAGAAGAAAACATAGGTACTAAACTTATGGACCTTGGGTTCAGAGAGGATTTCATGAATCTGACCTCAAAGCAAGGGAAGTAAAAGCTAAAATAAGTGAATGGGACTATATCAAACTAAAAAGCTTTTGAACAGCAAAAGAAACCATCAACAAAACAAAAAGGCGACCAACCGAATGGGAGAAGATATTTGTAAAGGACGCCTCCGATAAGGGGATAATATCCAAAATAGATAAAGAACTCGTACAACTCAACAACAACAACAAAACGATCCAATTGAGAAATGGGCGGAGGACCTTAACAGGCATTTCTCCCAAGAAGACATACAAATGGCCAACAGATATATTTAAAATATGCTCAACTTCACTAACTATTAGGGAAATGCAAATCAAAACGACAATGAGATACCACCTCACACCAGTTAGAATGGCTATCATCAACAAGACAAGTAATAACAAGTGTTGGAGAGGCTGTGGAGAAAAAGGAACCTTCATACGCTGCTGGGGGGAATGTAAATTGGTACAGCCACTATGGAAAACAGTATGGAGGTTTCTCAAAACATTAAGAATAGAGTTACCATACAACCCAGCAATCCCTCTTTCGGGTAGCTACCCAAAAAATCTGAAAACATTTATCCGTGAAGATATATGTACCCCTATGTTCATTGCAGCATTATTCACGGTGGCCAAGACAGGGAAACAACCAAAGTGTCCTTTGATAGATAATTGGATAAATAAGATGTGGTATATATATACACGATGGAATACTACTCTTCCATAAGAAAAGATGAAACACTGCCATTTGCGACAACATGGATGGATCTTGAGATTATCATGCTAAGCGAAATAAGTCAAAACAGAAAAGGCCAAGAACCATATGACTTCACTCATATGTGGGATATAAAACTGAAAGCAACAAAAGAACAAGACAAACAAAGAAATAAAAACTCATAAGACAGCTTAGGGGTTACCAGAGGGTAAAAGGGGAGGGGGGTTGTAGAAGAGAGTAAAAGGGGTCAAATATATGGTGATGGAAGGAGAACTGACTCTGGGTGGTGAGCACACAATGTGAAATATACAATAGATGATGTATTAAAGCATTGTATACTTTAAACCTATGTGATTTTACTACCAATGTCACCCCAATAAATTAAATAAAAAAGAGCATGGCCAGATGTCAGCAAAATGGTAGAGTAAGCATCTCCAAAACTCTCTCCCCATAAAAGCAACAAGAAAACTAGCAAAACTGATCAGAATCGACTTTTTTTTAGAACTTTGGAGATCAATCAGGGGTTTGGAGCAAATTAGGGAGTATTTATTCACAAAACCAGCTGAATCTCAGCAAGAATCATAAGCTTTATGGTGTTTTAACTTGCCCTAGTCCCACCTTCACTCATTAGCTCCCAGTGCCTTGAAAAACAAAACCCCATACTTGTCATGAAAAGCCCAGAAGCCAGTGAAGGGAGCAGAACAGGACTGAAAAGCTTCCAAGGCCTCATTCCCAGAAAATTGTCATTTGACCAGTCCACTAGTTCCCTGGAAGATCCCATTTGCAAGAATGTCTATATTTGATCTGACTCACAGCTCCCAATAGAAGAGCCTATTCTACAGGATCGATTGTCAGAAACAATTACAGGCACTTAATTTCATAGCTGTCTGTGGCAGTAGATAACAGTTGAAGCAAACAATAGACTAACTAAAAGCTTAAAAGACAAAGCTCAGTAATGAGATGTCCACGGGGCTTTAAAACATTGCAGTGTATTCTTTGGAATCCAGAAGCCACATGCTTTACCTGCCCAGGCATGTGCACATGCTTAGGTAAACCCTGAGAAGACCCTCAGCTCTCACTTAAGCTCACTGTGAGGCCCTGTGCCAACTGGGAAAAAGGCTAAGGTAGAATTCTCACCTGCCTGGCTGAGAGTTGACAGTGTGTCCCACCATGCACACAGAGCCCCTGGGCAGAGACTGGAGTCTTACTGGTTCAGGCATTTTAAGGAAATCTCTGCCCAATCATTAAATGACAACTAAGATAAGGAAGCAGAAACTACAGTGGCTACACAAACAAAAGAATACAGACTTTGTAGAATTAATTCAGAAAAGCCACTAAACAAACAACAATGAAACAGTTTTCAACCACAGGGAAAAGAAGAAAATCACAAGGAAAATTTAAAACACTTTGATATAAATGAAAATGACACAACATACCAAAACTTATGGCATGCAGCTCAAATAGTGCTTAGATAGAAATTTATAGGTGTAAACATCTGTATTTAAAAACAAGAAAGATCTCAACTTCTATTCACTATTGTACCAGAAGTTCTAACAACGGCAATTAGGCAATATAACATATAAGATATAAAAGACATCCATACTGTAAGGAAGAAATAAAACAATCCCTATTTGTAGATGACGTGATCTTGTATATAAAAGATCCTAATGAATACACACACACACTAATTATTAGAACCAACGAATAAGTTCAGGAAAGTTGCAGAATATAAGATCAACAACATACAAAAATCAGTTATAATTCTATATACCAGTAATGAACAATCTGAAAATAAAATTAACAAAACAATTCCATTTACAATAGCATCAAAAAATAAAACTCTTAGGGATAAAGTTAACGCAAGAAGTGCAAGACTTGTACACTGAAAAACTGTCAAACATAGTTGGAAGAAATCAATGTCATCTTAAATAAACAGGAGGACACCCCACGTTCACGGATTGGCAGACAATATTGTTAAGATGGCAATATCCCCCAAATTGATCTTCAGATTCAAAATGATTCCTATCAAAATTCTGGGTGCTTTTTGGGGGCAGAAATTGACAAGTTGTTCCTAAAATTCGCCTGGAAATATAAGGGACCTAGAACAGCTAAAACAATCTTTAAAAAGAACAAAGTCGGAACACTCACACTTTCTCCATTTCAAAATGTACTACAAAGCTATCAAGTCTGTATGATACTGGCACAAGGATAGGCATATAGACCAAGGGAATAGGACTGAGAGTCCAGAAATAAACCCAGACATCTATTATCATCTGATTTTCAACAAGAATGGCAAGGCAATTCATTGGGAGGAAAGAATAGTCTTTTCAACAAACAATGCTGGTGAACAGCCATATGCAAAAGGATGAATTTGGACTCCTACCTCACACCATGTACAAAAATTAACTCCAAATAGATCCAAGACCTAAATATATGAGTTAAAGCCATAAAACTCTTAGAAGAAAACATAGATGTATATTTTTGTGACCTTGGATTAGGCAATGGTTTCTTAGATATGACACCAAAACCACAAGCAAACAAATATAAAAGATGATTTGGACCTCATCAAAATTAAAAACTTTTGTGCATCAAAGGACACTATAAAGATATTCAAATGGGAGAAAAGATGTATATACCATGTATATGATAAGGGTCTAGTATCCAGAATACATAAAGAATTCTTACAATTCAATAATAAAAGAAAAATATCCTGATTAAAAATAGGTAAAGAATCTGAATAAACATTTCTCTAAAGAAATAGACAAATGAAAAGCAAGCACATAAAAAGTTGCTTAACATCATTAGTCACCAGGGAAATGCAAACCAAGTCCACATGAGATACCACCTCACACCCACAAGATGGCTATGGTAAAAATGATGGGCGATAACAAGCGTTAATGAAGCTGCTGAGGAAATGGAACTCCAGTACAATCCCGGTGACAATGGGAAATTGTGCATTTGCTTTGGAAAACTGCCTGGCAGTTTAAGATTTGAAACACAGAGTTACCAAAGAGTTACCAGCAATTACAGTCCTAGGTATATAACCAAGATATTTGAAAGCTTACACCCACATCAAAACTTGTATACAAATGTTCATGGCAGTATTATTCGTATTAGCCACAAAGTTGTCCGGCAACTAATGAATGGATAAACAAAATGTGGTACACCCATACAATGGAATATTACATGGCAATGAAAAGGAATGAAGTTCATGCTACAACATGGATGAACCTTGAGAACATCATGCTAAGCAAAAGATACCCAACTCAAAAGACCACATGCTGTAATGTCCAGAACAGGCAAATTCACAGTTATAGAATAGATAGTGGTCACCAAGGGCAGGCAGGCAGGGAAAGGGGTGCTAATGGGTATGGGGTTTCTTCTGGGGGTGATTAAAATGTACTGGAATGGGGTGATGGTTCTACAACCCTGTGAATATGCAAAAACACTGAATTATTCACTTTAAAAGGGTGAATTTTATGTTATATGAATTACATATTTCAATTTTTTAAAAAGAATAAAGATATGGTCCAAGTTACATTCCCAGGACAGAACCCAATTCCCCCCACAGTCACTATAGTCTAACGTGAAAACGATCGCATTGCAGACTTACTTTGTATTTCTTTAATTTTGAGAATGGAGGTTAAAAAAAAGGCATTTTTTTCCTTGAATTGTCTGTTTGGGGTCTGCCCCTTTATTCAACTGGCTTGTGGATTTGTTTTTCTTATTTACTGATTACATACTGGGCATGTGCCTTGCACTATTCTAGGCACTGGGAGTACAGCCATAAATACAATCAACAGAGTCCTGGCCCTCATGAGGCTTACATGGGAGAGGGAGGACACAAATACCAAACAAGTGTCTGTATGCCAGGGGGCAGTGAGTGCATGGGGAGAACAAGAGCAGGCAGTGAGGCCCAGGAGTGCAAGGGGAAGGCAGGACTTTGCTGGGTAAACCAGGCAATCAGGGAAGGCCCCTCTGTAAGGTGACTTCTGAGCCAAGACCTAAAGGAAGTAATCCATGTAGATCCCAGGAAGGTCAAGTGCAAAGGCCCTGGGACAGGAATATATGCGGTCTGTTCCAGGCCAGTGCTGCTGGAGTGCAGAGAGTGGTGAGAGGTGAGAGCAGACCCCGCTGGGCATCGTAGGCCAGGATAAGGGCTTGCATTTATTTCCTCGGGTTGTCTGACAACTTCCCACAGCTGG
The DNA here is from genome assembly GCF_001890085.2 of Hipposideros armiger. Taxonomy (NCBI): domain Eukaryota; kingdom Metazoa; phylum Chordata; class Mammalia; order Chiroptera; family Hipposideridae; genus Hipposideros; species Hipposideros armiger. The sequence goes on from NW_017731826.1 coordinate 736,946, forward strand.
TGGCTTAAAACAATGGAAATGTATTCTCTCACAGTTTGGGGAACTAGAAGTCCGAAATCAGGTGTCGGCAGGTCTGCATTTCCTCTGATGTCCTAGGGACGAATGCTTCCTTGCCTCTTCCTAGCATCTGGTGGCTGCCAGCAATGCTCAGCGTTCCTTGGCTTGTAGATGCATGGTGTCAATCTCTGTCCTCACGGTGACATGGTCTTCTTCCCTCATGTCTCTCCATCTCCCTCTCCTTATAAGGACACTGGTCATTGGCTTTGAGGCCCATCCTAATGCAGCATGGCCTTATTTTAACTTGATTACATCTGCAAAGACCCTATTTCCAAATAAGGTCATCTCATGGGTTCCAGGTAGACATGAATTTGGGGGACACCAGTCACCCCAGGACAGGCTCCTCTTCAGGCCCTAAAGTCATTGTGTGTCTGCAGTGTTCCCTGTCTTTTTCATAACCCACACACTCTCTTTACTTCCCACCACCAGAGAATTTGGGTAGAGAATGACACAATCTAATTTTTTTTTTTTTTAGCTGAGCCATCCTGCCACCTGTTGGCAGCTCAGCGGCTGCTCAGCTCGGGTCAGGACTCGAGCTGCTGTTACTCAGAGCTCAAATTCTTGAGCGAGCTGTTAACCAACAGAGCCACTCGGCCGGCCCCGACACAATCTAATTTAAACTGCACTGGCTGACTTACTGAGACAAGACAAGGGGGCAAGGTCAAAACAGGAGACCAGTTGGAAGCTCCTACAAAAACCCACGTACTCAGGACGGCGGGCTGGACTTCAGAGGCAGCAGTGCAGGGGCGAAACATGGCAGAAGCTGGACTTTACTGAGGCAGAGACACAGGATTTGCTCACTCAGCAGACGTGAGTTTGAGAGACAGAAATCAAGGAGGCTGGTGCAGCTTTAGTCCTACAAAAGGAAGCAGAACCGATGGGTCTGGAAGGGTACTTTACACAGGAAGAAGCCCTGAATTCTAGTTCAGGATGGCAAACTGAGCACAGGCATTTGCTTTCCAACCTTCCGGAAATAAAAGAGCACAGAAGAAAAGCTGTGCAAGAGACTGGGTCACTGTGAGTGACCCTCACAGTGACTCACACTTCTGGAAAACGGAAGGCAGATGGCAGTGGGTGACTGGACAAAGCCACCGGGACCCTGTGCAGGAAACCCCACCTTTCAGGGGAGAAGTGGGTATACAGACAAGACCAAGTGGAGGGCTCACCTGCTCTCCCACCACAGGACAAGGACAGGTCTTTACTGGGCTGGGGGGCAGGGGCAGACACCCTATGGGGAGTTGTCCTGTAAGCAGGAGCCAGAGGCTGAGTCCTGGCACTGCGGGGAGGGGTGGTGTGACTGACGGCCAGCCCCTCCACCTAAAGGTGCCTTACAGCAGAGTGCAGGCACGTCCTGGCTGGGAACCCATCTACCTGGGAATTCTACGCAGGGGAGACACTGTGGGGTGCAGTCTGTAGGGTACAGAGGGACCACTCACTGGGCCCTCAGACACCCTCCTTACAATGGGGCGTACAGCCTCAAGTTCAAGAGGCACAAACAGCCATGAGAGAAGAATGGACAGCAGGAAAGTGAAAGGCCAAGTGGGCAAAGGAAGAACCCACCCCAGAGGAAACAGATATTTGAAGCAACAAAAGAAATCTTAAAAGCAGCAGCAATTGTGAAAGAGAGAGCAAGAGAGCCTGGAGAAGCTGTGTCCATGAGGAGTAGGATACCACAGCTGAGGGGCTGGAGTGGTTGCAAGGCCTTTCCTCATATCCAGTCCTCACAGCCCACCTGGCAGTGTGCCCTGCTCTGGGTTCCCCATGTGTGACCACGTCTGTCTGTCCATCCCCACTGGAATGCACTAATCCAAGTGGCCATCGCCTTCCCCCAAGGAGCAGCACTGACCTCCCAATGGGCCCCCAGTTCCTCCCATCTGCTAACTACTCTATAGATGGCGTCACTGTGTGTGGCTTCTGTCTGCCGCAGTTGCTTAAAACACTTCCGTGGCTTCCCACTATTTCAAGAAAGAGGAAACCCGGTGACTTGGCTGGCAAGGCCTGTGCTCACCTTGATGGGATCCCCACTGGTCAGGTGGTTCTGCTCCCTCCCCCACAGGCCTGCACAGACTGTTCCCTCTGCTCAGAATGCTCTTCCTGCCAGCCTTCCTACCTGTCAGGGCACACATATCTGGATCCTTCTCTCATGGCACTTCCCAGGAGTATGCTACTCCTGTCTCCCTGCCAGACTCTCAGTCACCTTCCCCACCTCCTTTCAAACAGAGTTGCTCCCTTTGATCATTTTTGCATTATCTTGTGTTGCTTTTACTTGAAGGACCTCACTGCTAAAGAAAGTTTGGAAATACCTACCACACACCACTTTGCCTCCAATTTGGTCAAGACACTCAGAGCACGGGCTGAGCCCACAAGGTGTCCCCGGCAGCTGTGTGCTGTGCTCCTTGTTGTTTGGCCTATGTCCTACTGAGCAGGGGGCTGCTGGGTAGGAAAGGGGACTGCAAGCGCCTCTTCTCATGGGGAAGGAAGGACCCAGGACTGATGGAGTTCTGCCTCCTCTGCTATCAGGCTCCCAGCTTGGGCTCAGCCTCCCTTCAGACTGTCACAGATTTTAGAATGATACAGGCACATTAACACTTTACTCTCAATCCCCAGGAATCTGGGCTCAGTGAGCACCACTGCCCCCGAGGAATGAGGCCAAGGGCTTTGGACCAGGTTTCTCGAGGGTGGGTGGGACGTGGCAGGAGAGCAGGTCCTGAGCCGAAAGGGGGATGAGGTCAGATGGTCAGCTGGTACTGAGGCATTTGGCTGATAGTTCCTTAATCAGTGAACATGATCCTGCTGATGTTTCAATTTATGTGTTCAAACTTTATTTTTAAAGCAGGATTATTCAGTGCCCTCTTCAGGTAAAGCCTCCTGAGGCGGTGGCACAGAGTGTACAGTAGGACGTGGCAGGCCTGGCAAGGTCCCCAGCTCTGCATCCCCTACTGAGGGAGGTGGCACAAGCCTTTCCCCTCTCTGAACCTCAGTTTCCTCTGCTAGAAATGTGGTCTGTGGTGTACACCCACGAGGACAGGTTCAGTCCCCAGCCCAGCACCTCTTCCTGGTACTGCACACACAGAGAAGAGGCAGAGGTCTCAGGCCTATGGGGGCAACTCCCAGGGAGGGAGGGTGGGCCCCACCATAGGACACTCAGAGCAGCTGTGATACTCTGGCTGGGGTGATGCAGAGACCGACTCCTAGTTCAGCGTGCACAAGGAGACCAACTTCCCAGCAGACCGAGAACAGGTCAGTGTCTGCCTGGTGTCTGGTGTAATTCACTCCCCAAAAATTCACCCCCCATCCCTAACCAAGACTGCTAAAAATAGGTTCCTAGGCTCCACCCCCAGATTGACTAAATTAGAGTCCCTGGGGCTGTGGCCCAGGAATTTATACCAATGTGCAGCCAGGTGGAGAAGCCCTGTGTGAGGTGTGCATACACTCGGGGAGGAGGCCAGAAACCCGGGAGCCCCTCACAGTCAGCTCCTTATTTACATCTGCTCCTCACCCAGTCAACTGTCAGTCCAAAAAGCATCTGGGGACCCATGTGGCTCAGCTGTTTGCCCACCTGCCATCAGGCCAGGGCAGTTCCCTTAGGGCAGGGAAAGAGAGGGCCAGAGGCTGGGGAGGACTGTACCCCAGGAACAAGGCTCCACCCAGCCCAAAGAGTGGGGGAGGACATAGAAGCGGGGGTGGGGGCGGGGTGGGGGCTAGGCCAGCAGCACATTGGTGAGGTGGTATGAGGGAGTCCCTGCCCAAGAAGCAGAGTGAGTCGGCAGTGCCTGGGCATCACGCAGAGCAGTGCAAACTGGACTGCAAGCCCGGCATTCTGGGGGCACCTCCATGGCAGTGGGGCACAGAAGGCAAGCCACGATGGAAGCACTGGGGAGGCACTGGGAACCCAAAAAGAAGGGCTATGAGAAGAGGCTGCTTTGGAGTTGAGGACTGGCTTCACTCCTCTGTGACCCCATTTCTAAGACTTGCTTTCCTTCCCCACCCTCAGCCAGGCCTGTAGCAGGGATCAGCCAGCAGCCACCTGGAGAATCCCGAGAAACCCACCCCCAGGCCCTCCTTTCCCTGGGGTTGGGCACAGCCCAAGCTGCCCACCTGCACCTCCCAGGCCGCCCCTTTGCCATTCCGGGATTTGGAGCTTTACCAGGAGCTCCCCAGGAGGCACAAACACTGGAGCAGGCACACACCCACACATGCGCTGAAAAGAAAAGCCACACAGATTGATCTACTGTCCCTCATGTGCAACATGGCAGGAGGCACAGGTGTGTGTGATAGACCCAGGCAGCTATTGTCAAATTGAGATGTCAACACAGAGCCCAAGCCTGGCCATCCCACCTCCAAACCGGACAGTACAAACCCAGAGTGAACTGTGAACTGTGCTGGGTGTGGTGGCTGGAGAGCCTGTCCCATCAGGACTGTCAGAAATCTGGGGTGTTGCCTCAGCACACCAGCTCAGCAACCTTGTTCTGCCCACGGGGCACCTGCCACTCTGCCTCTGATCTCGGCCTGCTCCTCCAGGACCAGATGGGACTGTGAGGGTGGGCAGGGTACTGCCGGACAGGACAGAGCTCTGCTCTGGCCCAGCTGCGCCTATAATCACAGGCATTTGTAAAATTGGGAACCTTTTGGGCTGTGGTCAGAGAAAGATATGCCTATAGGGAAAGGCAGAGAGACGGATCTGAGACCCAGCTGCTGACTTGGGGAGCCCCTCTGGGAGCTGAGGGCCCCGGCCAGCCGACAGCAAGCAGGGAACAGAGCCTCAGTCCCACAGCTTGTGCAGGAGCAGGAAATGTGCCTCCCCTGGAGCCTCTGGAGGAAGACCAGCCAGCACCATGACTTTGACCCACTGGGACTGCACTGGCCTCCAACCCACAGAACTGTATGATGGTTAAGTGTGTGTTATTGAAGCCACTACATTTGTGACAATCTGTTAGGGCAGTGGCATGCGGAGCAGGTCCCTGGGGCCATGGCAACCAGCTCTGCTGCACAGCACCAGGGGGTGGCCAAAGTGGCACCGAGAAAGGGGTCTTGAACACCTCCTGGGCTCCATGTCACAAACCCATCTGGACATGGCTCTGGAGGCTGCCACGCCCAGCAGTGACCCTTTAGCCACACACACACAGCTGACAGCTCCACATGTCTGTCCCTGCCATGCCCGAGAGCTGGGTTGGGTATGGCACCATCTTCCCCATCTTGAAAGGCTGTTGTGAGGACGGAAGGAGACATGCAGCCAGGGCCTGGTATGTGTCCGCAGCGCTGGTACCTAGTGAATGTGCTCCCTCCAGAAACGCCCCATGGTCCCAGCTGTCCGAGGAGGAAGAGAGCTGGACAGCAATACCCAACTAGGCAGCCCAGGAGTTGGAGGGGATGCAGGGAGGACAGGGGGTACAGAGAAAGGATGCCCTCAGGGCTTCTCATGTACCCTACTGTGACAGCACCAGATAGCTGTGAGGGGCCACCATTGTCTGTGTGCTGATGGTCCTCGGCTGCACCCTCTGCACTGTCTGCTGTGGTGCCAGCTGACGACGCACTTTCCTGGGCTGCTCCCACTGCAGGGCAGCGCCTAGGCCACCCCACCCCACGCCCCTCCTGCCCAGGCAGACCTCCCTAACAAGCACGTTTCTTACGGGCTCCCTGGGCAGGGCCCAGACTATCTTGGTTGTGGTCTTTGATCTGCACTCTTCCTGCTGGGATCTTCCTATGCTATCCTCTCTATCACAGCAGCATCACTGGGTCCCCTCCAGCTACCCCCCCTCTCTGTACATCTAGTCTAGTCCCATGGGCATCTGCTTCTCGGAGGGCCTGGAACTGCCACCTTGAAGTCCAGGTCACACCACTGCAATGCCAGAGCCTGGGAGGCAGCACGGGGTGGTAGGGCTGAGAGGTCTGGCAGGCAGCACCACTCAGCGGGCACTCCAGTGGTGGCCCCTTACAAGGCTGTATTTACAGAGCAAAGTGTATTTGCTAAAGAAAGTCTGGAACCACTGCTGTAGCTCAAGGTCACTGCAGGGTCAGCTGCAAGCAGAGGTTCTCCCTGGAGACCATGAAATCGTGGCCAAAGGGAGGGACCAAATAAGACAGCCTCTCCATACCACATGAGCGACGACATGAGTGACACTTGGCATGTTCCCTTTGGGATCTGACCACAGAGTCCCCCTGGTGTAGCTGGTAGCACTGACCCATACAAATGAGAGAGCAAGCTCTAAGCCCCAGGGCCACCCCCAGTGCCTGCAGAGGCTCCTGCATCCCAGCAGCCTTGGCCACAGAGCACAGCAAGGAAAGCTGGGGACTTTCCTCCTGGGCACAGTCTGCCCCCTTGCCCAGGCATTTGGAGAGGAAACCAAGAGGCATTGGGGTTTCCAGCACCCTCCTGGGAAGTCCCCTCAGCTACTGGTCACTGCCCAGCAGACTAGGGCCCAGCCCAGGCCCTCTGGCTTGGATGAGGTGGAAATGTCACAGAAGAAGTGAATGGTGATGCAGGAAAACCCTCTCGATATCACTGTCCTGCCATAGGCCCCTGCCAGGAGCCCACACCCGCCTGTACCACCCCCACTCACTTCCGACTGGCCACCTGCTCAGTTTCACTCCTTCCTGCCCTGACCCATTGCCACCACCCTTGCTTCATGCATCACCCTGGTCCTGGAGCCCTCCCGGGATGTCCTGAACATGCAGGTTGAGGGGGGCACCTGACTCCAGTGCTAATGCAGTCCCAGGCTGCACCTTTGCCCAGGAGAGTCTTGGGGGGGGGATCCTGTCACCCTCATCTTCTCTTAGGCTGTAAGCTCCTGGGGCCAGGGGCTGCTCCTCATGGAGCCTCCTGAGTGCTGCAGCACCACTCGTGGGTGCTCAGTGTGCCCTTGAGGACTGGAAACCCTGGGGATGAAACATCACAACGTTGTCATTTACTTGTCACAGTAAGTCCTGTGAGGAGTGCTACTGGCCCATTTCACAGGAGTGCAAACTGAGGTCCAAGATGTGAAGCAATCTGACCAAGGACTCAGGACACTGGCCAGGGTCAAAGCTGAAACCAAAGCCCAGACTCCCACCTTAGGGGCACCCGGAGCTTGGTACTGGGTGGGGGTTGGGACCACCAGGTGGTAGGTGTATATTCCTAGGAGTCCTGTCACCCTTGGCTCCTCTGGGAAGACAGCCCTGGAGGGAAAGCCTGTGGCCACTGGGGCCTGGTGCTCAGCCCTGTCTGCCTGCTGACCCCTCACTCTTCTCAGGAAGGTCAGCCCAGGATGGGTCAGGGGCATCAGCGCAGTCTGGAGTCCTCTCTGACACCCTCCTTCCTCCTGTGGTTGCCAAGCAACACTAAAAGCTGTCTCATGCATGTGAATTAGGGAGGCTCTTCCAGCCTTCCCTCCTTCTCCCCATTGCCCATCACCAGCCTCCTCTGTCAGTATTGTTTACCTTAGAGACTGTACACTGTGTCTCCTGGCTAGGGGCAGCACTGTGCAGGAGTCTTCCCCTGAGGTGACGCAGAATGAACCCAACAGCAGGGAGCCCACGGTTGCTGACTGTCCTGGCCACACCGGCTGGGCCTGCTGTACAGCGCTCCCCACACTTGGCAAGGTGGGCTGGGGCTCACCCACTCCTGGGCCTGGACCCTGAGAGACCCAGCTGGGTGAGCTCATGTGGGCCTGGGGCAAGAAGCCCTGGAGCCAGTGCCAGGTGGGGGTGCCAGGGAGGAGGCAGGGCTAAGAGTGCCCAGACCCCCACCTTACCCTGAAACAGTTTTTTGTTTTATTAGTTTCATGTGTACAAAACAACATAGTGATTAGATGTTTATGTACCTCATAGAGTGATCACCCCAAGAAGTCTAGTACCTATCTGACACCATACATAGTTATTACAATACCATTGACTATATTATACCCTACATCCCTGTGACTATTTTTTTTAAATTGTAGTTGACACCTGGAACACAGTTTACAGGTCACCTCCTTTTACAGAGGAGGTGTCTGAGACCCAGACGGGTTAAGGCGGGAGGTAGCAAAGCTGCACCCTCATCGCCCTCATGCTTCCTAAGCTCTCTAATGGAGCAGACTGTGTGGGAAAGTGGCCCCCCAATTCCTGGCCCAGGTCTGCACAGGTGCTCAGTGTTAGGGTGTCAGGGTCTCAAAGTGCAGGGAGCCAGGAAAAACAGCTGGCAGGGGCCAGAGCCGTAGCCCGGCATCCCCCAGGAGGACACTGGGGTATTGCTGCCCAAGGCCTGCACTGGCATCCCTGGCACCTCCCGCCAGCCCTGTCCTGAGGAGGCTACAACAAACCATCAGAGGCCCACAGAGCTCTGTCAGCAAGATGCGACAGAGCCGAGCAGGCCAAGGGACTCAGGCCTGGAAAGGGGTGACAGACACCACCCCGCCTCACACACGCGGGATCCAAAGGGAAGCTGGCTGACTAGTCCACACCCCCAGGTGCCTGACCCCACGGAGCATGGTGGGGAGCTCAGTGGGCTGCCCTCACTGAGCCTCTGTGCCGACAGCCTAGGTCAGCGTCTCTGGAGCAGGAGGGCAACCCTGCTCACTTGTCTGTGGGGTCACCTGGCCATGCACAGGGCTGAGGGAGGGGGGAGGGGCTGCAGGGGCCTGAGAATGCTTCCTGTCCTCCTACCTCTGGCTCTCAGAAAAATCCCCAAAGGTCACTGCAGGTCCGGGCTTGCGCTTCCTCGGATTAGACTGTGTCATTCTGTTTCCCCATGGGAGAGGTGGGGGGGTGGCCGGTGGCTCAGCTGCAGGGGAGAAAGGTAGAGGTCAGCAGGGGCAATCCAGGGTGTGGTGACTGGAGGGAAGTGGGGGTCAGTGGGGCAGCTGCAGGGTGTGGGGCAGGCAGTGCAGGGACAGAGGCTGTGCCAGCCCAAGTCAGGGCGGCCCAGTCCCAGTCAGGGTTCATTAAGGACCAGGCAGGCTTCTGCCCAGAAACACAGTACCTTGCCAGGGTTTCAGCTCCAGGCCCTGGGCCTGAAATGGTTGAGGGCACAGGCTCCCAAGGATCAGGACCCCAGGGCAAATCTTGGGGTCCAGGCACACAGCAAGCTGGGGGTAGGGAGGGGAGGTCTCTCCCCTCAGTGGGTAAGCAAAGGCCCAGAGGGGTGGGCTGAGGGGGGGGCAGGGAAGGGGGACGGCATCTGTGGTAGAGTAGGAACCACTGGAGGAAGTGCCTTGCATGACAAGAGGGGGTTCAAAGGGAAAAGGCTTGGTGACCAGCAGGCTGTGGGCTCCCTGAAAAGTGAGTGCTGAGTCAAGGGGGAATGAATGAAGTTTGGTTTCGCAGCATTGGATGTGCCTTCCCCCATCTGGGACTTCCCTGGGCTAGGAAGGGTCAGGGGCTGCTGCCCCCACCCTGCCCTGGGCTAAGTCTCAGCCCACATCTGCCTAAGGTGGACTCACCCATCTGACCCTTGAACTTCATGAAGGACCCCTGCTGTGCCCGGGGCCAGGTGAGGGGAGGGCAGGAGCAGCCTGGGTCACATGCGCACAGAGCCTCTGGACTCAGTGTTCCCAGTGACCTCCCTGGACCTCGTGGGGGGCTGTCTATTCCTCACAAAGACCCCACACACACACACCTGCCAAGTCTGTCGCAGCTTTTTTCCTCAGTCAGGTGAAAGGAGGGAGACTGGGCTATGTCTCCATGTCCACACCATGGAACCTGCCTTTCCTCCTGAGGCACACCCAGTACCCCCTGCCTAGGCTGCCTGGCCGGAGGGCAGACCAGAAGGACCATGCCGGGGGTGGGGTCCCAGCTTCTTCACCACCACTCCCAGAGTCTAGGCCACAGCTGCCCCTGCAGCTGCCCCACCCAGGTCCCCCCTCAGTAGGGGTTTGGGAGCCCCAGCCCCTCCCACTCCCCAGGAGGCTGTGGAAATTCTGTTCAATCTATTCCCCTCAAAAAGCCTCAAAAACCACACAAAATACTACAGTCCAGCAAATCCCATGGTAAAGACATCAATTTAACTTGTTGTTTAATGATAGCATTTCTCCCTGCATTTCTAGGGAGGTGAGAGGGGCAGCAGCCCCAGGTCATACACGTGGTCCTGCAGGCTGTGGCTTGTGTCCTGCATGATAAAAAGGCCCAGGGCTCTGGGGACGACGAAGCCCTGGTTCTGACCCTCACTGCCTCATGATTTGTGTCGGGTTTCCCAGCCTCTCTGAGCCCACTTGGTGCTTCTGTAGAACTGGAGAAGAGCCCTGTCTAAGGGGCTCTGTGAGAATGAAAAGACCTCATGAAAGCACCCCCGAAGTGTGATGCCCTCCCCAGTCATCCTACCCGAAGTCAGGGATCCTTTGTCAAATGATCCATTCAAAGAAGGTCTCCCCAGGTATAGTCTCTCTCTAATGCAGCGACTCCTGACCTGGATGTTGTTTGGCCCCAGGCAGGGAGAAAAGCCAGCAAGAGACATCAGCCTGCCAGCATCCTGGAAAACTTCCCAAGCGCCTGAGTTCCTGAATGCCAGTTATGGGAAGTCTGATTCTTCTGTGCTGTGAGTAACTGGGTTGTGTGACACTCAAGTGACTGAGAGAGTGGGGTGGACAGTGACAGGTGGGTGTGGTCCAGGAAGTGAGCTCCCCCATGTCCTGGCCCTGGCCCAGCCACCAATCTCCCCTAAAGGGTTTTAGGTAAAGGCAGGGACCACAGCCCCTAAGGGCCATCCCAAGGGTGCAGTCACCCAGTCTGGGGAAGATTTCTCCCCCATAATTCTGTGACTCACGGAAAGCTGAGAGTCAGCCAAATGCTATGGGCAGCTCTCTGGAGATTAAAGCAAATACCATGGACACAAAAGTTCCTGTTGCATGTTGAACTCAAAGGCCCCTGCACTGAAGCACTGCTGGTGGTCAGATACATACCCTGGCCCCAGTGTGGTGAGCGTCCAGGTCCCAATTCTACTCAACCCTCTGGGCTGACCCTGGTGGATGGGCATCTAGGTACAAGTTTGGCACTCAGTAGATCTCAATGGGCTCAAAAATAGAGGCTACAGTCTGGGAAGGTTTCAGAACCAAGAGGAAGTTCCCAGGCCTTCAGTGGGCACTAGAATCCCCTGGAGGGCTTATTAAAACACTGTGGCCCCATCCCCCAGTGTCTGATTCAGTGCAGGAGACCAGCTCCCACAAATCCAGGGGTTCCCTCAGGTGGAGAAGGCGTCGGGGAGGAAAGAAGAACGCGCGGAGCGCGGAGACACAGGAGCGCTTCCAAGAATTAATGTCTCTAGTTTTACAGCCTGTCCTTTTTATGCTGGGCAGGTAACTATTTACATCATTGAGCTGTTTTTTCCAGAGTTGTTTTTCCAAGTTTAAACCTTTACCCATTGGGAAATTGTTTTCTACGTAGTTTCAATGTTCCTTCCTTCCCAGGGTCTATTTTCCTTAGAAGTTTGTTTTTCTCAGAGATTTACTTCCTCATGATGTTTCTATTACAGGGTACAGCCGAATCTGTTCTATACTAATGACTAACTTATCCTAACTATGTTTCAATTTCTTCCGATAATGGCCAGAGCTGAGTTCCTGCCTTGGCACTTAAAGGGTGTTTTACTACTTAGCAACTGTTTCAAACACTACTGGCTAAACAGGATCTTAAGAATTATAAGGTGCATAACTTGTCTATCACTAAGAATCTATCACTAAGAAACTAACAGTAAAACA
>NW_017731826.1:748834-799167 GCF_001890085.2 Hipposideros armiger
TTTCTCAGCCAGAGCTTCAGGATTTGTCACAATAGCAGTGTGATAGGCCATGTCAGACACTGAGGTACAGCCGGCTCCCAACAATTCCGGAGGACTAGATTAGGGCCTGAGAATCTGCACTTCTATTAGGGTACCAGGGGTGCTGACCTGCTGGTCCTGGGATTCCATTTTGAGAACCACTGATCTAAAATCACAGCGCTGCGGGCCTGAGGAGCAGGAGAAAAGAGGCCCTAAGCGCAGAGCCTGTTGCCCCACCCAGCCTGGTCCAAGGCAGCCCCAGGGTCAGCTGGAGCCCAGGACACGCTGTGCAGGGCTCATGGTGAAGGCCACACTGCCAGGGGAACACCGCAGCCTGTCAGGAAGGAAGCCTTGGCTGACCATGCCCTCGTATAGCACTGCTGCCCACACCAGGACAGGAGGTCTCAAGAGCTTCAAGAAACCCACTTCCTCCGGCCTCTGGGCCCTTGTCCTTTGCTCTGCTGCTCTCCTCAGCACTTCACCTAAGAGGAAATTCCTGAGTCCCCAACTAAGCAGAGCCCCAGTTAGTGGTCTCACACCTCCAGGCACCCCACCACAGTGTGGAACTGGATGTGCTGCAGGCCAGGCAGCTGCTTGTTTGGACACTTTTGTGGCCTCAGCATGTGTAGTGGGGGAGGTAGTATGTGCCAGTTCACTCATTCAATAGGCATGGCTGTGGGGAGTGGGCACCACTCAGAGGCACTGCCCTTGGGGAGGGGAGGAGAGAGGAGGCAGCCTGAACACTTGGAACCCTTCATTCACACACCACTAAACCCTGCTATTGGTGCCCCGCTGTGAGCCAGGGGCTGTGCTGGAGCAGAGAGTGCAGGTGAAGGCTGGGCTACAAAGGACCTCCCCTCAAGAGAGGCACAGGAAAGCTTCTGGGTGTGCATTCTGCCTCTAGTGGGTTCTTCTTGCCAATGAAGTCAGAGACCCCTTGCTTACTGCCATGATCCACCCCAGCATCAACCCACCCACAGGGGACCTCATCAGACCCTAAAGCAGGCACAGCAGGACAGGGGCACAGTTCAGATCCCCAAAAGTCAGCATGGATGGGGCAGGGTGCTGAGCTGGGAGCCAGAGCCCAGGGACCTTCCCCACTCACCCTTCCTCCTTGCCCTACCCCTGTAAGCATCTGCCTGTGCCTGGAGGGGCTGTATCAGAACCCTCATTGTGAATACCCAGCTCCTGTCTGCACTCCATGTGTGCCCTGCCTCCCCAGTGCTCTGGGTCCAGTGTCTCCTCCAGCTGTGAACTCTTGCCATCACATGGGGTTGCCATTTGTCTGATGCTCCCTAATGTTATCAACCACCCAGAGGCACCTCTAGGGCCTTCAGCTTCCTCTCCCACCCTCTTTCCTAATGCACAGATGGCTCACATCCAAGGATGGAGAGAGCACAAGACACATCGGGTGCAATTCACCCCATTTCCCATGCATACTCTTTACCAGCTTCCCAAATGTGCAGGCATTTCTGCTACAACAAGGTCAGGCATTCTGGGGAAAAGGCCTCAACTGCTGTAAGGTCACCCCTCAACATATCAGAACTGATGGGAAAACTAGGTTGAGCTGCCACTCCCATGGGGGTGATATCACAACCAGAAACTGGTCTGCCATAGTGACAGTCACAGCAAATACCAGCACAGTTAACAAGGCCTGCCAAGTCCTAGCAGATAAAGGAATACCACAGTAAATATAAGGTTGTACCTGGGAAAAACGGTAAAGGCAACTTGATGAAAAGATGTGTTCTTGGGGGAGGTTGCTGAGTTATGCAGATAAGTGCAAACTACAAAGATCAGAGGGAGCCACATGTTGGCAAAGGAAAGAATTAAGCATTTATCCTGCTTTGTTTAATGAAATTATTTCAGGGAAACCAAATAGCCCTGGTTGATGAGGGAACATTTTTTACAGAAGAATTCTACAGATACATTTGGAAGGAATGATGAAATTAGAGAGAAAACCCTTGATGCCACACTTGACTCAGACAGTGGTCGCCAACAGTTGAAACCATCAGAAGGATGGATGAATGGGTGCCAGGGAACGAGGGTCTATCCCCCCACATTCACCCCCACTGCAACCAGACTGACACGGTAGACTCCTGCTGCAATGAAATGCCAGGAACAGGGCAGCACTATGAAGCATGCTTGCCAAAACAACATGAATCCCATAAAGTGAAGTTGTTTGAGCTAAATTCCAGTTTAGAGGAAATACTGGAACTGGAGAAACTGGTTAAATGACATCATAAGGAAGCAAACAGACAAGTCTCGAAAATATGACATTCTACAGACAACTAACCAAGTTTCTACAACAAACTAATGGCTTTAAAAAGAGGAGTGGAGAAGGAGAGGCTGCTTCAGATTAAAGAAGCTGAAGGAAAATAAAAACCAGATGCCACATGTGGATTTAATTTGGTTACCAATTGTACAAACCAACTGTAAAAAGGCATTTTCAAGACAATTAAGGAAAACTGAATATGTACAGGGTGTTAGATGATAGTACGAAATTGCTGTTAATTTTGTGAAATGTAATAATGATAGCATGGTTTTGTTTGAAAATGGCCTTGTTTGTTTTAGACATCCACACTGGAGTATACTGGGGCAAGTTACTGTGGTTATGGATTTGGTTTGAATACTTTAGCCAAAAGGAAAAAGAATAAGAGCAAAGTAAAAGAAAAGAAAGTGGAAGGGAGGGAAAAAAGAAAAGAAGGAGAAAGAAAAATGGGTAAGTGAAGCAAGCTGGTAAAAAAGTCTTAAGTGCTGAATCTGGATAACGAGAATATGGGGGCTCATTATTCTATTCTCTTTACCTTTCAGTGTGTTTGAAATTTTTCATTAAATTAAAAACATAGTATCAGCACATGAATATAGTCAGAGCAATGATGCAAAACAAGAAAGTCTAGAAATAACCTCAAACACATATAACAGCGTAGTACATGATAAAGGTGATATTTCAAATCAGTGAGGAAAAGGTAATTATTTAATACATGGGGTCGGACAAATGGGTGGCCCTCTGGAAAAAACTTAAGTTGGAGTCCTACCAGATGGATCAAATATTTATATTTGAAAAATGAAATCATAAGCCCATGAGAAGAACAAATGAGAATTTCTTTAAAGTTTCAGGGTAGAAAAGCCTGTTAGTTTGAACCCCATGAAATTACTGACAGGCAATAATTTTTTACCTATAGAAACAGTAATTTCCAGAGTTCAAACCTAATACATATGTTACAAAAACCCAAAACCATTTAAAAAAATATGGTCTGGCTACATAAATTTTTTAAATTCTTCATGGCAAAAATCATAACAAAATGAACATACAGTAAATTAGAAAAAAAGATTTGCAGCTCATATTCCAAAGTATACATTTCCTTAATATATAGAGAGCATCTATGAATCAATAAGAAAAATACCAAATAGTTCCAAGAGGGCAGATTAGGTAAACGCTATGTCTGCTGCCTCCCAGGATCACACCAAAATTACAACTAGATTATAGAACAATCCACCTCAAGAATCATGTGAAGACTAGCTGAACAGAACCTCTATAACTAAGGATATAAAGAAGAGGCCACGTCAAGACTGGTAGGAGGGGCAGAGACGTGAAACAAGCTGACCGCAAACCCACAGACAGTGGCTGAACACTGGGAGGGACACCTCAGTGCTGCAGTTACCCCCGGAAGAGAGAGGGGTCCCAGCCCCACACTCGGCTCCCCAGCCCAGGGGTCCTGCGCTGCTGGAAAGCGGAGTTCCTACAACATCTGACAGTGAAAATCAGCGAGGTCTCTGTCTGCTCATCCCAGTGAGATAGAAGGCAGCTAGAAACCCAGGTGCCCTCTTAAAAACCCCACACGCAGACTTACTCACTTGCAAACACTCACCTAGTCTCCGGTGGAGGGGAGCTCAAGGGGCACCAGAGACGTATGGGGAAAGACTGAGTTGTGTGGCTTCGGAGTGAGGGTTAGAGAGATAAAAGAAGCCATTATCCCTGTGTGGAATCTGCTTCATGTGTAGCCTACAGGATGGCGCCATCTTGTCTATGTAGCACCCTCCTCCAAAGGGCCAAATCTGAATCTGCATTGGTCTGGTGAAATCTACGTGTGCACACCACCTTGGTGATGCTCAGGTCCCCGCCCTGCACTGTGCACTCTCGGCTGCTAAATGGCCAGCCCTGCCCCCACGAGCTGCAGAGTCCTCTTACAGCAAGAGACAGCCCATAGTGGCACAGGAGCTGTTGGTGGTGGACAGCTCTCAGGAACCTGCAGGCCTGAGGTCAGTGATAGTTGGCCACGATGCTCTCAGGTTGTTTTTGCCAAGTGGTCACAGGCCCAGCACCCGTGTAAGAACCTAAACTGCATTAACTTTGTAAAAACCACCACCCACACCCCATAGCTCCCTGGAACCCTGTCCTGCCCATGTAGAGCTGCATTGCCAGAGGCACTCTCGGGCCAGGGAAGCCTTTCACAACAGCAGTCAGCCCGTGGCTGCCCAGAAGGTTTTTGGTGGTGGGCAGTGACCCAAAACCTGTGCCACAGCCTCTCATGGGCAGCTCTCAGGGATTTGCGAGCCTCAGGTGAGTAGTGGTGGTGTTCTCAGGGAGATTCACAGAGTGGTCACAAGCCAGGTAGTGCCACGAGGTAAGTGATGGCTGGCTGTGGTGTTTTCAGGGCACTTTGTGAAATGGTCACAGGCTGGGCACTGACACAAGACCTGAATCTGCATTAACTTTGTAAAAACCACTAGCCACATCTTGTAACTCCCTGGATCCCTGCCCCACCCAGCTAGGGCTACATTGCCAAGGGCACTCTCAACTCTGGGTCAACCAGACTGGCCCATGCACCTAAGGAGGCTCTTTTAATGACTGGGCAGCTGGCAGATGGCAATAGGCCTAGGGGGCCATGGGCCTTTTGCTGAGTTGCTCCAGGCTCGATGCAGGTAGCAGCCAGCCTTGGTTCACAGCAAGGCCAAACCCCACATGCCTCCAGGTCCAGCACAGGCAGCAGCCAACCACATATAGCTTTGTAGCTCCTACCAGACAGTGGAGGGCCAGTAACAGGCAAGACTAAAATTGTCCTACATGGGAGACCTAAGAGAAACCAGAAACAACACACCCAGAGGCCAACTTCTGACCACATCAGAGCACTACCTGGTTAGCACTCCAAGCAGCACACCCAAAGGGCGGTCTCAACAGGCACAAAAGCCTGCTGGGGTGAATCCCTCTCTGAGAGGTCAGCTCCCACACAGCAGCCCATATGCTGTGGGCATAGCCAATCCTCACAGTCAGTCAGCCTGGAAGTCAATCCCACCCATTGATGTGCCAAAGCAATCAAGGCTCAACTACAACAGGAGAATAGACACAACACATACAAGGGACACTCCTGGTACACACACACAGGAGATCAGGGAAACTGCACCATTGGATAACACAAGACACATACTACATAAGGCCACCCAACAAAGGCTGAGAGACATAGGGGATCTACCTAATACATAGAAGCAAACACAGAGAGACAGCCAGAATGAGGAAACAAAGAAACACGTCCCAAATAAAAGAACAGGAGAAACCTCCAGAAATAGAACTAAATGAAATGGAGGCAACCAACCTACCAGGAACAGAGGTTAAAACACTGGTTATAAGAATGATTAAGGAACTTAGTGCGAATTTCAACAAAGAGATAGCAAGCATAAAGAAAGACATAGAAACCATAAAAAAGAGCCAGTCAGAAATAAAGAATACAATAACTGAAATGAAGAATACATTACAAAAAATCAATAGCAGGCTGCATGAAGCAGAGGATCAAATCATGATTTTGAACCCAAGAAGCACAAACCATGCAACTGGAACAACAAAAGAAAAAAGAATTTTTTTAAAAAGATAGTTTAATGGACTTTTGGGACAACATCAAGTGTAACAACATCAAATTCTCAACACAGTAGTACCAGAAGGAGAATAGAGGGAGCAAGGGATCAAGAACCTATTTGAAGAAATAATGACTGAAAGCTTCCCTAACCTGGCAAAGGAAATTGACATACAAGCCCAGAAAGCACAGAGAGTCCCAAACAAGATGAACCCAAAGAGGCCCACACCAAGATACATTATAATTAAAATGCCAAGGGTTAAAGACAAAGAGACAATCTTAAAAGCAGCAAAAGAAAGACAACTAGTTATTTACAAGGGAGCTCACATAAGACTATTAGCTGGTTTCTCAACAGAAACTTTGCCAGAAGGGAGTGGCAGGAAATATTCAAAGTGACGAAAAGTAAGGACCTACAACCAAGACTACTCAACCCAGCAAGGCAATCACTTAAAATTGAAGGAGAGATAAAGAGCTTCCCAGACAAGAAAAAGCTAAAGGAGCTCATCACCACCAACCCAGTATTACAGGAAATGTTAAAGGGACTTCTTTAAGTAGAAGGAGAAAATAAAGAAACAAATGAAGATTAAAAATATGAATAATAAAATGGCAATAACTATGTACCTATTAATAATCACTTCAAATATAAATGGATTAAATGTTCCAATCAAAAGACATAGGGTAGCTGAATGGACAAGAAAACAAGACCCATGCATATGTTGTCTACAAGTGACCCACCTCAAATCAAAAGCACACACAGGCTGAAAGTAAAGGCATGGAAAAAGATATTACATGCAAATGAAAACGAGAAAAAAAACTGTAGTAGCAATACTTATATCAGACAAAATAGACTTTAAAATGAAGACTATAATAAGAGACAAAGAGGACATTACAGGGGATGGCAGAGCGCAAGCTCTGGACAACAGGGTCGCTGGTTCGATTCCCACATGGGCCAGTGAGCTGCACCCAAGCTGAGCTGCTGCTGAGCTGCCAACAGGTGGCAGGATGGCTCAGCTGGTGAGAGCACATGCTCCTAACAACAAAGATTGCCGATTTGACTCCTGCATGGGATGGTGGGCAACTCCCACCTGCAACTAAGATTGAACACGGCACCTTCAGCTGAGCTGCCCTCAGCTGCCCTCAGCTGCCCTGAGCTGCCCTAAGCTGCTGACAGGCGGCCGGATGGCGACTGGACTTGGAGCTGAGCTAGCTGGGCCCTACACAACTAAGATCAAAGGACAACAACTTGGCTGTTCCCCTTCCCCAATTCCACAACACTGTTCTCCTTCCCTAATTCCCCAATAAAATCTTTAAAACAAAACCAAAAAAAAGGACATTACATAGTAATAAAGAGGACATCACCCTAGTAAACATTTATGCACCCAACATAGGAGCACCTAAATATAAAAAGCAAATATTGACCAACATAAAGACAGAGATCAACAGCAACACAATCATAGTAGATTTTAACACCCCACTAACAACAATGGACAGATCCTCCAGACAAAAAATCAAAATAGAAATAGCGGCCTATGTGACACACTAGACCAGATGGATTTAATTGATATTTTTAGAGCATTTCACCCCAAAGCAGCTGAATATACATTCTTCTTAAATGCACATGGAACATTTTCAAAGATAGACCACATGTTAGGCCACAAAACAAGTCTCAATAAATTTAAGAAGACTGAAATCATATCAAGTGTCGTCTCTGACACAATGGTATAAAACTAGAAATCAATTACAAGATAAAAATGAAAAAAACACACAAACACATGAAGGCTAAATAACATGCTACTAAATAATGAATGGGTTGACATTGAGATCAAGGAAGAAATCAAAAGATATCTTGAGACAAACCAAAATGAAAACACAATAACCCAAAATCTATGGGATGCAGCAAAAGCAGTCCTAAAAGGGAAACTCACAGCAATGCAGGCCTACCTAAAGAAACAAGAAATATCACAAATAAACACTCTAACTATACACCTTTGAGCAAACAAAGCCCATAGCGAATACAAGAAATGAAATAATAAAGATCAGAGCAGAAATAAACAAAATAGAGGCTAAAAAAAAATACAAAAGATCAACAAAACCAAGAGTGGGTTTTTTAAAAATACAAACAAAACTGACAAACCTTTAACCAGGCTCATCAAGAAAAAGAGAGAGAGAACCCAAATAAATAAAATCAGGAATGAAAGAGGAGTAATGAAAGCAGACGCCACAGAAATACAAATAATAATTACAATAACAATAACAACAACAATAATAATAAAATACTATGAGCAACTATACGCCAACAAATTGGACAACCTGGAATAAATGGATAAATGACTAGAAGCATACCATCTTCCAAGGATGAATAAAAAAGAAACAGAACATATGAACAGACCAATTACTACTAATGAAATTGAATCAGTAATCAACAAGTTCCCAACAAAAGTCCTGGACCAGATGGCTGGCTTCACAGGTGAATTTTACCAAACATTCAAAAGATAATTAACACCTATTCTCCTCAAACTATTCAAAAAAATCCAAGAGGAGAGAAGGCCCCCAAGCTCATTTTATGAGGTCACTCTTACCCTTATTCCAAAGCCAGACAAAGACATTACAGAAAAAGAAAACTATAGGCCAATATCCCTAATGAACATAGATGCAAAAATCCTCAAAAAAAATTAGCAAATGAATTCAGCAATACATTAAAAAGATCATACACCACGATCAAGTGGGATTCATTCCTGGTATGCAAGGTTGGTTCAGTATCCTCAAATCAATTAATGTGGGGACTATCTCAACATAATAAAGGCCATATATTACAAACCCACAGCTAACATCATAGTCAATAAGGGAAAGCTAAAAGCATTCCCCTTAAGATCGGGAAGAAGACAAGGATGACCACTTTAACTACTTTTATTCAACATAGTACTGAAGTTTTAGCCACAGCAATCAGACAAGAAAAAAAAATAAAAAGCATCCAAATGGGAAAAAAGAAGTAAAATTGTCAATATTTGCAGATGACATGACACTATATATAGAGAACCCCAAAGATTCCACCAAAAAACTATCAGAATGGATAAATACATTTAGTAAAGCAGCACGATACAAAATTAATATTTAGAAATCAGTTGCATTTTTATACACCATTAATGAAGTATCAGAAAGAAAAATTAAGAAAACAATCCCATTTACAATTGCATCAAAAAAAAAACAACTTAGGAATAAATTTAACCAAGGAAGTTAAAGATCTGTACTCAGAAAATTATAAGATAATTTTAAATTTTAAATTAAAATTAAAAATTAAAGTTAAAGACAGTTTCTTTAAAAGTAAAGAAGATACAATTAAATAGAAGCATATACCATGCTCGTGGATAGGAAAAATTATATACCCAAAGGAATATATGGATTTAATGCAGTCCCTATCAAAATACCAATGGCATTTTTCACAGAAGTATAACAATCCTAAAATTTATATAGAACCATCAAAAACCCCAATAGCCACAGAAATGTTGAGAAAGAAAAACAAAGCTGGAAGTATCAGGTTACCTGATATCAAATTATACTACAAGGCCATAGTAATCAAAACATCATGGTATTAACATAAAAACAGACACATAGATCAATGAAACAGGATAGAGAGCCCAGAAATAATTCCACACCTATATGGTCATCTAATCTATGACAAAGGAAGCAGGGATTTACAATGGGGTAAAGAAAGTCTAATCAATAAATGTGCTGGGAAAAGTGGATAGATACACCCAAAAAAATGAAACTGGACCACCTTCTTACTCCATATATAAGACTAAATTCAAAATGGGTTAGAGACTTAAATGTAAGACCCAAAACCATAAGACTCCTAGAATATAGGAAATAAACTCTCAGACATTATCTTCGGTAATATTTTTACTGATATATCTGCTTGGTCCAGGGAAACACAAGAATACATAAACAAATGGGACTATATCAAACTAAAAAGTTTTGCACAGCAAGGAAAACCATCAACAGAATGCAAAGACATCCTACTGAATTGGTGAAGAAGATATTTGCCAATGATACATCTGATAAAGGGTTAATATCCAAAATTTATTTTTAAAAAAAAACTCATGCAACAACACCACAAAAACAAACAATCCAATTAAAAAATGGGCAGAGAACCTGAATAGACATTTCTTCAAAGAGGACATACACATGGCCAATAACATATAAAAACATGCTCAACATCACTAATCATCAGAGAAATGTGAATAAAAACCACAATGAGATACCACCTCACTCTTGTCAGAATGGCTATCATTAATAAATCAATAAACAAGTGTTGACAAGGATGTGGAAAAAAAGGCAACCCTCATGCACTGTTGCTGGGATTGCAGATTGGTGCAGCCACTATGGAAAACAGTATTGTGTTCCTAAAAAAAATTAAAAATATAACTACCTTATGACCCAGCAATTCCACTCCTGGGTATTTATCCAAAGAAATTTAAAACACTAATCCAAAAAAATATATGCACTCCTGTGTTTACTGCAACACTATTCACAATAGTCAAGATATAGAAACAACTGTAATGCCCTTCAGTAGATGATTGGATAAAGTGTGGTACATTTATACAATGGAGTATTACCGTATTTCCCCATGTATAAGATGCACCCTTTTTCAAAAAATTTGGGATCTAAAAACTGGGTGCATCTTATACAGTGGTTGTAGATTTCAAATGCCATAGATGGAACTGAGGACGAGGCAATATATGAAGACAGTGATTGGTCATCAGACACAGATGAGGACAAGCTAATGGTTGGGAGTTTTGACAGTGATGAGGAGTTGTGTAAATTTTATGATGAATAAAACTTGAGTTCAGTAACTTTATGTAATACATTTTTTTTTCAAATTTCGGGCCCCAAAATTAAGGTGTGTCTTATACATGGGAGCATCTTTTACATAGGGAAATACGGTACACAGTACTCTGCCACTAAAAAAGAATGAAATCTTACCATTTGCAACAACATGGATGGACCAAGAGGATATTATGCTAAGTGAAATAAGTCAGACTGAGAAAGACGAATACCATATGATCTAAAGAACAGAATAAACAAACAAACAAAACATAGACTCATAGACACAGAGGAAAAAACAGATGGCTGCTAGATGGGAGGGGAGTTGGGAGATGGGTAAGAAAGGTAAAGGGATTGGGAATTACAAATTGATAGTTACAAAATAGTCACAGGGATGTGAAGTACAGTATGGGGAATATAGTGAATAATGTAAAACTGTGTATGGGGTCGGATGGGTGCTGAACTTGACAGGGGGATCACTTCCTAAGTTGTATGGATGCCCGGCCACTGTGCTGTACACCTGAAACTAATATAAAATAGAGGCTACAGAGAAAAAGGAACCCTCGTACGCTGCTGGTGGGAATATAAATTGGTACAGGCACTATGAAAAACAGTATGGAAATTCCTCAAAAAATTAAGAATAGAATTACCATATGACTCAGCAATTTCTCTTCTGGGTATCTACTGGAAAAATCTGAAAACATTTATTCATAAAGATATATGTATCCCTAGGTTCATTGCAGCATTATTTACAGTGGCCAAGACATGGAAACAACCAAAGTGTCCTTCAGTAGATGACTGGATAAAGAAGATGTGGTACATACAGAAAATGGAATACTATTCTGCCATAAGAAAAGATGACAGACTGCCATTTGTGACAACATGGATGGATCTTGAGATTATCATGCTAAGCGAAATAAGTCAGATGGAAAAAGTCAAGAACCATATGGCTTCACTCATATGTGGGATATAAAACTGAAAACAAAGAAACAAGACAAACAAAGAAACAAAAATTCATAGACACAGAAAACTAGTTTAGTGGTTACCAGAGGGTAAGGGGGAGGGGGATGGTAGAAGAGGGTTAAAGCGGGACAAATATATGGTGATGGAAGGAGAACTGACTCTGGGTGGTGAACACACAATGTGATATATAGATGATGTATTACAGAATTATATGCTTGAAACCTATGTAATTTTACTAACCAATGGCACGCCAATAAACATAATAAAAAATAGTATCAAATGTCAACTATAATTTCATATATATATATATATATCATACATATATATGGTAATGGATGTAAAGTATAGCATAGGAATATAGTCAATGGTATTGTAACAGCTATATACAATCTGAGAGGTAGGAGACTTGGGGGTGGGTATCATTTTGTGAGGGGTATAAAAGTCTAATCATTATGTTTTTTTGTACACCTGAACTAATAATAATAAAATAACGAAAAATACCATCAATCCAACAGAAATAGTGTTAATACAAACACCAATTCACAGAAAAGAAAATACGGGTTGATCTTATACATATGAAAATATGCTCGATCTCATTCATAGTAAGAGAAATGCTAAAAAAATTGCAACGAGATACCATTTCTCACCTTTCCAATGGGCACAGACAAGGGGTGGAGACCAGGTGCTCCCGTACTTCGCCAAGAGGAGTATAAATTAATGGCTGTGGAGGACTGTTTGGCAAAAATTATCAGAATTACAAATGTACCACACTTCACTCTATTCTAAATGGACTCCTCCCACCCCCACTCCTTCCTCCTGCCCCCAGTCACGCTCTAATTACCTGTTATGTTTGTTATGTTCATTCTCTATCTACTATTTTCGGGTTTTGTCTGGGGTCACAGAGCCTGGCCCACGCCTGGCACACAGGTTCTCCTCTGTACTGTTCTTCAGAGGATGGGATGATGACAGGACATCTCCCAGGTTCTTTCGGTTCTTCAGTGGCTTTGCCTGAGTCCATCTCAGGTGAGGGGTGAGCGGAACCTCAGCTTAGGTCTCATAAGACTCCAGATGTCCCAGTGATGTAATGAGGAGGGGCAGGCCTTGACTATTGGGCCTCAGGCAGGCAGGGCCCTAGGAGCCTTGCCACTACACAGGTGACAATTCCACATCCACCTTGGGCCCTCTTGTGTCTAGTTGCCTCTGCACATCTTCCCTGGGCACCTGGGTCACCCCTTCTGTCCTATTTGGTCTGGAGGCCCCTCCAGCAGCAGTGCCCTGTGAATCAATGTTCTTCTGCCCAGAGCTGCCCCACCTCCCTCGCCCAGCAGTGAGTGACAGAGAGCTGGCAATGACAGCTACCCATTCTGAAGCAGGCCAGGGGCATCCACATGATCGTTCTCCAACACCAGCCCCATGGCGGTGTGGCTCATTGTTATTCCTGCACTAAAACGTCTGTTTGCAGCCTGGGTTCCTCTTCACTGGCTTCCTCAGGGGAAGTGAGAGCCTCACACTTGCAATCCTGCTGGCCTGGGGAATGGTGTGCCCTCCTCAGGACTGACACACTCAGGGGGCCCAGCCTGCCCTCCTCCCCCTGCCCAGGACCTGGCAGACCAGAAGTCAGTGCTCTGGTGAGGGTGGCCAGCTGTAGCCAAGACATACGGGCCTCTGACATTAGAACTGTGGAGGCACAGAGGTTCCCAGTGGTCATCTGTGGGAGAACATTTAGGACACTACGCGAAAGCCACATCTACCACCAGTGAACTCAGAGGTGCTGGGCTGTGCAGGGGACAGGCATGCACACATACAGGAGCACTCTCATAGATGCCTGCTGCCTCAGCCATGCAGAAACCTGGGGCTCTGGAAACCCTGCTTTAGTCAACCTGTCCTTGAAAGAGGGGAAACTGAGGCACGGTTCCATTTAATTCTACTCAGCATTATCTGAATAGGTAGATATGGAGGTGTCAAACCCTGAGGTGGGGATTCATGGGTGGGGGCACCCACTGCTGGCACTACCAAACGAGCCTGCCCTGTCAGGAGGCCCAAGGCGAAGGAGGTCCCCACCAAGAGCCTTCCTGGAGAGGCAGCAGGAGGGGTGAGGTCAGGTCTCTCCCCACCCCTGCCCTGCCCCCATCTTCTCATGGCCAACCCTATGCCCCGTGTCATCAGCTCCACAGGGCTAAGCCCTCAGGGGGACAGCCACAGAGATGATGCCACATAGTGTCTGGGGCCATAGTGCACAGTGTTTCTTGGGGGCGAGGCTGTGGCCACACCAGGTGTGGGGGTAGGTCATAGAGAGAGGCCTGGACTGAGCCCAGGCTAGGGAAGGTGGCCAGAGGGAATGAGCACAGGTGTGTTTAGGCAAACAAGTCACCACCTCCCTCTACCTAATGGGGCCACAGGTGCTTCAGCAGGAGGGGCTCAGACCCCAATCTTGATCTCATTACGTGCTTTGTTGGGGAGGTAGAGGGCTGGGCCTGGGCTCCAAACCCTACTCTGCAACCTCCTAGCCATGTGACCTTGAGTGAAAAAGAAGCAACTCTTTCTGTAATCCCCAGTGGATCAGAGTCTGTCCTCCTGGCCTTCCTTCCTGCCCTCAGGAGGGGGCTCCAGGTCCCCAGCACCCAGAACATCCGAGTCCAAGAAAGCATCAGGAGCCTTGGAATCTCCCATGGAAAATGCTGCTGAGGCTGCTGATTTGTGAAAACTGGGGAGACCCTTCCCAGTGTCCTAGGAAAGTGCTCTGGAGCTTGGTCAGCCCACTGATGTCCACTCACCATCAGGCTGCGCTCATGTGGGCCCCTTGGGCCAAAGGGACAGGTCCCTGCTGTCTCAGGCCAGGTGGCCCCGTGCCCCTGGGAGGGCCCAAGGCTGCCCAGGGGCCTTGTGACTGAGGACTGTTAGATGCATGTTTCACCACAGCCCTACAAACTTTTATGTGCCCAGTCTGGACTGCACAAATGGGCAGGTTTTTAATTTCACATCTAAAGAAATAAATCAAGTTAGAGAACTGGTCCCCACTGACATTTATATAAACTCTTCACACTGCACCTCAGTGATGTCCAGCCCCGGGAGATCCCCTGTACCTCGGGGACTCCAGGATGCCAGCGGCTCCTGGCTTCTGCCCTGCCCCTCAAGGCAGGGAGAGCCCTCCAGGGAGCACAAACGAAGAACAGTCCAAAGTGTGTGATAGGAAGGCAAGGAGAGCAGGATAAAGAGAGGGTGTGGGGCTGAGAAGGACAGCAGCTTGATTTGAGCAGGCCAGTGGCACAGACGGCAGGGAGCCACAGAGGGGCACAGCAGGTGTGGGGCAGGCTGCCAAGCCTGCAGGACTGCTGGACTGGCCACTCTCACGGACCAGGCCCATAGCCCCTTTGTGCCAAACATAACCACAATGACCTTCCCTGTCTGCCCACTTGGCTCAGTCTCTCCATGCCTCTCTCCAGGTCTATTCATGTGCCACCACCCCTGAACTGGGCTGCAAGAAGCCAGGAAGAGCTCATGGGCTCTATGCTGCATGCCCAATGGGCACCCTAGGGAGTCAACCAGCCCTGGGCAGGACAGCTGGAAGCAAGTGAGGGGAACAGTGGCTGGGGCTGGAGTGCAGGCCCCAGGCCAGGGCTCCTCACCCCACACTGTCTTCACTGGCCTGGAGCCAGACTGTCTCTCAAGTCCAGTGGGCTCTGGACAGCCCTCAGTCTTGGGTTCTCCCATCCCTGGCCTACTCAGCCTCCTCCACTGAGCCCTTGGCTGATAACCATGACTATCGGTCAGTCCTTCCCTGAACCCACTGACAGCACCTCCGTGTGCCAGCACAACACTCAGTCCTGGGCCCAGCAGTGAGCAGCACAGAGCAGAAGGTGCAGATGCACACAGACGCACATGGACGTGCCCCGGGAAGACATCACAGCAAGGCAGCCAGTGCTGAGCCAGGACACAGAATGCAGTGGCCAGAAGTAGGCTCACTGGGGGACCATGAGAGAAGCAGGCAGCCTCTCACCTGAGGGTGGTAACAGTGCTGCTGGGGCCCACAGGTTCCTAGGCCCTCCTATCGGCCTGGGGCACCTGTCCCCCAGGGCTGCCAGCATGCTGCAATGCATCGCTGACACCTGCAACCTTCCCCAGAGGACTGGAGGGGCCGGTGACCAGCAGCTGACCAGGACAGGGGACCAGAGCCCAATTCCCTGCCTCACAGTAACACAAGCTCATGGTGTCACCTACATCCTGGAACTCCCCATGGGGTTAGGCTGAGGGGAGACTGCCTGAGACTGCACCTTTGTCTGGCCTCCTCCCCTTTCCTGACTGCTGGCTCACCCGTTCCAGGTGTCTCAAGAGCATACCCTCTACACCTCTTGCATCAGAATCCTCATCTCAGGCTCTGTGCCCTAAGCTGTGCCTTCAAAGGTGTGAATTACATGAGTGGACACAGGTGTAGCACTTAGGGGAGCACCTGACACACAGGCCATGCAAGCTGCTGCCATTACAAGTCCCTGGTGCTTGCAGAGGAAGGGCATCCCAATGACCCTAGAAGGTGGAGAAGCTTCCTGCTGGAAGCCTTGTCCAAGCTGAGACCTGAGGTGCAAATGTGAGTACAGTGAAGCCCAGAGGACAGGGGAGGATCATGGTCCAAGGCAGGGAAGGCCAAGAAAGAGAGTCAGCTCAGGGCGTACACATGGCGAAGGGGCCACAGGAAGGGCACAGGAAGATCAAGGGAGGCAACAAAGAAGCATGCTACTCACTCTCCAAAGTGCTCCTTGGCAGAACGGAAAGACCTGGGTTCAAATTCTACCCCTGCCCTTCCCTCCAGAACCAGAAGGCACATCAGCAAAACTGGTATAAGGATACCAGCGTTAACAAAAAAGTTTGGAGCATTAAGTTAAGTCACATCTTAGTGAAACACACAACAGAGTCTTTGGGACAGAACTGTTGGTCAGGGATCCCTCCCTGGTGCTTGCGGGTGAATGTACACATGGCGCGCACATGCACACATGCACATGTCCAGCATACCAATATCCCCAGCAGGGACTGTCCAAGAGCTCTGGCCACCACCACACTGTCTGCCTTTCTTTTCCCTCTCCACTGCCACCTTGAGCCATTCCTGGCATTGGTCCTTTGATGCAAATCCCTCCCCTTTATTCCTCTAACAGTGGCCCCAGTCTCCTCACATAACAACAGTTCTTCACAGTCTCAGCCCAACCTCCCAACATGCCTGGCATCCTTTCCTCCAGGACTGGGAATAGCTGTGACCTGGGGCCGCACCCTGGTGGCCACCTGGGCCAAACAGCATGATTTAACTCCATTGGTCTCCCCCAAACCTGACTGCAAGGAGAAGCCAGGGGATTCCACCCCTCCCTCAGGAAACCCTGAAGTCCTCTGAGGTCTGGCCACTGCTCCCTGCCTCTTACCCCTTTCCAAGACTCCTGCTTTCCCGTTGCAGGGCCAAGAAGGAGGCACCCGGACGTGGCGTTCTCAAAGAACTGGTGTCAGCCTGGACAGGACCAGCCAGTGACACATTTGCAGTACCACTATGTCTGTGTCCTACAAGTATCCCTCATTATATTTTTATCATTTAATTCTATTATCATCTAATACCCATTATGGTTTCTTCTTTGATCCAGTGAATATACGTACATGCTTCAACTTTTCCAAATATTAGACTTTTTAGAACTCTGTTTTGTTATTAATTTGTATCATAACTGTATTGTAGCCAGAAAACACGGTCTGAATCAGTGTTTCTTTGATATACCCTCAGGTGTTTCTACAATTTGTCTACAGGCAATTTTCATGAAAAGCGCCCTCCTGACTGTTGCATCCTCCTTGGGAGCAGAGCTCTAGCTGCTGGGGGCATGGTCCCAGTGCTGCCCACGTGTTGTGGATGGCTCCCTTCCAGGCCCTGCCCTACCCAGGATGCCCACTTGTGAAGTGGTTCTAGATGCCCTGGCCTTTCCCAGAGGAATAGCTCAAACCCTTGACAACCCTGCTCATTGTCAACCCTCCCTGCTAAGTCCTTGAGAACCCTCATTTTGCTGACCCAAAAATGAGCAACTCAGGGCCCCAGAGCCCAAAGGTCACCCACAGCAGCGAACTCTCACAGAGAGGCCATCAGACACGCTCACCCTGCCGGGGGGTGCACTGAGCTCCCAGGCAAGAGGAGGGAGGGGCACAGGGCATGTGGTGGGGCAGCGCGCAAAGGGCCCTGGCCTGTCATGGGCAGTGTGGACAGGACATAGCTCTCCCGAGGGTAGCCTTGATGCTGTTCTGCTTCTGTCTTCATCAGTCCAGCAGGGGCCACTCACTACTAACAGCAACAACAATAAAATGAATGACTGATGCAGTTGCCTGCCTGCTCTGAGTGATTAACTCATGAAAGCTGCAGAGGCTCCCCTAGGAACCCCAAGAGCTCCTATGTGAGCCTCCAACCCCATCCAATCTGAATCCATCAAACCTTAACCCCCTAATCTCCCCTGTCCACAGGCTAGCCTCCCACCCTTGTTTTGTCCCTCAGCTCTGAAGGCAGAAAGAAACCTGGGTCCCAGCAACAAGGGCCAACCTACACAGTCAGCATGGCCAGAGCTGCCAAGCTCCAGGCTCTCATCCAGGGCTACATGTCTTTACCTCATTTAATCAAAACTGCAGGCTCAGAAGATGCACAGAATCCAGAGAGGGCTTATTCAGAGTTCACAGCGGGAGGGGCTTAGGCACAAAAACCAGTCTTCAGGGAAGTTTAGGCAGAAGTCTGGGCCTCTGAGCTGCGTTTCTACAGTGACAAAATGGGCTACTCCCACCCTGGGAAGTGCCAGGGCTGGGTACATGCCCCCACACCTCAAAGTCGGAGGCCTCCCTGAGCCTGCCCTGGTGGCCAAACTGGGGCTAGGATCCAGGCCACACCCAGACAAAATCGAGGTTTTGTGACATTCACATCAGGAGGGTCTGGGTACCAGAGTACCAGAGAGCCTCACTGGCAAAGAGGATGAGGGGCCCATGCGATGAGCTGCTTTGGCGGGGGTGAGGAAACAGACTCTGCTAATAAAACTGTCAGAACGCACACATTCTCCCAGCCCCCTCAGCTTCTGGGTGAGCCAGACTCCTCCACAGAAGCTACTCTTTGTTAACAGTGTTACCATGGCAACCGGATACAGGGAGAACTCTCCTCAAGGTAGAGTCTGAGAATGACACTTGGATAGATGGAAGTGGTGGTGACAACAGGCAGGAGCCTGGCATCCCAGACCCACCCCCACTACTCCTTCCTAAACAGGTCTACCCCAGAGACCCTCCCCACTGCCTGTCCCAGAGCTTGTGAGTTTGCTCCCCTCTCCTCTCCCTGAAGGGGGACAGCAATGCAGACCTGGCCAGACACCCCCTCCTCCATACCCCCATGGCCTCCACCTCTCCCCCCCATCCCCGTCTCCCACACCCCTTCCCACACACAAATCTGTACCTCTCTGCCCCACCACACACAGTTGCTCACAGACGTTCATTCACATCTCACGAATGTTTGCTGAGTCTACCAGTGTGGCCACCATCTCTGAGCTGGGGGTCCAACTGGGGCCAACAGGTTGGGCGTACACGTGACTCCAAGGGGTCACAGACTGACAGTTACACAGGGGCAGCACACAGCAGAGGCCCAGGGCACCCAGCACAGCATGCCATGCAGGAAGGCACCCCTCAGGAAGGCTGTGAGCTGACTAGGTGGGGAGAGGGGAGCATCTTCACAAGGAGAAGATTAAAAAGGTGTGGGAAAGGATTGCAGGGGAAGGAGGCTGCTGCAGTCTCCCAGGGCAGGTGAGGGACAGGTAGAGGGGGTAGAAGAGAGGGCTGGGTGTCGGGCCAGACTGGCTAACAACAAGAAGCTGTATGCAATAGCTTCATCTCTGAGCCCATCACCTGTCAACTAGGGCAGCAATACCACCTAAGAGGAGGTGATGCAGGAGCTAGACAAATGGAACAAAGTGCCTCTGCAGAGGCACAAGGGAGACTCCACCTGCTCAGATGGGGAGGCAAAGGCAGGAGCAGTTCTGGGAGCAATGACAGTGGACAGGCTGCCTGTGGTCACCTGGGAAGCATCCAGCAGGCACTGGCTCAGATGCTGACAGAGCCCAGAGGACAGGATGGGCTGATACAAGTGGGACAGGATCTGCACCAAGGAGGGAACAGAAGCTGTGGCTGGGAGAGAGGGTGTAGGTTCAGGTCCTGAGGAATGAGGACACTGAGGGCCCCAAGAGAGGAGGGTGAGGCTGTAGGAAGGTCTGCAGGGAGGCCAGAGGAGATGGAAGCTTCCAGTGGGCCTGCAGAGCCCAGGCGACAAATGCCTAGGAACAGGGCCAGTGAATGCCTGTGGGGCCCAAAACATCCACAGGCCTCCGAAGACCATTTCCCTGGAGCAAAGGGGGTGCAGCAGATTGGAGTGGGAGGGAGGGAGTGGGAGGTGAGGATATGGAGTGAGCAAGCAGAGAATACGGCTTCAGAGTCCGCCTGCCTGCGTAGGGGATGAGAGAAGGGCAGGAAATAGCAGAAAGGGAGACAGCTGAAAAGGTTTGTTGTTGTGTTAAAGCTGGGAGAAGCTGTATGCAGTAACTTCGCCTCTGAGCCCATCACCTGTCAACTAGGGCAGCAACACCACCTAAGAGGTGATGCAGGAGCTGGACAAATGGAACCAAGCGTCCCAAGTGCCCAATGCTGTGCCCCGGGGTTAGCTCCCTGCCTCAGGGGCTTATCACATGTGTCCCACAGGAGAAATGGGGTGCTCTCCTCTGAAGAGTCGGGGAGACCCACTGAGGCCCAGCCTAGGGCCCGTCGTTGAGCTCGCACTCACCCACTGCTCCCTGAAATCACCCTGCCACAGAACCCCTCAGCCAGAAGGGACACAGCTCCTGCCACATGGTTCCTGGCGGCACCAGGCTGTCCCTGGCCCCCTGTGGTGCTCATGGTGGGGAAGAGGACCAGAGTGCTTTTCTCGTATGCTGTGTTCACCTCCTGGCCCCAGCGCACTGACCCTGACGAGCTTCCCTGTCACGTACGTAGGTGAGGTGCAGAGAAGCTTCCTGGGCAGGACCACTGGCGTTGCCCGAATCATGCTTAAAGGCACCAATGTGTTTCCCAGGAAATGCTTTTGCAGACAAGAGCATCCTGAGCCCTGACACCACCACACTGTCCACCTTCAGGCAGGGACAGCAACAGGCCCCACCATGGCCCTGGTAGGATCAGTGTGGATGCTAACACTTCCACACTCTTGGCCAGATACCTCTCTGAGCTCTCTTCTCAGGGCCTAGGAACATCCCCCAAGCATGTTCCCAAAGTCCTCCCTGCCCCAGGGAACCTCCTCCTATGCCCTGGCCCTATCCTTCCTGCACTCTGACCAAGCCAGGACTTGGTGGGGCTTTCCTTTCCATGATTCCCGCCACACCATTGCCAGGTTGACCTCTGCTGACCTTCCCAACCCAGCTCCAGTTTTGTTAGACTGGCACTTCCTGGTGTCCCCGTGCAGACATTCTGAATGGGTCCAAAGAGGCTAGGCCCTTGCATTCACACTCTGACACATACACACGTACTCACAGCCCTCTGTGCCCGGAAAGAGGTGAGAAGGGTATGCACTCTGGAAAGAGGGCAGAGTGTCCTCCTCAGCCCCCCTCAGGACAGGGGGCCCTGACATGTGACCAGTGGATGTCAGAGGCCCTCCCCCATGGCAGCTTCCCTGCTGTGCCACCTGAGCACCCAGTTATGATGGCCTCCCTCCCCACCCCTGCCTCCTCAGACTGTAAGAAAACATTCATCGGATGGAGGTGGACACCAGAGGGCAAAGGGCACTGAGTGGCAGCCTGGAGTGGGTGGGAGGCTTGGAGACAGATCTCAGCTCTGAGAGAAAACCAGCCCAAGTAAGCAGGGCTACAGCAGATGGCCTCAGGAGGGAAGAGTGAGGGAGGAGGAGTCCCAGCAGGGGCAGAGGAGGGATGGGCCAGGACTGGGAGCCACACTGAGTCAACCACCTGGAAAGGCCCTGGTCTGTCCTTCCACCATGTCCCTGGCCCAACCCTAGCAGGCCTCGTGGGGAGGCCAGGGGCCCTTTTCTGGGAAAGGGTCATGCAGAGTGAGTACCCTATACCAGTTGCACCCCCAAACCCCCATCCCCAGGGCAGTTGGACCTCCTAGCCCTGCACCTTCACTTGACCTATTTGACAAATGTAGCTTCTGTGATACATGTGTCTTGAGAATAGGGTTCTATTCCAATTCGGCTCATTATTCTACAGGGGAGACAGGTGTGCTCAGGGGCTCTCAGGTCACACCTGAGCATCCAGCTTCAGCATGCTCTCCTCTGGAGGGCCAGGTGACAGACTAGTGGGTCTGTTCCTCACCTGCCTGGGGTGCCACTTGTGCTAGGGATGCCCTCCCTACTCAGCCTGGGCTCACCAGCCCCCGGCCTTGCTCAGGCTTGCCCTGCACAAATGCTCATGGTGCTGGCATTTCCTCCTCTACCTCTGCCTGCAGTTGCTAAGTTACACCAAAAAACCCTCTGCTCTGTGTGAACTGTTCCATCTCCACAATTTTCCAGGTGGAAGGGAGCCATCAGGCTGGCAGTTGGAGAAAAACAAACTTGCTGGCAGGCTTTCAGGTCCCCTTGGCATACCTGAGGACACCTGCTGTGCTGTCAAACCCAGGAGCCATGTGCAAGAGTACACGGCTACCCTGGGAGGGTGTCACCATGCAAGTCCACACTGCTCACTCCCTTCTCAGGCAGGGCCTGTGGATTTCGCTGCCACCCCTGCCCAGGCTGCTGGGTCATATGACCCACGTCCCTAAGAACTAAGAAAAGCTGGAGGGGCAGAGAACCCACCCAAGTGCCCGGAGCCAAGGTCCTCTGCATCCTCTCACTAGGGATTCCCTCCTCCTATTCTGGGCTGGGGTCCTGAGGTTCCACTGCAAAGTATCACTGGGTGTCAGGGAGTAAATGTCCTCATAAGTCACTGAAACCATGGTGTCATCCTACAGATGGGGAAACGGGAGTCTTGGAGGGGCCTGCAGACATCAAAACCTGTGGCCTCTCAACTCCCTATTTCTCTGCTGGAGATGGGAGCTGCTGCTTGCTCTCTAGGCCTCCTATGCAGAAGAAGAGCCTGGACTCAGGCGAGGCTGGGCAGGGCAAGACTGTCCAGAGGGAGATGGGAGACCCCTGAGGGGCACAGCAGGCCACCGCCACTGGGAGGTCTCCCTGCATGCCAACCTGACTCTGTATGCCCTGAGCTCCTGGGGCAGGTGGCCATCTGGGCCCTTCCCTTGCTCCAGAGGGTGGGAGAAGAATGTCAGCAGTGGGGAGGGTGAATCAAATGGGACCCCCAGCTTTAAGCAAGGAAGGTGCGAGCCCCAGCCAACACCACATCTCAGCCCCCAAGCGGCTCCCAGGAGGCAGGAGGCCTCCCTGTAAATATCCACCAGCTTCAGCTCTCAGAAGCAGGGGACAAGGGCCTGCTGAGTGTCGCTCCCTAGACAGAAGGAACCCCCTTCCCCCATCACACACGCAACCAGAACGAGTTGCACCTGCCCCAGACCCTGCTCCCTGCAAGGCCTGGGGCAAAGAGAGTCCTTCAAATGACCCCTGCCCACGGTGCAGACAGGGCCATCTAGTCTTGGCCAAGCTGTCTCCCCTCAAATGCTGAGCTCACCCCCAATTACTCGCCAAACAGCAAGGGCGTGAAATGCCATCGCGGGGCTCAGAACGCACACAGGCAAGCAAATGGAAACTTCCAACTGCGCAGCCCTGATTTCCTCATATTCCCCAGCCCCCTCCCCCACGCCGGGTCGGGGCAGCAAACCTGCCAGCCAGTGCCCACGCCCGCCTGCCGAGTGCGCTACCGCCACGCCCAGGCCGAGACCGCCCGGTGCCCTGCAGGGGCGCGGGACTGGGGGCCCCGGGCGGAGCTCTCGGTAACTCGGCGCTGGGCTCCAGCCCGCCCTCCTGCACGCGCGTTCCGGGACCCGCGCCGGGACCCCGCACCCCGGCCCCACGACGGCCGCGCCAAGCAGGACCCCGGGCCCGCGTACGCCCCGCCTGCCCGCGCCGGCGACCGGAGGGGACGGCCACCCGGAGGGAGGTAGGGACCAAGGAACTGAGAATCGGCGGCTGCTGCCTACCTGGGTCCGGGCCAGCGTAGCTCCCGCGTAGCCCTCGCGCCGCAGTCCGGCCCGGAGCAGCGCGCGGCCCGCTGCAGCTCATGCTCCGCACTCGGGCCGGAGGCACCCGCCCACCCGCGACCGCCCCCGCGCTGCGCCAGCTGAGGGCAGAGCAGCTCTCTCCGCAGCCGGCGCCGGGGAGCGCGAGCTAGCGCTGAGGGAGAACGGAGCAGGCCAGAAGCGGGCGGGCGCGAGAGCGTGGGGAGCTGGCGGGTGCAGGGCGAGGGTGTGGGGCCGGCTCCGGGAGAGGAAGGGCGCCCGGCGGGCGCGTTGAGAGGGAAGTGTGGGATGGAGGTGCCAGGAGAGGTAAAGCGCATAGCCAGGACGCGGGGCGGGGTCCGGGGTGAGCAGCGAAGATGGGGCTCAGGAAGAGAGCAGGCCAGGCTTTTATTTTAAAAAAGACAAGGCAACAAATAACTCAAAAAGTGTTCTGGCCACCTCGTGTAAAAGACCCTTTGGGTACTCGCAAGAGCTGCCAGAATTTTTATCAGTGGCATCTGACAGAGCAAGCGCTTCCGTGGGCAAATCCTGGTCCCTTTGGTTATTCCCTTTAAACATTACAACCACCCTGTAAGTTTGGTGTTGGTGGTGTCCCCACTGGACAATTGAGCAAAGTAGTGGTCAGGGAAGTGAAGTGACCCTGCAGGATTTCAGAGCTGGGCAGTGTCAGAGCTAGGGTCCAAAATCACCTTGAGAGATTCCATAGTCCCCATTTTCCAAAACCACTAAGAGAAGGATCCAGGTCTTCTGACTCCCAGTGGAGCCTCCTGTCATTATGAAGGGACGTCCCTGTTCTCTGGTGACAACTCTGGAAGTCAGGAGTGATCCTTGCAGGCAGCATGAACTCAGTTGAATGAAGAACAGGTCTGGGGCCAGGAAGTCCACAGGGTGGAGGGGTCTAGATAGAAGAATGAGGAGGTACCCCATAGCACCTCTTGGAGAGACTAAGGACCTTTCTTATTCATTCAGTACATGTTTATTGAACGCCATTCTGGGTACCGGGATAATGGTGTGAATGTCCTTGTCTGGGTGAACTTTGCATTCTTGTAGGAAGCAGGCAATAAAAGCACACAAAAAAAATTTCGTACAAGGTGTGACAATTAAGTTTGTGAACTTGTTGCAGTTATGTTGCTAACCTTATTTGATATCAGAGGGATTATTCATTATGAATTTGTACCAACTGGACAAACAGTTAACCAAATTTACTATTTGGAAGTGCTGGAAAGGCTGTGTGAAAAAGTTAGATGACCTGAACTTTTCGCCAACAATTCATGGCTCTTGCACCAGCTCACATGGCACTATCTATGAGGGAGTTTTTAGCCAGTAAACAAATAACTTTATTGGAACACCCTTTCTAGTCCCCTGATCTGGCCCCCAGTCACTTCTTTCTTTACCCAAAGGTAAAGGAAATATTGAAAGGAAGACATTTTGATGATATTCACGACATCAAGGGTAATACAATTGCAGCTCTGATGGCCATTCCAAAAAGAGTTCCAAAATTGCTTTGAAGGGTGGACTAGGCTCTGGCATCAGCTTCCCAAGTGGAGTACTTCAAAGGTGACCATAGTGATATTCAGCAATGAGGTATGTAGCACTTTTTCTAGGATGAGTTCGCAAACTTGTCAGACCTGGTATATCAAGTGATGCAGATGCTCTGGAGAAAATTGTGGCAGGGAGATAGGATAGGGAGTGCAATTTGTAGAGTTAGTTATTTTATTCTGGGTGGTCAGGGAAGTCTTTAGTGAAAGGGTGACATTTGAGCAAAGATCTGACTGAGACAAGCCATGCTGAATCTGAAGAATGAACATTTGAGGCAAAGGCTCTGACGTGGGAGTATGCCTTGGGCATGTGTGAGCAATAATGAGGAGGCCAGAGTGGTGTGGGAAGGAGTGAGAGCATGGTAGAGAGTGAGATCCCAGGAGGTGCCAGGGTGACCAGATCTAGAAGAGCCTGGTTGGCCATTGGCCCACTGTGGCTTTGACTCAGAGGGAGTTGTAAAGCTGGTAGAGGGTTCTGCAGAGTAATGTTATGGTCTGACTTTTTTTTACAAAAACATTTTATTATGGAAAATTTCAAACATTTACAAACATAGAAGCTAAGAAGGTGTAATAAACCCAATGGCCCCACTTCAACAATTATCAATACATGGCCAACTTTGTTTCATCTATACCCCCACTCACCACTCCCTATATTATTTGTTTAAGTGAATATTTATAACTTTTTTAAAAAGATTTTATTGGGGAATTGGAGGAGGGGAACAGCTCTGGGGAATCAGGGGAAGGGGAACAGACAAGTTGCTGTCCTTTTGTTCTTCAGTCTAGTTGTTAAGGACGCCACCTCACTGGCCCATGTTTGTATTATGATCATTGTGCTCTTCCCTGCTAAGGCAGTGAGTCGCCAGCCATTGAACAGCCGCACACGGCAGCCCACTGCAGCCCCCCTGCAGCCTTTGCCATGGCCGGCAACTCATGGCAGCCCAGCTCCAGGTTGAGCTGTTGTTCACCATCTTAGCTGTAGAGGGCGCAGCATCACTGGCCCATATGGGAACCGAATTGGTAGCACTGCTGCTCAGAGCTTGCACTCCCAAGCCAACTGTTAGCCAACTAACCCACTTGACCAGCCCCTGATATTTTTTAATTTCCATTTTGACTTCTCTTTTGGCCCATGAGTTATGTGTTGCTTAGTTTCCAAATATTAGGGATTTTCTAGTTATTGTCCTGTTATCGAGTTCCAATTTAATTATACAACAGGCAGGGGATATATTCTGAATGATTTCAATTCTCTGAAATCTGTTCATACATTCTTTATAGCCCAGAATATGTTCTGTTTTGGTAAATGTCCCATATGCCCTTGAAAAGAATGAATACTCTACTCTATATGTATCAGTTAGGTCAGGTTGTTTAATCAAGTCCAAATCTATATTTCTACTGAATTGTATCTCATATTCTGTCAGTTCCTGAGACAATCTAGGAACAATCCAAAAGTCCTTCAGTGAGTGAATGGATAAACAAACCATGGTACATCCAGACAGTTGAATACCACTCAGCGGCAACATGAATGATTCTCAAAAGTGTTATGTAAGGAGCCAGGCTCAAAAGGTTCCAAACTGTATGATTCCATTTATATAACATTTATATGACTTTCTAGAAAAGGCAAAACTGTAGAGATGGAGAACAGATCAGTGGTCCCCAGGGGTTGGGGGAGGGTTAATTCTAGCATGGGGATATTTTTAGGTGCCATGAAACTGTATCTGTATCATGATTTGTGGTGGTGGTCACATAACCCTATGCGTTTGTCAGAACTTAAAATAGCTGTACACCGAAAATAGTGAATTTTACTGTATGTAAATTTTCAAATAATTTTTCATCTCTATGACTCCCTTGTCATCTCCTTTTGTTCAGATGTTGTCCATAGGTTTTTCTTTTTCCCTCCTTTTTGCTGTATCTATTATTATGGGGAGGGGGAAATCAGGATACTGCCAATAAATATAGCATTGCTACTGTTGCCATGAAGATGAAGTCTCTAGGGTACACAAGGGAAGTGGATAGAATAATTAAAAGGCTGTTGTGGGCTGGCTGAGTGGCGCAATGGTTAAGAACTGGCTTTGGGACACCAGAGGGCCCCAGTTCAGATCCCACATATGAGGGCTAGTGACACTGCCCTCCACAGCTAAGATGCTGAACAACAGCTAAACCTGGAGCTGGGCTGCCATGAGTCTCTGGCGACGGCCTAGGCTGCAGCCCCTGTGGCAGTGGGTTGCCATGGGTGTAGCCAGCAGCCAGCGTGAGCGGCCAGCAGCCGCCGTGAGTGGTAGTCCAGAAGCCGGCAACTGATCTGCCTCACCCAGGAAGAGCTCAATGATGGTGCCAACTTGGGCCAATGAAGCAACGTCCTCCACAACTAGACAGAAGAACAAAAGGACAGCAACTTGTCTGTTCCCCTTCCCCCAATTCTCCAGCGCTGTTCCATCCCC
This sequence comes from Hipposideros armiger, assembly GCF_001890085.2. NCBI lineage: Eukaryota > Metazoa > Chordata > Mammalia > Chiroptera > Hipposideridae > Hipposideros > Hipposideros armiger. The sequence continues at coordinate 776,615 of NW_017731826.1, forward strand.
CCAATTCCCAAATAAAAATCTTAAAAAAATAAAATAAAATAAGGCTGTTGCAATTGTCAGATGACATAATGGTGGCTTAGACCAGGATAGTCGTGCTCATGGTAATGAGAACTGTTTGTAATGGGATATGTACTGCAGATAGAGCCAAAAGTGCTTGGATCAGAGAAAAGGGAGGAGCCCACAATCCTTTTGCCCCAAGCACTCCTGCTGTCCACCTTCCCCATGTCGGGAAGTGTGCCCTGAGATGCACCTGCATGGTGGGATAGTGGTAACACTTTGTGTGTTGCTTTATTGGGGTTGGCTTTGGAGTAGAGGGAGTTCTGCAGGTTGTGGAACTAAAACACATATGACCATGACAATTCAGCCACTCCACTGTTCCTGTCATATGCAGATGTTGTTTTGCTTCAAATGTGTCCCCCTTCAAGACCTCTGTTTCCTTGTTGAGTCTCAAATACAAGACTGCTAAGTCTCATCACAATGTTCAATGGTGAAATCTTGTATTACTGTGGCCCCCATTCCTTTTCATTTAGAATCAGAATAAAATTGTACTGTATTTCAAATATCTAACAACAACAACAAAAGACCTCCCATCACAACAACTGCCCCGGCTTATAGCATTTTCCTCCCATGGGACCCAATTCAGTCTGCACTAGGTCCTTGGATCTGATTCCTTCCCAAACCAGGTCTCCCTGGATTTCAGCTTTCTCTCTCCTGCCTTCACTGGCCTCCCCTTTTAGCCCTGTTTCCATAGAACGGGTTTCCAGTTGTTCCTTTGCCAATAACCCTAGATTTCCTTGCTCCTCTTACCTTCATGTCTCCCACCTGGCAAAACTCCAGTGACAGCCACATCCAACTTTGCCTTCTCCACATATCCCCTCAGGTGTCTAAGTGCTGCGAGAGGCAATCACACAGCCCTGATCACTCTCAACTCACAATAAACTCATCAGTGGAACTAAGAATTCAACACTACTCAGTCATCTCTAATGGTTCTCTTGCTCCTCTTCTTAAACTATGAAATATGTCACACATACAGAGGAGTGTCTGAAATGTATGTGTACAGTTTCAAGAATAATCACAACGAGAATGGAACCAGTTTTACTTAAGACGGAAAGAATAGGGCCACAGGGAGAGAGGGGGAAGGAAGAGAAGGAAGAAGTGTGGGAAGATAAAGAAGGGAGGAGATGAGATCATCCTTAAGAAAAAGTGCAGCCACCACCTCAGCCAGGACTAGATTTCAGTGGCCTAGAACAGAACCAGGATGCCATCCTGTCCCTCAAGGTGAACTTTTGCTAATTACAATGGATTCTAATATTATTAGCATTGAGGGTAGGGAAAATAATAAATTCCGAAGCTTCTTTGCTCTTCACGGCAGTTGCTCTAGTCCTGGCCTGCCTATTCCCACTATTTTGGGAGTGTACTATCTTCTTTTAATGAATCCACTGCTCGCTTAGCTTATTTGGTGTATCCTTGAATTCTTTCCTGTGATGATACCACGAACCCTTTTTCCAGCAACACCAGGACTTAGGTTAAGAAACAGAGCACTGCCTGCACATGAGAAGCCCCTGTGTCCTTCCCAGTGGCTTGCCCATTGTACTCTCCCCTAACCACCTCCCTCCCAGAGGTAAGTATTATCCTGATATTTATCCCCCTGCCTCTATTTAAACTTTCACCTCTAAATATGTATGCCTATTTTAGAACTTTTCTGAATGGAATTTAAAGGGAACCAAAGTTTTGCCACCCTAAAACTGCCTTTTGGGATATTGATTTTAAGCTTGTTATTAAGAAACAAAAGACTCAGAAAAAACTTTTGAACCTCCCCCTTTCCTGCCTAAGAGATTCAAGTGGAAAATCTGTTTCAGGAAAGGAAACTTTGCATAATCACCTTAGAATTAGACAGGAAGAATCTAAGCAGGGGCCTATTAACTAGATCACATCCTATGCTATGTCTCATTGTTCCTGAGCTGCCTAGCAAGAACCTGTAAAAATGCCCATTTTCACTTTTAAAATCTAAGACCCCATTCCCGCCTTTTTTACTTAGTCCAAAAAGACATATATATTCAACTTTGCCTCACTGTCTTTGGAATTGTTATGGTTTTGTAAATTCCCATGTGCACGTATTAAAATTTGATTTTCTTCCATTAATATGCTGTATATCCTTTGAATTATTAGCCCAGCTAGAAGAACTTAGAGGGTGGGAGGAGAAGTGGTTTTTTAGTCCCCACAGAATCATATTTTATATTTCCTACTGTCTCCTGCTTGTATCATCAATATTATGTTTGTGAGATTCACCCATGTGGATGGGTGTAGTTTATTCATGTTGGTATTGTTATGTGTATTTGGTCTCTATTATTAGTAGACATTTTAGGAGCTGACATACTTTTGCTATTATTATTTATTCATTGAACAAATATTTCTTGAGCATATACTATTTGCCAGGCACTGCTTTAGACATTGGGATAGAACAGTGATCAAAACAGATAAAATTCCCTTCCCACATGGGTATTCTAATAGAAGTGGATGACAACAGTAAACAGAAAAAAATAAATAAATTATGTCATATGTTATAAGATGAGAAGTACTGATTAGGAGAAAAAGCAGGAAAAGAGATGGAAAGTACCAGGGTGGGAGGTTGCACTTCTGTGGTATTTCCCACTAAGTTGATATCTAAGCCCAGACTTGAAGGGGGTGAAGATGGTGCCATGCACCACCTGGGGTGAGGTGTTCCAGGAGAGGGAGGGGTCAGTGCAGTGGTCCTGAGGCAGGACTAGTACAGAAGGGTCTGTGCCATGCAGTTTTGACACTAACTACCCAGAGTTAGGCCAAACTTCACTGGTTAACGGCACTGTCCTCACAAGATTGCCTTTACTTCAGACACCAGCCACAAGCTCAGGGATCCCCAAGCCACCCAAGCTCTGACCAACTAGCTACAAATTTGGAGGTTCCCATTACCCCCTCAAGTTTGATAATTCACTAGAAGAACTCACAGAACTCAGGTAAGCACTATACTCATGATTACAGTCTAACCATAACAAAAAGGATTCAAATCAGGACGAGCCAACAGGTCTCATAGGGCCAGGTCTGGGAAGGCCCAGAACAAAAAGCTTCCATTCTTCTTCCCATGGAGTCAAGATATGTCACCCTCCCAGCACAGCATATTGTTAACTAGGGAAGTTCACCTGAGCTTCTGTGTCCAGCATATTACTTCTGTGTCCAGGGTTTTATACTTAGGTATGACTGAATCATCTATGTCCATGTAGTTCAATCTCCAGCTCCCTTCCCCTCCCCCAAAGTTGGACTGATGCCCTGGTGCTTAGGTGCAAGGGTTCTCAGGTCTAGGCTGGAAGTGCTAATGCTTGGTCATAGGAAATATACATGTTCAACTCTATTTGGAAATATCCAATTGTTTTCTAAAGTGGTTATAGCAATATACACTCCTAACAGCAGTATATGGAGGTCCCATTGTTCCAATTTGTGGTAGGCAGAATAATAGTCCCCCAAAAGTCCATAATCTCTGAAATCTGTGAATATGCTCCTTTGCATCATAAAAGGGACTTTGCAGATATTATTAGTCAGGGATCTTGACATGGGGAGTTGGTGGGGGGTGGGGGGCAAATGTAATCACAAGGGCCCCTTATAAGAGGGAGATAGGGAGACAAGAGAGTCAGTGTCCAGAAGGAGATGTGATGACAGAAGCAGTGGTCAGAAAGAGAGATATTTGAAGATAGAAAAAGTGACTACAAGTCAAGGAATACAGGTAGCCAGTAGAAGCTGGAAGACTCAGGAAAACAGATTGTCTCCTACAGCCTCCAGAAGGAACCAGCCCTGCCGACACCTTGAATTTATCCCATTGAGAATGAACTTGGACTTCTGACCTCCAGAACTGTCAGATAGTAAATTTGTGTTGTTTTAAGCCACATTATGTGGTAATTTGTGACAACAGCAATAGAAAACTAACACATAATCCTTGCCAATTCTTCAATTAAGTGTTGACCTCAATTTTTGCCAATATGTTGGTTGTATAGTGTTGTCTCATTGTGGATTTAATTTCATTTTTCTGATGAATGGTATCAAATATTTTTTCAGATATTCATTAGTCATTTGGGTTTACTCTTTAGTAAAATGCCTGTTCAAGGTTTTTGCTCAGTTTTCTATTGATTATTCTTTTTCTTACAGATTTAAATGCTCTCTATATATTCTAGATTATAGTACAATGAGTGTTAAATGTATTACAAATTGGGAGACGTCCAGTTGTTTGGACAATCTCCCCATTTGTGGCTTATATTGTTACTCTCTTTGTGTTGTCTTTTTGATGGAGAGAATGTCTTCATTTGTATAACAGTGTCCCATTTATGGCTCTCTTTCTAATGGTTTGAGTTTTTTATTCTTCTTCTCTCTAAATTCCCCAAACACTCCCAGCAATTTCAAATTCTCCAGGACTTTCTCAAACCCCAGCCTTCTCTCTATAACTCTCCCTGTCAGATGACAACACTCCCTCTCATACCTCATAGGGAAATATGAAACCGTCATCAGGAACTGTCTCAACTCTTGTCCCTCAATTTATACGTTTGTCTGCATCCTTCTTGCCTTTCCTCCTGTCATAATGGAGGGCACGGCCCTTTTCTTTCACAGTTCCTCTGCCCTGGATGCCACCCCCTCCTACCTCCTCTTAATATGGTGCATTCATATATACCTTCTTTCATTTCTTTCTTTAATGTCCTCCATTTAGACATCTAAACTTTCTCATTTTCAAAAAGAATATCTGGGACCCTCCTATGCCTCTTAAGTTTTATCCTGCCTTCTTTCCCATTTAGAGCCAGGTTTCTTAGCTAAATTGCCTCCCTCCAAGCTGTCTGAAACTCTTTAGCATAATAAGAAATATATGTTTGGTCTTTGTCCCCAGTTCCTGAAGTAGAGTTCCTAAATGCCTTGGAATTTCCTGAATGATAGCAATGTCTTTTGTTCTAATGAGTCTTGGAAGGTCCCTAGATGGCTTCAGGATGAGGGCTTGTTGCCAGAATGACCAAAACTTGATTAGAAACTTGGAACTTTCAGACCCACCCCCAACCTTCTAGAGAAATTTATAAAATTGAATGCATATATTAGAAAAGCAGTAAGACCTAAAATCAATCATCTAAACATCCCCTTGGGAACCTAGAAAAATAAAAGCAAATTAAATCCAAAGTAATCAAAAAGAGAGATGTAATAAAAGTTCAAGCAGAAATTAATAAAATGGAAAACAGGAAGTCAATAGAGAAAATCAATAAAACCAAAAGCTAGTTCTTTGAAATATCAAAAAAATCACTAAGCCTCTACCCAGAGTAAGAAATAGAGAGGACACAAATTATGAATATCAGAAATGAAAGAGGGACATCACTACAGATCCTATGGACATTAAAAGGATAATAGGTGAATATTATGAACAACTCTATGTCCACAAATTTGATAACCTAGATGAACCAGACCAATTCTTGAAAGACATATTCTGTCAAAACTCACACAAGAAGAAATAGATCATCTGAATAGATCCATACCTATTAAAGAAATTGAATCAATAATTTATAAACTTAGAAATGGCAAGCACCAGGAACAGCTGAGTTCACCCATGGATTCTACCAGCCATTTCAGAACAAAATTATACCAATTCTCTACAATCTCATCCAGAAGATAGAAGCAGAAGGAATACTTTCGAACTCATTTTGTGAGGCCAGCTTTACCCTAAGACCAAAATCAGAAAAAGACAGTACAAGCAGAGATTCAACTATTTTAAAAAATATAATCTATATGTATCCTTAGCTGGGTCCATGGAAACTACAATAGGTTCAAATTTCAGAAGACAGGAAATATGTGTGTGTTGGGAGTGGGGAACCACTGTCCACCTTCCACAGGGAACTCCTGCTCTGTCCCCAGCACAAGGCCTTTACCAGACACAACAAAAATCCACCTAACATTTAGTCAAGGCAGATGCCAGGGTCAGTCTGAATATTAGCCATTAGTAAAGCTGGATTTCCCTATTTTAAATAAATAAATATAAAACATCATCTTGCTCACTTAACATTGGAAACCACTGCTATATTCGGGAAGTAATACATACCTACTAACTACCAGTCCTATATTGTCATAACGTGGATTATTGTATTTAATTCTCATGGCTCTATGAAGTGAATTCTAAAACAACCCTCATTGATGGATCAAATTTAGGTCCAGAGATGACCAAGTGACTTTCCCAAAGTCTAACCCTATTGAGGGTTAGAAGATAATCCAGACATTTCTGACTCTGATCAGAACCATTGCTTTCAACCATATTTGTTATGTCAACCATAGTTGGGGCAATATCCCCTTTATTTGCATAGAGCAATAACCATTTGGTTTTGGTTTTGGTTTTGGTTTGTTTTTTTTTGGACACAAATCAAGTGCAACCTTAATGCTCCACCTTTGCCATGACCCAAGGTTCCTGTGCCTTCTCATAGGGAGGGTGAAATCCAGATGTGTCCCAGCTACCCTTGCCTCCAGTTCCTGGATCTCTGAAGGGGATGGTCATGGGTCTTTGTCAGGGCTTGAGTCAATCCTTCTTTCTATTTGATCTTGTCCCATCCTTTTCTGGAATAATATCTTAAATATCAATTACTTATTTGACAATGCCGCACTTCTCCAATATCTATCATTGATGCTTGCTTTTCCTGTTTCTATATTCTGTTGTTAGTCATTTCAATGGAAAATTGAAAGAAGTTAGAGTTGCATACAAATGTAGCCATTTTATCTGGAAATCTGCTACATTTTATACAAAAACTACATGTGTTTCTTGCTTCTAGAACATGTTAGTGACAAGTTGTCTAAACTGAGACATTCTTTCTCTCTCTCTTCTGGGCTAACAGCTCATACATATTCCACAGTATGTACTTTTACCAAATTAGCAGGGCCAGGAGGAGCTAGAAGGTAGAGGAAGTCGAGCTGAACTAAGGATATAAAGAAGAAGCCATATAGAGACAGGTAAGGTGGGGGAGGGCAGAGACACAAAATAGGCTGGTCCCACAACCAGGTGTGATGATTGAAAATCAGGAGAGATATCTCTGCTACAGAGGTTCTCCATAGAGGAGCAAGGGACCCCAGCCCCACATCAGACTTCCCAGCCCAGAGTACTGGTGCCGGGAATAGGAGCCCCCACAACATCTGGCTGTGAAAAACAGTGGGGATTGTGACCATCTGGGTGGGACAGAAGGCTGCAGAACACCCAAACGTCCTCTTAAAGGACCCACACAGACTTACCCACAGGCACTCACCCTGGGATCTGGAGGACAGACAGTGACTTGGGGGGTGTTGGAGACATATGGGGGACAGACTGAGGTGTATAACTTTGGGGTGAGGGCTGGAAGATCGTCGCCATTTTCCCTGTTTGGGATCCTCTCCCATGCAGCTAGCAGGGGGAGGGGGGCAACATTTTTCCTGTGTTGAGACCTCCCCCCACAGGCCAAAGTTGAACCTGAATTGGTCTGGTGAGCTCTGCTAACTCCACCCTGGTGACTCACTGAGACCCTGCCACACCCAAGTCCATACTGCACGAGGCTTTATCAACAGCTGAACCTTACCAGAACCAGCAACTGGCAGCAGGCCTCAGTGTGCCCTGGATTTTTGGAGAGCTACCCCAGACTTGGTACTGTTGGCAGCCATCCTCGGTTCACAACATAGCCTCTCCCACATGCCTCCAGGTTGAGCACAGGCAGCGACCAACTGCAGATCACTTTATAACTTCCATCAGGTAGTCTCTGGCCAGTCACAGGCAGTGACAGACCTGGGCCTGCACCAGAGCCCCTCCCAAAAGGTCCCAGAACCAATATACTTAGAGGTTGGCTTCAGACTATAGCAGAGAACCACCCAATTAACCCCAAAAGTGACACACACAAAGCGTGGTCTCAACAGACACCAGAGCCCACTGGGGTGAATCCCACTCAGTGGGGCAAGCCCCCCGTACAGCAGCCCATAAGCTGTGGACATGGCCAAACCCCACAGCCAGTCAGCCTGAGCATCAGCCCCACCCACTGACATGCCAATAGCAACCAAGGCTCAAATATAACATGAGGGCACACACAACCCACACAAGGGACACTCTTGGAGCACCCAGCACAGGTGACCAGGGAGACTGTACCACTGGGCCCCACAGAACATCTACTACATAAGACCACAAGGCTGGGAGACATAGCAGATCTAAATAATACACAGAAACAAACACAGAGAGGCAGCCAAAATGAGGAAGCAAAGAAATACATTTCAAATGAATTAACAGGAAAAAACTCCAGAAATAGAACTAAACAAAATGGAGACAAGCAACCTACCAGAGACAGAGTTCAAAATACTGGTTATGAGGATGCTCAAGGAATTTAGTGACAACCTCAACAAAGAGACAGCAAGCATAAAAAAGACACAGAAACCATATGAAAGAACCAGTCAGAAATGAAGAATACAATAACTAAAATGAAGAATGCACTAGAAGGAATCTCCAGCAGACTCAGTGAAACAGGATTGAATCACTGGTTTGTAAGACAAGGTAGCAGAAAACACCCAATAAGAACAACAAAAGGAAAAAAAATCTTTAAAAATGAATATAGTGAGCTCACTCAAGAGTGTGAGCTCTGAGCAACAGTGTCGTTGGTTCAATTCCTGGCCCGAGCTGAGCTGCCAACAGCTGCCAACAGGTGGTAGGATGGCTCAGCTAAAACAAACAAACAAACAAACAAACAAAAACATAGGATGGCTGAATGGATAAGACAACAAAACCCTTACATACTCTGCCTACAAGAGACTCACTTCAAGTTGAAAGACACACACAGGCTGAAAGTAAAGGGATGAAAAAAGATATTTCATGAAAATGGAAATGGGGAAAAAAAAAGCTGAGAAGCAATACATATACCAAACAAAATAGGCTTTAAAACCAAGGCTATAACAAGAGACAAAGAAGTAATCCCACCTCTGGGCATTTATTTATCTGAAGAAACCCAAAAATGCTACTTTGAGGGGACATGTGAATCCATGTGTTCATTGCAGATTTGTTTACAATGGCCAAGATGTAGAGGCATCCTGGGTGTCTGTTGATGAATGAATGGATAAAGAGGAGGTGGTACATATATACAGTGGAATGTCGCTCAGCCAGGGAAGGGAATGGGTTCTTGCCATCCACAGTGGTATGGATGGACCTGGAGGGGATTGTGCTGAGTGTAGTATGTCAGACAGAGAAAGACAGATGCAATGTGATTTCACTTACGTGTGGATTCTAAAGAACAAAATAAGCAAACAAACAAAACAGAAATACACTCATAGATACAGGGACCATTTTGAAGGTTGCCAGATGGTATGGGAGTTCAGGGAATGGGTGGAAAAGGAGACGGTATTAAGAAGTACAAATTGTTTGTTACAAAGTAGTCATAGGGATATAGGGCATAGCAAAAGGTACATAGTCAATAATATTGTAATAACTATATATGGTGTCAGATGGGTACTATATTTATTGGGTTGATAGATGGAAGGGGTGTTTGGGGACAGGGTGACAAAGGTGAAGGGATTAAGAAGTACAAATTGGTAGTTACAAAATAATCATGGGAATGTAAAGTAAAGTATAGAGAATATAGTCAATAATATGGTAATAACTATGTATAGTGCCAGATGGGTACTATCAGGGGAATCACTTCTTTTTTTTTTAAAGATTTTTATTAGGGAATTGGGGGATGGGAATAGCGCTGGGGAATTGCGAGAAGGAGAACACACAAGTTGCTGTCCTTTCGTTCTTCAGTCTAGTTGTGGAGGATGTTGCTTCACTGGCCCAAGTTGGCACCATCATTGCGCTCTTCCCGGGTGAGGCAGATCAGTCGCCGGCTTCTGGACGGCCGCTCACAGCAGCTGCTGGCTGCTCACGCTGGCTGCTGGCTACACATGGTAGCCCATCACAACCCACTGCAGCAGGGGCTGCAGCCTATGCCATCGCCTGTGACTCATGGCAGCCTAGCTCCAGGTTGAGCTGTTGTTCAGCATCTTAGCTGTAGAGGGCAGTGTCACTGGCCCTCATATGTGGGATCCGAACCGGGGCCCTCTGGCATCCCAAGCCAGCTCTTAACCAACGCGCCACTCGGCTGGCCCATCACTTCTTAAATTATATAAATGTCTAACCACTCTGCTGTACCCCTGAAATTAATATAAAATAATATTGAATGTCAACTCTAATTGAAAAATTTAAAAAGTGGGGAGAAAGGTGAAGGGGAGTAAGAGATTCAAATGTCCAGGTATAAAACAATGTGTCGGGCCGGCCGAGTGGCTCATTGGTTAAGAGCTGGCTTGGGACGCCCCGATTCGGATCCCACATATGAGGGCCAGTAACACTTCCCTCTATAGCTAAGATGCTGAACAACAGCTCAACATGGAGCTGGGCTGCCGTGAGTCGCCGGTGACAGTGTAGACTGCAACCACTGCTGCAGTGGGTTGCTATGGGCTACCATGTGTAGCCAGCAGCCGCAGTGAGTGGCCATCCAGAAGCCTGCGACTGATCTGCCTCGACCAGGAAGAGTGCAATGATGGTGCCAACTTGGGCCAGTGAAGCAACGTCCTCCACAACTAGACTAAAGAACAAAATGACAGCAACTTGTCTGTTCCCCTTCCCCCAATTCCCCAGTGCTGTTCTAATTCCCCAATAAAAATCTTTAAAAACAAAAAAACAAATGAGTCATTTGTAATGTACAGCATAAGGAATATAGTCAATAATATTGTGATAGCATGGTACTGTGTCAGATGGTTGTTGGACTTATCCTGATGATCACTTCTTTAGGTATAGAAATGTTGAACAACTATGGCATGTACCTGAAACTGATATAATGTTGTATGTTAGCTATATTTTTTAATAAAATTCTTTTTTAAAAGATATCTAATTTCTTTCATTTCACAAAAGAATGAGCATTTATTTTATGTGTGTGTTTGTTTGTTTTAAACTGTATAGAAAGAGAAAGAGTAGAACATTAAAGAAACACTTACTTAGGACAATGGCCAAGACTGATGTCCCTCTGGCTTGGAGAGCTCCTGCCTCCACTGCAGCTGCTTTTGCTCTAGCTACGATGCCCTGCTGGCCACTGCCCTACAAGCAGCAGGTTGCATGTGCTGTGCTGCTCCTAAGGCCAAGCAGGGCCTCAGCACCTGCTTCTGAGACTGAGGACAGCCAAGTGGCTTCAGGTACCATGAAGGCTCAGGAACTTGAAACTCTGCAGCCAAATCCAGCTTCAAACAAAGATTGGGAAGCCCACTCTGCCTTACGGGTCCTTGGCCGTTGGCCGCCAGGAGGTGCAATGCTGGTCAGCACCAAGGATAGCACCCAGGACAGGGTTTAATTAAATCCTCTTCCTAGTTGTCAGGCCATAGGGATAGAAGGGGGCCCCCTTACCAACACCAGGAAGAGTCAGGCTGAGAGGAGGAGTGTGCCCAGGTGTCCTGCAAGGGCCACAGACAGATGACACCCCCCTTCTTGTCATCACAACCAGAATTACCTAGCTGCACCTTCTGAAATATGAGGCACCAACTCACTTAGGGGTTAGGAGGTCAAACATTTGGTGCAAATGGATGCCATGAGAGCGTTGGAGGCTGGACAACCTCCCTGGAAAGAAATATGTGGCGTGTTCCCCCAAAATGACAAGTTCTTCCTGACCAATACAGACTGGCCTCGTGGCTCTTTCTGCTAGCCAGAACATGCTTTTGCTCTCTAGTTTGAGTGCTCAGACTGCTGACCCCAGAATGCTTGCTTTCAGGGGTCTTTGAAGTGGGAAAGGAAGTGCATTTATGGGTCCCACTTTAAATGGAGAAATCCTGAGAGCAGTAGGAGCCACTACAAGAGGGAGAAGGTCCTGCTGGGATGAGGCTACCCATGCTCCTGCTGCAAGCTCCAACATGGCTCTGGGTTGGGGCAGAGCTCCACTTGAATCGAAACTCCCTGTTCCCAGCATCACTGAATAGGGCAACACTGTTCCTTCCTTGCCCCCTGATGGGCTACTCACTACTTCCTGTATCCCACATACAATAATCTCTTATCTATGTCCTCTCTACTGGTCATCACAGTGACCCTGTGGGGTGGGTACAGCTGCTGCTCCCATTTTGCAGACAGGAAAGTCACAGCCAGACAGCGGTGGAGCCAGGACTGTAACCCAGATCTGCCTCTCACCAATGTCCCTATCTGGCTCCAAGGGCAGAGGATTCCTGGGGCAATGATTCTGGGGTAAAGGACAATGCCACAGCCAAGCCCCATGGCTTCCCTGCTCTGGGAAGTCAGGAGAAATGTAGATTTGGGGACCTTGCTCAATGTGGAACTTTTAAGGTCTCCTCCTGAAGCCAAGAGTCCAGTGGAAAGGCCAACATTAATGCACAAATAATTATACAGTATTAACCTCCAAGCCTCCATTATTTGTTCAGTGTGGGTAAGACAATCATGTCTTTCTCACAGCACTTCCCAGGGAGGAACTCCAATAAAAGGTGTCTAGCCTAGGGTACATGCTCAATAAACATGACCTCCTTCCCAGCTGCATGGCTGGGACCTGTGAATTGAGCCTATTTTTTCTGAACACTGAGTCACCAGCAGCAGGTCCCCAGCCAGGGGCTGTGAAGGTTGAGCAGCTCCCGCACAGTGGCACCATGGTAGATCTGCTGTCCTGGGGGTTGGAAGGTGGGGTCGTCTCTGTGGCCACTCCCTGATCTCTTCCCTTTCCCTAACTCCTCTGCTACTGAAGGCCAGTATGGGGGCCTCCCTGGCCACATGATTCTCTTCTGTGAAAGCCCAAGGTGCCTCTCAGTAAGGGAGCTGCTTAGAACCCACAGAGTGTTAGTTCGGAGGGAGGAGCTGGTGTCCCGAACTGAAAGGTGAGGGAGGACACTAGTAATATCCACACTAGAGGCAGAGAGGGCTGTGGCCCCAGAGGGCTTGGAGGTGGTCATAGCTGATTCCTGTCCCAGCTCTGCCATTTACTGACAAGTCCCTTGTCCCTTGCAAGCAGCAGTTTCCACATCAGTGAAGTGGAGTGAACTGAAGCTTCCTCTTCAGATAAAGTAGGAGGTGACAGGCACATGGAGGACACCAGGAAAGAGCCCCATATGTGGCAGTGATCAACAGAAGTTGACAACACACACACCCTTCCCAAAACATGCTTACCTAGTCCAGCAGGGCAGGCTCTCCAAGAGTGAGTTATGAAAAACAGAAACATTCATTTGAAAGTAATCAAAGCCTGGGGGCCAACAGCATTTCTCAGGAAGTATAGTTGGTGCCCTGTCTCCCACATGGTGCATTGGGCCTTCCTGGGACAAGGCAGGATTGGTCCTTGCAGAGGAAGGCCATGGAGACCCGTGGGTGATTCTACCTGCTTCTCCCATCTCCCGGCACAAGTCAGGACACTAGTACCCCTTTCTTAGGTCCCCTTTCCCTCTCGGTTCTTCACTACAAAGAAGAGAGCCACACACTGAGGGAGCTGTGTTCTCCGCAACTGAGGGAGAAAGTAAGTTGAGCACTCTTGTCTCCCCGGAAGTGAATATGGTTGTCAAAATCTAACCTCTGCCCCTTCTCACAGATTAAATGTCTCATTTCTCATCTGGATATAAAGCTCTAATCTAGATAAAAAGCTTCTACATGGATGCTGCTTTTAACAACACTTGTTTTTAATCTAAACAGATCATAGCCGATTAGACAGTTTTCTCCATCCTTCTGATTTATCTGCTTTTACATGTCAGCTTCAAGGAAATAGACAACCAGCTCTGGGCCAGGAGGACCCATGAGCTAAAGGCTCCTAGAGAAGATGGGAGGGATGCATGAAAGAGGAAATGAAGATTTTCCCAGGGCCAGGGATGGAATGTGCTGCTGCACCCCCAATGCACATTGGCATTTCTTTAGCACTCGCTCACTGAGTGAATGAGTGAATGAATGAATGAATGAATGAATGAATGGAGAAAACAGGTGCAGAAGTGAGAAATGCAGGAAAGGACTCATGTTCATTTATCTGGGCAAGATGGCCACTCAGGTCCCATAACACTCACATCCCATGAGGAAAATAGGTAGTAATTTCAAAGAGTAAGGAGACTGAGCCCTGAGGGGTTGGAAGACTTGCTACAAGCCAATAGCAGGGATTGGGCAGAGTCCAGATCACCCAGCCATAGGCTTATCCCCATTTATCATGAGGCCTCTGACCTGGGCTTGAGATGTTCATAGCCAGACCCCAACCATTTTTCCATGTTGGGCCAGGTGTGCTTCCTCTGGTGACCCCAGGGCTGGAAATACAACTGCCCCTGGCAGGGATGGGCCATGTACACCTGCCCAAGGGATGAGGGATGGGGAGTAGACATTCTGAGGAGGTGCCCTGGGCCTTATCCCAGGGCAGCAGAGTCTGTGCTCTGTGAGGCACTGCAGTGGGTCTCTGATCCTGAATTTCACAACACTGTGTGCCCTTCACCATGACCAGCCCTCATCAGTCAGGGGCAGTGGGGCAGCATCAGCCTTACCTCCCATGCTTGGGGCTGAGCCCATGCATGGTATTGGCATGCTGGATTCACTAGCATTGACTCAACCTCTGCTGCTCTGCCTGCAGCACAGCTAATAGATGGTAAGATAACACTGGGAACCAAAACTGAGACTAAGAGTACAGAGAGGGAGACAGGCTATGAAAGAAGAGTCCTTGAGAAAGAGTAGGACAAGGACTGGAAAAGATAAAGAAGAAGCAGAGATAAGTATTGGGAAAGAAAGAGTAAAGCTGAAGAATAAAACAGCATATGGGTGCAGCTGTGTGTGCATATCCATGCTTGGGCATGTGTGATGCATGTGCATGCTTGTGTGGGTTCACAAACATGAGCCATGTGTAGGGGGTATGTGTGTGAGCAGAGAATACTCAGACAGACCCTTGAGCTGAGTACAAGCACCAATCACATGGCCACCACCACAGGCTTGAGCACCCATCACATGGGCACTGTCAGCAAGGCAGCAAAGCTTATTGGAACTCCTAGAAGTCTCAAAGGGTTGGACCCAGGGTGGAAATGTGCTTGGGCTTTTCTGCTCCCATGAATTCTCATGGAACCTGGCCACCCACTGGTCAGGGTCTGAGCCACAGACAAGCCAGTATGGTGCAGGCACTTTCCACTTGATTGCCGTGAGGTGATGAGGGCAGCCTTGAACACCTGAACACAACTCAGTGCACAGGTGCTGTCCAAAATATGTCCTGTGTTTATTCCCATATTGACCTTTTTAGAGAGGAATGATATACCCATTGTATAAATTAAGAAGATAAAACCAATGAGGTCAGTTTTCCAGTTCCCTGTGGCCATAAATTCATGGAAAAACAAAATATCCTTTTTTAGAAAACCATATCAGAAGACTACTGTGGAAAGTGGGTTGTGTCGGAGGCTCTGAGAGGAAGGAAACACAAGAGCAAAGGGGACCTGGGTTACTGAGCAGTGAGGTTTTGGGATTCTGGGGGCAATAAGTGAGGGTTAGACCCTCCTTCCTCCTCTTTCACTTGCTCCAGGACAAAGGCAGTAGGTGTGGGCACTTGGGCATCAGAGACCAAATAGCCTGGGGCAACTTCCAGGAAGCCAAGTAGCTCCACGCCAGGAACCTCTACCACTGGGGCTCACAACTGACCACAATGCTTGCCCTTGCCCTCCTGTGCCTTCAGCATGGGTCACAGGAAGAACTAGAACATTCATATGTGGGTAAACAGAAAACAGCAAAGACAAAAATGAGCACAGAGTCATGTGTCCCTGTAATTTCACAAACATGACGGAAAGGGAAGCCAACACATCCAATGGAAACCAGTATTTTAGTACCTAGAATTAAGTGAACAAACAGGTAAGACTTTAGAATAAGTATAATTAATATCCACAGAGAGAGGTGAGTGGATAGGAAGCCAGAAAAAATACTCAATTACAAACTTTGAAGGAATCCAGATTGGAAAGATAGAAGTAAACTATCTCTGTTTGCAGATTACATGATCTATGTAGAAATCCTAAAGCATACACACAGACACACAGACACACACACACACACACACACACAGAACTATGAGAGTTAACAAACAAGTTTATCAAGGTTGCAGGGTAAAAGATTGATATATAAAAATCAGTTGTGTTTCTATACACCAGTAATGAACAATATGAAAAAAATTAAAAAAACAATTCTGTATTAGTTTGCTAGAAGTGTCATAACAACATGCCATAACAATATGGGTGGCTTAAACAGAAATGTATGGTCTCACAGTTGTAGAGGCTAGAAGTTCAAAATAAAGATGTTGTCAGGGTTGGTTTCTTCTGAAGGCTGTGAGGACAGGGTCTGCTCTAAGCCTCTCTCCTAGCCAAGGTAATTCCTTGGCTTGTGGCAGCATGGCATTCTCACTGTGTGCATGCCTGTGTGCAAATTTTTCCTTCTTATAAGGACACCAGTCATTGGAATAGGGCCCACTTTAATGTTCTCATTTTAATTTGATTACCTCTGTAAATACCTAACTCCAAATAAGATCACATTGTGGAGTATTGGAAGTTAGGGCTTTACCACATGGATTTGGGGGAGATACAATTCAACACATAACAAATTCATTTATAAAAACATCAAAAATAATAAAATATTTATGAATAAAATTAACTAAAGAATTGCAAAACTTGTGCACTGAAAACTATAAACATAATTAGGAGTAGTTAAAGAAAACAAGTAATGGAAAGACATCCTGTGTTCATGCTTGAAAGACAATATTGTTAAGATGGCAATACTCCCCAAATTGATCTACAAATTCAAAGTAATTCATCAAAATCCCAGGTAAATTATTTTAAGTAATTGACAAGCTGATCCTAAAATTAATATAAAAATTCAAGGAAGCCAGAATAGCTAAAACAAAGTTGGAAGACTCATACTTCCTGATTTCAAGTTTTACTACAAAGCTATAGTAATCAAGATTGCAGCAAAGAAGCATGAGCTGGCCTCTATGTGGGGAGAACAGCTGCCACCAATGCCCAACTAGAGGCTGGGTGCTCAAATTAGAAAGTTGGAAGAAGAGCTGAGCCTCCAGTACAGCCAGAGAGCCACCAAACAAGCCCAATCCATTCTAGTGAAATGCTTTGCTGATTTCTCAGGGCACTTTGCAGAAGAGGGGGACAGTCATGAGGTATGAAGTGTTGAAGGTCATTGAGAGGATGTGATCACTGGTAGACCCACAAGCTGGATCCGGGCAATCAGAGGCTCCTCACCCACTCCCTGATCCCTGGAATGTACGTTCTGCCCACTGTTCTCACAGTAGGAATTATTTTCAAGAACACAACCTACAGAGAGCAGTGTGGTGCTGGACTAAACCCAGTTACTTATTAAAGTTATACCCCACATTTATTGTGGAGTATAAGATGGTGGAGTAAGAAAATGCTCTGCTTGTATCCTCTCATGACCACATCAAAATTATGAATGAACTACAGAACAACCATCATTGAGACTCACCTGAAGTCTAGCTGAACAGAAGTCCTATAACTAAAGATATACAGAAGAAGCCATGTTGAGATTGGTAGGAGGGGCAGAGACGCAGAACAGGTTGGTCCCCATACCCATATGTGGTGGTTAAAAATTGGGATGGATATTTTGTTTGTAGAAGTCCCCTCTTAGCAGTAAGGGATCCCAACTCTACACCAGGAATTCCAACCGAGGGTTTTAGTGCCAAGAAGAGAAGTTCCCACAACTTCTGGCTGTAAAAACCAGAGGAGATTTTTACTGAGTGAGACAGAGGGAGGCTGTAGTCCCAGGTGTTCTTCTTAAAGGACATGCACACAGACTTACTTGCCATCAGACCCACTCTCTCTGAGCTCGAGCACTGGGGCAGCAACTCAGAAGGTGCCAGGGACAAACTGAATTATTTGGCTTCAAGGTGAAAACTGAAGGGGCAGCTTTTTACCAGACAGACGTGCTGGCAGAAGCCATTGTTTCTTTGTTGAGACCTCCCCTCTCCCAGCATACAGACACAGGTAGTTGCCATATCTGAGTCTTCATCAATCTAGCTAACACCATTGCCCCTGCCCTGGTGATTCCCTAAGACCCTATCCCCCCCACCCCACCCAACTTTCAGGCCCACCCAAGCCTCTTCCAGTCACTTTTCAGTATAAATGTCCTGACTTGACTCATGCTGCGGGCTTTCCTAAAATCTCTCAAAGGTTCACAAACCCGAAAAAAGCAGCATTTGTCCTCAGCGTATCCCAATACCCCTTGCTAAGCAGCCCCAAGCCCAGTACTAGCAGCAGCCAGCCTCAATTTGCAACTTAACCTCACCAAGGCACATCTAAGCCCAGCATGGGTGGAAGACATATGTGGATCACTTTGTGGCTCATGCCAGGTGGCCCTGGGCAAGGCACAGGTAATGGCTAAACTTGGCCTACTTCAAACTGCACCTGAGCACCACCTGGCTGCTTCCACAGACTACACACCCAAAGGGCAAACGGGGCAGGCACCAGAGCCTGATAAAGCAAATCCTGCCCTATAGGGTCAACCCCTGCATGACAGCTACTCCACTGTAGTCATGGCCAGTCTTCTCAACCAATCAGCCTAAGGGTCATTCCCTCTCATTGATGTGCAAAGAGCAACCAAGGCTCAATTACAGCAAGGGGGCAAACAAACCACAGAAGGGACATACTTGCAGCATCCAGCTCTGGTGACCAAGGAGACTACACCATTGGGTCCCACAGCACACCTACTACATAAGGACACTCTATTAAGACTGGAAGACATAGCAGCCCTACCTAATACATAGAAACAAACAAAGGGAGGCAGCCAAAATGGGGACACAAAGAAACATGTCCCAAATGAAAGAACAGAACAAAGCTCCAGAAAAAGAACTAAACAAAATGGAGACAAGCAATCTACCAGACGCAGAGTTCAAACAACTGGTTATAAGGATGCTCAATGATCACAGTGAGAACTTCAACAAAGAGATAGGAAACATACAAATGAAGGTAGAAAACATGAAAAAGAACCAGTCAGAAATTAAGAATACAATAACTGAAATAATACATTAGAGGGAATAATAGTAGGTTAGATGAAGCAGAGGATCCAATCAGCGATTTAGAAAATAAGGTAGCAGAAAACATCCAATCAGAAAAGCAGACAGAAAAAAGAATCCAACAAAATGAGAACAGTTTAAGGGGTCTCTGGGACAACATTGAGCATAGCAATATTCACATTATTGAGGTACCAGAAAGAGAAGAGAGAGCACAAGGGATTGAAAATTATTTAAAGAAATAAAGGCTGAGAACTTCTCTAACCTGGCAAAGGAAATAGATATATAAGCCCAGAAAGTGCAGAGAGTCCCCAACAAGATAAACCCAAAGAGGCCAACACCAAGACACATCAGAATTAAAATGTGAATGCTTAAAGACAAAGAAAGAATCTTAAAAGCAGCAAAAGAAAAGGAGTTAGTTACCTATAAGAGAGCTTCCATAAAGCTGTCAGCTGATTTCTCAACAGATACTTTGCAGGCCAGAAGGGATTAACATCAAAATATTTAAAGTGGTGATAAGCAAGGACCTACAACAAAGATTACTCTACCTAGCAAAACTATCATTTATAATTGAGGGACAGATAAAGAGCTTCCCAGACAAGAAAAAGCTGAAGGAGTTCATCACCACCAAGCCAGTATTACAAGGAATGTTCAAGAGACTTATTTAAGAAGAAAAAAAGATAAAAAATATGAATAATAAAATGGCAATAACTACATATCTACCAACAATTACTTTCATTGTAAGTAGATTACATCCTCCAATCAAAAGATAGGGGGTTGAATGGATAAGAAAACAAGACCTTTATATAGGCTGCCTGTAAGAGACTCACTTCAGATTGAAAGATACACATATACTGAAAGTAAATGAATGGAAAAAAATATTTCATGAAAATGGAAACAAACATACAAACAAAGAAAGCTGGGGTAGCAATACTTGTACCAGGAAAACTAGATTTTAAAATAAAGGCTATAACAAGAGAAAAGAAGGACCCAGTAATTCCACTACTGGATATTTATCTGAAGAAACTCAAAACACTACTTCGAAGGGACATAGGCACCCATATCTTCATTTCATCATTATTTAAAATAGCCAAGATATAGAGGCAATCTGGGTGTCCATTAATGGATGAGTAGATAAAGAATAAATGGTACACACTATATGCAATGAAATATTATTCAGCCATAAAAAAGAATGAAATCTTACCTCTGCAACAACATGGATGAACCTAGAGGGTATTGTGCTGAGTGAAGTAAGTCAGAGAAAGACAAATCAACATGATTTCATTTTTGTGTGGAATCTAAAGAACAAAATAAATGAACGAACAAAACAAACAAATGCAAAGATACAGAGAATACTTTGATGGTTACCAGATGGGAGGGGCCATAGGGGTGTAAAAGGTAAAGGGATTAAAATGTACAAATTGGTAGTTACAAAATAGTCATGGGATGTAAAGTACAGCATAAGGAATGTAGTCAATAATATGGTAATAACTATGTATGGTGTTAGATGAGTACTAGATTTATCAGTGTGATCATTTCATAAGTTATATAAATGTCTAATCGCTATGTTGTACACCTGAAACTAATATCACATTGTATGTCAATTGCAATTGAAAAATAAAAAAAATTTTAAAGACTGTGGTACTAGCACAAGGATAGATATATAAATCGATGGAATAAATTGAAAGTCCAAAAATAAATTCTCACAATTATTAGCAGTTGAATTTGGAAAGGTTGCTAAAGTAACTCAATGAAGGAAAGAATAGTCTTTTCAACAAATGGTGCTGGGAAAACTGAATATTATAATGCAAGAGAATTGAGTTGTACTCCTACCTTACACCATATATAAAACTTAACTAAAAATAGATCTAAAACTTAATTGGAAGAACTAAAACTATGCAGCTCTTAAAAACAAGGTGTAAATCATTATGACTTTGGATTAAAAAATGACTTCTTAAATATGTGACCTTAAGCACAAGCAACCAAAGATAAAATAGATAAGTTAAACTTCATCAAAGTTTAAAACTTTTATACTTCAAAAGACATGATTAAGAAAATTAAAAGACAACCCACAGACTGGAAGAAAATATTTGTAAATCATTTATCCAATAAAAGACTTGTAGCCAGAATGTATAAAGATCTCTTACAACTCAGTATATAACAATAAAACCCAAATAAACTAATTTTAGAATGAGCAAAAGATTTCAAGAGATACTTTACCAAAGAATATATAGGAATGGCTAATAAACAAATAAAAAATGTTCAACATCATTGCTCATTTAGGGACATGCAAATTAAAAACACACTGAGATATCATTTCTCAACCACCAGGGTGGCTAGAATGAAAAAGACAGACCATCACAACTGGTAGTGACTATGTGGGGAAACTGGAATGCTCATACTTTCTGATGAAAAGTAAATGATACAACTATTTTGCAAAAACACTTGGACAATTTCTTAAAAGGGCAAGCATAAATAAACCATATGATCCAAGCATTTCCACTCCTATGTATCTACCCAAGAGAAAAGAAAACCTAGCTCATGCATAGATGTGTAATTGAGTGTTTATAACAGCATTATTCACAATAGCCAAAAAGATTTCTAAAAATAACCCAAATGTCCATTAATTAGTGAAAATGATAAACAAAATGTGGTATATCCATACAAAGGAATAGTATTTGGCAATAAAAAGTAATGAAGTACTGACACATGCTACAATATAGATGAACCTTGAGAGAATTGTGCTAAATGAAACAAACCAAATGAAGCAAAAGATCACATGTGATATGATTCAATTTTTATAAAATGTCCAGAAAAGGCAAATCTAAAGACAGAATGTAGAGTAGTGGCTTCCTAGGACTGGGAATAAGAATAAGGGTTTACTGAATATGGGCATAAAGGATCTTTTTGGGTGATGGAAATTGTTCAAAACTGGATTGTGATAATGTTTATATAACTGTAAATTTACTAAAAATCATTGAATTGTACACACAAAATGAGTGAATTTCATGGTATATGAATTTTAACTCAATAAAGCTCTTATCCATACACACGTGCATACACACACACACACACACACACCTAGTAATATCTCAGTAGAATTTCAGACTTCTAAAAAGAATTTTTGGGGTTGAGCACGGTTTCAGAGCACACAGCAGCTAATTGGGGGAAGCTCACTGCAAGCCTGAGAGGCAAGCCGGCACATGACGCACTGAGCCTTTTCCCCTAACAGCTGGTGCTGAGTCGCCCAGAGTCTCTCTATTGCTGAGCAAGTGGTCTGCAGATTAAAGCAGGCAGAGAGCCCCCCCTTTTTTTCTTCTTATTTTTTCCCCCTAGATGATCTATTTAATACATCGAAGCAATACATCGAGCGGCAGCCAAATGAAGAAACAAAAAAACATGCCCCACTTAAAAGGTCAGAAGAGGGCCGGCCAAGTGGCGCATTGGTTAAGAACTGGCTTGGGATGTCAGAGGGCCCCGGTTCAGATCCCACATATGAGGGCCAGTGACACTGCCCTCTACAGCTAAGATGCTGAACAACAG
>NW_017731826.1:800648-806141 GCF_001890085.2 Hipposideros armiger
CAAGAGGACATAACCCTAGTAAACATCTATGCACCCAACATAGGAGCTCCTAAATATATAAAACAGATTTTGACAGACATAAAGACAGAGATCAACAGCAACGCTATCGTAGTAGGGGATTTCAACACCCCGTTGTCACCAATGGACAGATCCTCCAGACAGAAAATCAACACGGAAACAATGGCCTTAAAAGACACTTTAGACCAGCTGGATTTAATTGATATTTTTAGAGCATTTCACCCCAAAGCAACATAATATACATTCTTCTCAAGTGCACATGGGACATTATCCAAGATACACCACATGTTAGGACAGAAAACAAGTCTCAATAAATTTAAGAAGATTGAAATAATATGAAGCATTTTCTCTGACCACAATGCTATGAAACTAGAAATCAATTATAAGAAGGAAACCAGAAAACACACAAATATATGGGGGCTGAATAACATGCTACTAAATAGCGAGTGGGTCAAAACTGAGATCAAGGAAGAAATCAAAAGCTATCTCAAGACAAACGACAATGAAAACACAACAACCCAAAATGCAGCAAAAGCAGTCCTAAGAGGAAAATTCATAGCAATGCAGGCCTACCGAAGAAACAAGAACAACCTCATATCAACAGACTATCTTTACACCTAAGGGAACTGGAAAAAGAATGGCAAAACAAGCCCAAAGAGAGTACGAGGAAGGAAATAATAAAGAATATCAGAGCAGAAATAAATTAAATAGAGACCCAAAAAACAATACAAAAGATCAATGAAACCAAGAGCTGGTTTTGGAAAAGACAATAAAAATCGACAAACCCTTAGCCAGACTCACCAAGAAAAAGACACAGAGGACCCAAATTAATAAAATCAGAAATGAAAGAGAAGTGACAACAGATATCATAAAATACAGAAAATTGTAAGAAAATACTATGAGCAACTATATGCCAACAAATTTGACAATCTGACAGAAATAGATAAATTTCCAGAAGCATACAATCTACCAAGTCAGAAACAAGAAGAAACAGAAACTCTGAATAGAGTGATTACTACCAAAGAAATTGAATCAGTAATCAACAGTCTTCCAACAAACAAAAGTCCTGGACCAGATGGATTCACAGGCGAATTTTACAAAACATTCAAAAAAGAATTAATACCTGTTCTCCTCAAACAGAAGGAGATAAGGCTCCCAAGCACATTTTATGAGGGGACTATTACTCTGATCCCAAAATCAGACAAAAATATTACAAAAAAAGAAAACTACAGGCCAATATCCCTAATGAACATAGATGCAAAAATTCTCAACAAAATACTAGCAAACCAAATTCAGCATCACATTCAAAAGATCATACACCATGATCAAGTGGGATGCATTCTTGGTATGCAAGGTTTAATACCCGCAAATCAATTAACATAATACATCACATTCACAAAATGAAAAATAAAAATCATATGATCATATCAAAAGATGCAGGAAAAGCATTTGACAAAATCCAGCAGCGATTTATGATAAAAACTCTTAGTAAAGTGGGAATAGTGGGATCATATCTCAACATAATAAAGTCCATAAATGATAAGACCACAGCAAACATTGTACTCAATGGGGAAAGGATAAAAGCCTTCCTTCCTCTTAAAATCAGGAACAAGACAAAGAAGTCCACTGTCACCACTTCTATACAACATAGTTCTGGAAGTTCTAGCCACAGCAATCAGACAAGAAAATGAAATAAAAGGCATCCAAATTGGGAAAGAGAAAGTAAAACTGTTATTTTATTCAGATGAATGATACTCTACATAGAGAATCCCAAAGAATCCACCAAAAAACTGTTAGAACTGATAAATGAATTTAGTAAGGTAGTCCGATACAAAATTAACATTCAGAAATCAGTTGCAATTGTATACACCAATTATAAACATTCAGAAGAAGAAATCGGCAAATCAACCCCATTACAACTACTTCAAAAACAATAAAATACCTAGGAATAAATTTAACCAAAGAATAAGAGACCTGTACTCAGAAAATTATAAAACACTGAAGAGAGAAATCAAAGAAGATACAAATAAATGGAAATACATACCATGTTCATGGATAGGAAAAATTAATATAGTTAAAATGTCAATACTACCTAAGGCAATATATTGAATATATTGATTCAATGCAATTCCTATCAAACTACCAAGGACATTTTTCTCAGAAATAGGACATATAGTCCTAAAATTTATATGGAACCATAAAAGACCTCAAATAGCCATGGCAATCATGAGAAATAACAAAGTGGGAGCAGGAGATAGAAAAAAATGGTGGCGGTGAGGAGGGCTCCCTGAGTTCTCCCCTGGAAAGCACAGCGATTTGAGCAGCTGGAGCGCAGCAAACAAACCTCTACCAAGCACGCTGAGCAGCAAAGGGACTCCCACACCGAGTACTTAAAGGTGGGCAGACCAGGCGAGTGGGGGAAGAGGGAGGCGAGGAGTGTGGAGGCACAGCCCACACGCATGGCTGCTGAGACTCGGGGTCTTAGAAAGCAGATCAGAGAGTTCCCACGGCTCGCTCCCTACACCTCCAGCCCGCGCTAGGGCAGAATTCTCAGGCCGGGCATGAAGCAGAAAGGAGAGAGGAGTGTGTGACCGGAGGCACAGTCTGTCCACGCCCACAGCTACGGAGCTGTGGGAATCCAGGACAAGGCAGAGTGTTTTGCACCATCTGGGCGGGCTCAGCCTCTGGTGCTAACTGTCCTGCTGGGAGTCCAACAGGAGCCCCAGGGCACGCAGTTTCTGAGGCAGAAATCTCAAACTGGCAAACAGGAGAAGAGGGAAGTGAGAAACATGGAGACGCAGCCCACACCCCACAGCTGTGGAGACACGAGCTGCTTTGCCAGGGGGTGCCTGGCATCGGAGGGGGCTTTTTTCTTTTTCGTATATTTTTCTCTTTATTTTTCCCCTTTTCTCTCAGATAGGAAACATAAACTGCATAGATAAGTGCACACCCCCACCCTCCCTCAGAAACCTTGGCCCCCTCCTTGACAGAGCCTGAGGCTGACTCCTGAAAAGAGGAGTAAGTCAGAACAAAGGTGCTTCGACTCCATGGGGGTTGAGTAATTTACATGAGAAAAGCCTGCAGGTGGGAGCTACTAAACATGCTGTCCCTGCCCCTACCTCTCCTGGGCAGCTGGGGAAGCAGAACAGCTTTGGCTGCTGATGCACAGGAAGGCCTACCAGCAGCTCTGAAATCTCCACCGCCTACTCTCCAACAGTCCCAGTGGAAAGAGCAACCAAAGACGCACATCCAGTCCTCTGGCTGCGCAGAAATCAGAGTGCCTCTGGACAGTCAGGAGCAGAAATAACACTGACTTTGTAAAAAAACTACCAATCACACCTCATAACTCCACTCATCTAAAATAGACCTATATTAAGGCGGATGGCTCTGCCCCCACATAAGACACACAGGAGTGTGTGTATAGCAGAGGAAAACCTGGGGAGAGCTTGGTGGACTTCAGCCAAGATTGTCACTGGTTATTTCTTGTTTTTATCCCTTTTTTATTTTTTTTCTTCTTTCCTCGTCGTTATTTTGTTTCTGTTGGTTTGTTTTCTCCTTGTGTTTGATTGATATTTCTATACATGTGGAGTGTAGGGTGATGGTTGTTTTGTACTACAGAGAGTATCTGGGTACCTTTAGTGACTGTTGTGTTTGTGCTCGTTGATCTGTGTTGCCCTAAAACACTCTCAGCAGCGGGGCCCAGCCAAAGAAGCACAAGAATTATCACACCCAGAGACCAACTTTAGATACAACCAGAGCATTACAGGGTCTGACCTACAAGACTCACACTCAAAGGGAAATTGCTACAGTCACAAGAGCCCCTTGGGGCCAAGCCTCATCAGAGGGATCAACCCTCACAAAACAGCTTATAAACTTTGGACACAGCTAATCCTCACAGCTAGTCAGCTTGGGAGTCAAGCCCACCTACTGACAAGCTGAAAGCAATAAAAACTATACCTCAACATGAGAAGGCACACAACACAAGGAACACCTCTGGTATACACACACGGGAGAAAAGGAAGTCTGAGCAATTCAAATATAAAGGACATATACCACATAAGTCTACCCAGAAAAGACTGAGAAACCTAGGGGATCTACCTATTTCATTGAAGTAAACACAAAGAGTAACCAGAATAGGGAAGCAAAGAAACACATCCCAAATAAAAGAACAGAAGAAACATCCTGAATCTGTGGAATTAGAGGAAATAGAGGTAAACAACCTATCGGAGACAGAGTTTAGAACATTGATTATTAGAATGCTCAAGGAAATTAATGAGAATGAAAAGAAGGATAGAGAAATCATGAAAAACAACATGGTAGAAATTCAATTACTGAATTAAATAACAAACTCGATGGAATTACTAGTAGACTGGATGAAGCAGAGGGTTGAATCAGTGACTTAGAAGACAAGATAGCAGAGATCATCCAAGTGGAACAGCAAAAAGAAAAAAGAATTAAAAACATTGAAAATAGTTTAAGAGAGCTAGGCAACAACATCAAGCACAACATGCGCATCATAGGAATACCAGAAGGAGAAGACAGGGAGCAAGGGATCGAGAACATATTTGAAGTAATAATGTCTGAAAACTTCCCTAAACTGGCAAAGGAAATTGACATACATGCACAGTAAGTGCAGAGAGTTCCAAACAAGATGATCCCAAACAGGCCCACACCAAGACACATTACAGCGAAAATGGCAAGGGTTAAAGACAAAGACAGAATCCTAAAAGCAGCAAGGGACAAGCAGCAAATTACATACAAGGGCACCCCCATAAGATTATCAGCTGACTCTTCTACAGAAACTCTGCAGGCCAGAAGGAAGTGGCAGGAGGTCATCAAAGTGATGAAAAACAGAGGCCTACAACCTAGATTGCTTTATCCAACAAGGTTATCATTTAAAATTGAAGGAGAGATAAAGAGCTTCCCAGAAAAGAGTAAGCTAAAGGATTTCATTACCACCAAGCCAGCATTGTTAAAAGGGCTGCTTTAAGCAGAGGAAAGAGAAAAAACAACCTAACTAACGAAGACCAGGAACACAAATAATAAAATGGCAATAACTGCGCACCTATCAATAATCATATTAGGGCTGGGCGAGTGGTGTGTTGGTTAAGAACTGGCTTGGGATGCCAGAGGGCCCCGGTTCGGATCCCACATATGAGGGCCAGTGACACTGCCCTCTACAGCTAAAATGCTGACCAAAAGCTCAACCTGGAGCAAGGTTACGGTGGGTTGCCGGCGACAGCATAGGCTGCAGTCCCCTGCTGCAGTGGGTTGCCATAAGCTACCATGTGTAGCCAGCCGCAAGCGTGAGTGGCCCACAGCTGCTGTAAGCGGCTGTCCAGAGCCAGCGACTGATCTGCCTCGCCTGGGAAGAACGCAGTGATGGTGCCAGCTTGGGCCAGTGAAGCAACATCCTCCACAACTAGACTGAAGAACAAAAACAACAGCAACTTGTCTGTTCCCCTTCCCCCGATT
>NW_017731826.1:811521-834791 GCF_001890085.2 Hipposideros armiger
GAAGCTGATGTTGTATAATATTGTATGTCAACTATAAGTGAATATATATATATATATATATATATATATATATAGTCATGGGACATGGAGTATAGCATGGGAGTGGAGTCAAGGGAATTGTAATAGATATGTATGATATAGGCGGGGGTAATGGGGCGGGTGGTTGGGGGATGGGGGTTGTCACTTTGAGGGGTAAAAAGTATAACTATTACCCTGTGTTGTACAGCTGAAACTAATTTTTAAAAATGTTTATTTCACAATTTAAAAAGAAGATATATGTGCTCTGATGTTCATTGCAGCTTTATTTACAGTGGCCAAAACATGGAAACAACCAACGTGTCCTTCGACAGATGACTGGATAAAGAAGATGTGGTACATATACACAATGGATATTATTCTGCCATAAGAAAAGATGAAATAGTGCCATTTGCGACAACATGGTTGAATCTTGAGATTATTATGCTAAGCGAAATAAGTCAGACAGAAAAAGTCGAGAACCATATGATTTCACTGATATGTGGTATATAAAACTGAAAACAACAAAGGAACAAGACAAACAAATGAAGAAATAAAAACTCATAGACATAGACAATAGTTTAGTGGTTACCAGAGGCTAAGGGGGAGGAGGGTGGTAGATGAGAGTAAAAGAGATCAAATATATGGTGATAGAAGGAGAAATTACTCTAGGTGGTGAACATACAATGTGATGTATAGATGATGTATTGCATAATTGTACACCTGAAACCAATGTAACTTTACTAACAATTTTCATCCAATAAACTTTAATTTAAAAAAATTTAATAGGGCCGGCAGAGTGGCTCAGTTGGTTAAGAGCTCGCTCAAGAGTTTGAGCTCTGAGCAACAGCGGTTCGAGTCCATCCCGAGCTGAGCAGCCGCTGAGCTGCCAACAGGTAGCAGGATGGCTTAGCTTAAAAAAAAACAAAAAAAAAAACGTAATAATAATCTGAAACCCAGAAGGCAGAACAAAAAAAAGAAACAGGAAATAAATGTACATAAACCTTCTCCAATAAATACGCAATCAATATAAAATAGTATCTTCAAAATCCTGAGTGAGAATAATGTTAAATATAGATTTCTGTTTACAGAGATATAGCTTTTTAAAGAATTTTTAAAACATTTCAGACATACAAGCACTTATAACTTTTAGTACACATAAGCTTAAGAATTATGAAAAGATATATTCTAGCAGAATGCAAAGTAGATACAGAAGAAGAAAAAGCATATAAGAAGCTATGATGAAAAGAAAACCAATAATGTTAACTTGAAATAAGTGCAGATGATACTAAATATATAACAACAACCTGGAAAAGAATACTAGCTCATAATTTCATGGAAAATGATGGAATGGGCAGAGGTAAAGAATGTTCTGCTGAGAATTTTGTTTTCTTTGGGAAGAAAATAGAAGTAGAGATTAATAGGCATCAATAGAAAAAAGTTTTGCAATATGTTAAAAATTTAAGGATTACACCATGAGATTAAATTTTAAGAGTTACACTATTCTCTTGTGGCTTAAAATATTCATCAGAGAATAACATAAATGGAGTAAACTTATCAATATAACAAAAGACAAGGAAAAAGAAATGTAAAACCAACAAAATAGCATGGGAATTGAAAGCACAAACTGATCTGGCAGGAATCATACCAAGCACACCCTTAGTCACAATACATGTTCCCCGGGGTACATTCTCCCCTTAAAAAAATAAACATCTCAGATTGGGCAAAGTGAACAAGATTCAGTGATATTCTATTGGCACGAAATGCACTTAAAAGAAAATAGCATGTGCACATTGGCACATTTGACAAAATTCAACACCCTTTCATAATAAATGCACCCAGAAAACTAGGAATGGAAGGAAACTACTTCAATATTAATAAAGGTCATATATGAAAAACCCACAGCTGACATCATACTCAATGGTGAGAGATGAAAAACTTTTCTTGTAGGATGAGGAACAAGGCAAGGATATTCACTCTTACCACTTTTATTTAACATAGTACCAGAAGTTCCAGCCAGAGTAATCAGTCATGAAAAAGAAATAATAGACATACAAATTGGAAAGAAAAAAAGTAAAATTACCTCCAGTTATAGACCTTATATAGAACACCAAACAGAAGGCACACAAAAATATTTGTTAGAGCAAATAAATGATTCAGCAAAGATATAAGATATTAAATCAGTACACAAAAACCAGTTGTATTTTTATATACTTACAATGAGCAATTCAAGAGAAAGATTTTTAATTCCATTTATAATAGCATCAAAAATCTATTAATCCTTGGTTAAATCAGGGAATAAATTTAACCAAGGTAGTAAAAGACCTGTACTCAGAAAATCATAAGACTTTGAAGAGAGAAATTAAAGCTACAAATAATTGGAAGCATATATCATGCTCATGCATAGGAAGAATTAATATAGTTAAAATGTCCATACTACACAAAGCAATATACAGATTCAGTGCAATCCCTATCAAATTACCAATGGCATTTTCACAGAACTAGAATAACCCTAAAGTTGATATGGAACCATAAAAGACCCTGAATAGCCACAGAAATGTTGAGAAATAAAAACAAAGTTGGAGGTATCACACTACCTGATATCAAATCATACTATAAGGCTATAGTATGTAATCATATAAAGTATAGTAATCATATAAAGTATAGTAATCAAAATAGCATGGTATTGGCATAAAAACAGACATATATATCAAGAGAACAGAATAGAGGATCCAGAAGTAAATTCATGCCTATATGGTCATTTAACCTATGACAAAAGAAGCAAGAATATACATTGGGGTAAAGACAGTCTATTTAATAAATGGTGCTGGGAAAAGTGGACAGATACATGCAAAAAAATGAAACTGGACCACCTTCTTACTTCATATACAAGAATAAACTCAAAATGGATTAAAGACTTAAATGTAAGATCCAGAACCATAAAACTCCTAGAAGAAAATATAAGAAGTAAACTCTCAGGCATTGCTCTTAGTAATATTTTTACTGATATATCTCTTTGGACAGGGGAAACAAAAGAATAAATAAACAAATGGGACTACATCAAACTAAAAAGTATTTTCACATTAAAGAAAACCATCAAAAAAACAAAAAGTCATCCTACTGAATAGGAGGAGATATTTGCCAATGATACACCCAATAAGGGGTTAATATCCAAAATTTATTAAAAATTCATAATTCAACACCAAAAAATAAACAATCCAATTAGAAATTGGGCAGAGGACCTGAATAGACATTTCTCCAAAGAGGGCATATACATGGCCAATAGACATATGAAAAGATGCTCAACATCATTAATCATCAGAGAAATGCAAAATAAAACAACAATTAGATACCACCTCACTCCTGTCAGAATGGCCATCATCAATAAATTGACAAACAAGTGTTGGCGAGTATGTAGAGAAAAGGGAACCCTCATGCACTGTTGGTGGGATTGCAAATTGATGCAGCCACTATGGAAAGCAGTATGGTGGTTCCTCAAAAAATTAAAAATAGGACTACCTTATGACCCAGCAATTCCACGCCTGGGTATTTATCCAAAGAAATTCAAAACACTAATTTGAAAAAATATATGCACCCCTGTGTTTACTGCAGTGCTATTAATTATAGCCAAGATATGGAAACAACAGAAATTGGATAAAGAAATTGTGGTACATTTATATGATGGAGTATTATTACTTGGTCATAAAAAAGAATGAAATCTTACCACTTGCAACAACAAAGATGACCTAGTGGATATTATGCTAAGTGAAATAAGTCAGACAGGGAAAGACAAACACTGCATGATCTCACTTATATTGGAATCTAAAAAAAACAAAACTCGTAGAAAAGGAAGTCGAATTTATGGCTGACAAAGGCAGGGGCTGTGAGTGGGGGAATTGGGTGAAGGTAGTCAAAAGGTACAAACTTTCATTTAGAAGATAAGCAAGTGCTGGAGGTGTAATGTAGAACCCAATGATTACAGTTTTAAATGCTGTATGGTATATTTGAAAGTTGCTCAAAACTAAATCCTGGGCCGGCCGAGTAACTCAGTTGGTTAAGAGCTCACTCAAGAGTGCGAGCTCTGAGCAACAGTGGTTTGAGTCCCAGCCCTAGCTGAGCTGCTGCTGAGCTGCCAACAGGTGGCAGGATGGCTCAGCTAAAAACAAAAAACAAAAAAACCCCAGTAAATCCTAAAAGTTGTCATCACAAGATAAAAAGGTTTTTTGTAATTATATGAGGTGATGGATTTTAACTAAACTTACTGTAGTAATCATTTTACAATATAATTGTATGTCAACTTATTGTGTGTTCATCTTGAACTTACACAACTTGTACAGTGTTGTAGGTTAATAATATCTCAATTAAACCAGAAAAAATAAAGCTATGCTTAAAAACTGATAGA
Source organism: Hipposideros armiger (assembly GCF_001890085.2). Classification (NCBI taxonomy): domain Eukaryota; kingdom Metazoa; phylum Chordata; class Mammalia; order Chiroptera; family Hipposideridae; genus Hipposideros; species Hipposideros armiger. Next base: position 815,939 of record NW_017731826.1, read on the forward strand.
AACATCAGGAGATTTTAAAATAGCTCCCCTTATGGTGGGAATTTTTTTATGCACTTCACTGAGAAATCAACAGATAAAATGGGGGAAAATTATATATAGATGATAGATACATAGATAGATAGATACATAGAGGATTTTAATTATTCCATTAAAATCTTTCTATAAACAACAGAATTAATCTTTATAAAAACACAAACATTTCCTGAGATGTAAACTCCTAAGTATTTCTTAAGTCCAGAAGTACAATTCATACAGCACATATTCACTGGCTTCAAAGTAATAAAGTTAGAAATTAGTAAACCCCAAAACTACAAAACACACTTTAAAATAACTTAGATTTCAGAGACCATCACAACAGAAATTACCAACCAGAGAAATGGATGACAAAGTACTCCACTTTTTAAACTTGTGAAATGTTTTCAAAGCAGTAACCTGAGAAAATTTAGAACCTTAAATGCATTTATTATAAAAAAGGAAGGTTAGAAATAAACACTCAAAAGCAGAAATGCCAACATCAAAATAAACCCCAAAAAGCTGAATAAGCCTATTGATAAAGAAAAAAGTAATGAAATAGAAATCAAACACACAATAAGAAAAAGCTCCCACTGTTAGTCCATGAAGCCCATGGCAGGCCCTTGGAATGCAGCAAGCTGAATTTGGACGGATGCTGGCAGGTTGGTGCTGGCACATGTGCTTTTGCAACTTTGGTACCTGCAACCTGATCATACCGACCAGGAGCAAAAGAGAGAAAACACAGACAAACAATATTAGAAAAGATGAAAGAATATAAAAAAAATTAAATAAGTCATAGTAGGCCAATATGTACAATAAGAGGCTTAAAATCATAGACATAGTGTAGAAATTTACAGGAAAATATGAATTATCAAAATGAGTGAGAAAACCCCAATAGACTATTAAAACTACAAGGGAGCAAATGGACAAGAGAGTACAAGGCTTATCCTAAAATGCAGTGTCATTTTTTTCAATGTGATTTTCTACCTAGAAAATTGAACTAACAAACTATAAAAATAATTAGGACAAATTCCACTAGGTGGAGAGACCTGCCTGTCTACACCAGACCCTTCTATCTATCAGCAGTAATGTATTATATATAATATATAAATAAAACTGTAACTCATAATAGCAACATTGTTACAACACAGCTAGGAGTAATCCAAACAAAAACATGTAGAACCTATGTGGAGAAAATTATGAAGTGTAATATCTATAAATGTATTTTTAATTCAAATTTGCATTAATAAATAGATACATTGTGTCCCTTAATGGGAAGATTAAGTATGATATAAATGTCAGTTTTCCCAAAAATTAGTGTAGAATTTAAATTTAGCCGTAATTACAATTACACAAGATTTTCCCTATGAAATTGATGGGCAGATTCTTATACTCAAAGGAGAAAGTGTGCAAGAATAGTCAACACAGTTATGAAAAAGGATGCCATACTCTGTGCCAGCAGGAGTATGGATGATGTGGAACTGCTGAACACAACACCCCATGACCCATCTTTTTCTAGATGCTCTTCCATGACATTGATTCCTGCTCTGTGGGTTTGATGCTGGTATTTTCTTGATCTTACCAGAAGATGTCAGCAGAACATTTCAGACACCATCCAGGACTCTGGTTTCTTTCTCAAGCAGTCCTTCAATGGTTTGTTAATAGAAACATTGAAGGACTGAGATCATCTCATCAAGCTCCAGGAGTGACAGGTGCAGGAAGCCGAGATGTGAAATTCAGGGCTGCCACCTGGCCAGCTAAGGCTGCCCATGGAGAGATGGGTCCTGATTTCTGGAATCTTGAGTTGTGAAAGTGTGCATTTCAGAACGGATGAAATGAACTACTTCTTTCCCATCAAATCCAAATGCCCAGTGAAGTCATTAGTCTGTAGGGAATTCAGTAGGGGGAGGGCAGGAAAGGGCAGTGCCATCTTCTTGTAACCTGTCACTCCTCAAATAAGGTCAATGTAATGGAGGTGGTTCCAAACTAGTTTTACAAATGCTCCTGGGCCACCCCCATTCCCTTTCTGTGGGCCACCCCATTTCTCCCACATGTAGGCCATCCTGCCACCTATTAAAGGCAGTCTTGTCCCTTCTTGACCAGTCTGACTAGACTCTAGGAGATTCCACCTGCTTCTGTATACTGTCTCCCTCTGCCCACTTTGGTTAGAGATGGGAATTCCTATGGAGTCCCCAGGTCGCTCTAGCTCTAAACAGGTGCTGGAAAGCACCACCCAAGGGCTCATCACAGAGAATTCCAGAAGTCCTGGAGTCACTGCTCACCTGGTCCCAGGGCTTCCGTTTACATTTGTAAAACAGAGTCACTTCCATCTTTTTCACAGAGTTCCTTACAGAGACCTAGAGGTGTTAGCATAAGAGAATCCCGGCCCAGGGAGTATCCCTGTTGTGGGTTGCATGCTTTGTTCAGAGTTTCTGATGTCCCTTTTATAGCCCCTCCCCCGTAGGGTCATGCTTCCCACCCATTGATAGCAGTCTTGGCAATGTGACTTGTTTTGGCCAAAGAAATCTGAGTGGAAGTGACATTTGCCTCTTCCAACCATAACATAAGGAGCAATTGTGTTGTTCTCCCATTGCTCTTTTCTCTCATCTGGGAGACCAGCAGGTCCCACATATCAGCTGCTTCTTCATCCCGAGGCCCTGAGCAACACTGCAGCCAACTTGCAATGGACTTTAGATGTAGAATTGCTTTTATACACCACTGAGGTTAAGAGCCTACACTGCCTAATGCAAGCACATAGAGGGCAAGCACTATACACTGGTTTCTTTCCATCATCTCCCCTTTAAGGGTGAGGAGTCTGTTATGTTTAGTATAATGGATTAGGAAGAACAATGTTCCAAGTTTCAGAGGCAGGGGAAGGCAAGGCCTATTTGGGACTAACAGGGGGCTGAAGCAGTGGCTGAAGTACAAGCTGCTGGGAACGATGGGGTAGAGGAAGGACGGGCAGGTGCAGGGCTCTTGGGTGTCAGGCTGGGAGCTGTGATTTTATCCAGGAGGCTTAGCTCTTGGCAGGAGGAGTGAGCTCCACAGTATATGTGGAGGTGTTGGGATGATGGGTTAAAGACCTAGAGAGACAAAGTGATGTTGCATTCTTGTCTGTGTTTCAATGTAAAATAGTATCATTTATTACTTATCTTCCAAGTCTTTCAGTAATTATGATATTTCGTGAGTGCGTAATTTTGGAGTAGGTGTCACATATCCTGTTTCAGATGTTCAGGTAGAGGCCATGCCAATTATCCCAGGGTGTTAGCACAGGTGAAAAGGCTTAAGGAAAGTCCCTGGGACATGGTGGAGGTGGGATGGTGTGGGCAGGAGACGAGAGCTTGGAGGCAGAGCACAGGTGCACTAGTCAGGGTGGATGGGGTCAGCTGGAGGTGGGGCAGAGCCATATGGGGACAGCCTCTATCCTTGTCCCCAGTCCAGGTTTCTCCACAAGGGGGAGACTGTCACAGGTCCGAGATTGTCGGAGCTGGGACTCCTTCAGAAGCCTGCATTGTCTAACATTAGTGAGAACATTATCTCCAAGAAGGGACATGCTCCTTGGCGGCACAGCGATCTTGGGAAATGTTTATCATGGAAACTTGAAGCCCAGCCACAGAGATCCAAGAAGGAGCACAGATTCCTGCTCCTTGTCAATTTCATGATAGACTTAGCTGTTCTTAAATGATTACAGCACTAGTGATGAGGTTCTTGAAATGCTCCTACTTTTTTCCCAATCAGTTCTTCTCTTTCTTTGTCCCAAAAAATTCAAACTCGATCGGAAGCACAGCTCCCAGACCTCGGGTTTCCTGGGCACCATTACTCGTGGGAACTTGTCTATTCTGCCTGTCGTAGGAGGGCGAGCACTGAGGAGTAGACAGTGACAGTGATGGTGATGGAAGCGGGACAACCTGCACTCCCGAGCCATCCTCACGGCCTGGGCCAGGCTGAGTGCCTGTGTTCTAGGCATTGTTGCGTTGAATCCTCTCAGGAGTCACCAGGCAGGCGCAGCCACCGGAATGTGAGCTCCATGAAGGCAGGGTTTATAACCACGGCACCCAGGCGCGTGGGACAGGGCCTGGCACTTAGTAGGAGCTCAATAAAGATTTGTTTTTTAAAAAGGGATATCATTATCATGCACATTTCTAAAATAATGAAACAGAGTCTGGGGAGATTAGGAGACTTGACCAAAGCCACACAATTCTTAGGTGGCAGAACTGGAATGAAAACCCAGGTCTCTGGGACTCAAAGGTTGCAATCTGCCTTTGGGGGTATGGGGGTTGCGGGGATACTTCAGCCTCTCCTCAGAATTCAAGTTAGACAAGGGAGGGCGGGGTGTTAGAGAAAGAGGCATTTGGAAAAATACAGGAAAGACTTATAACAGGATAGGCTACATATTTTTTAATTAATTGTGATTTGGGTTCCACAATATTTAGGAACTCTTGCAGCAGTATTTTGCAGGTAGACACACATGCTCTTTTTACAGTGTTACATGGACTGGCCTCCATCCAGAGGTGGGGCCCAAGTCCCCTCCCCTTGGACCTGGGCAGACCTCAGTAATTGCCTAGACCAGGGGTCGGCAAAATTTTGAGACAGGAGAGCCAATCCTGTCCCTCACAACAATTTAAAAATTATTAAAGAGCCATGAAACAAATGAAATCACCATTATGTGAATAATATCCTTTAAAAAGTTTATAAATGAAACTATGATAGTTTTATTTTCATTTTCAGTTTTACTTCAGAGCCACATGTACATACCCAAAGAGCCGCGTGTGGCTCGCGAGCCGCAGTTTGCCGACCCCTGGCCTAGACCAACAGTGTGTGACTTCTGAGATTGGATTCACAGGGCAACACAGCTTTGCCCTGGAGCTCTCTTGGGACATGAGCCTTGGAAGTCTGAGCTGACAGATTTCCCCTGGGGTTACCATGCTGGGGAAGCCAGTGGAAAGGCCTCTCAGACATGGAGATGTCCAGTGTTCCTACAACCAGCTGTTTGCATCTCCTCAGCAACAACTGTCAGACATGAAAGGGAGGGAGGAAGGAAGGAAGGAGCGGAGCATCAGGTGACTCCAGCCCTGGTCTGCAGCCACGCCAGCTGGTGCAGAGTGGAGAGAGATGGGACGCCCCACCAAGCCTGCAGTGTCTTGGGCTTTCAGAAGGTGGGTGACGTGCAGGTCTTTTTTTGTGTGCCTGTGGACACCTTTCAGCACTGCTTTCTTTGCCTCCAAAGTCTTAGCTTTAGCTTCGACTTTGGGAGGGGAGGGCCTTCCTCCTTCACTTTTGGCGCCATCTTTGTGAAAAGGTGTGGTGCTCTGCTTTGAACAACGACATCATTATTGCTTTTGCAGTGGCTTTCTCTTGCACTTTATGGGATCAGCGTGCTCTCTGTCAACTCACTTGAGAACCTCCCACTTGTGGGTTTCGTGTTACATAAGGTTCTGAACTGTCCTTACTGTTTAAACCACTTTCATTTGGGTTAACTGTTACTTGAAGCCAAAAACATCCTAACTGATTGAATGTTCATTAGAGAATTGCATGTAAGTAATTAAAAGTTGGAAATAAACTAAATAACCAAAATTAGAGAAATGCTTATTAAAGCACTACTTTGCAGGATCTCTCATACAATGTGGGGTCTCTGATTCTCTCATGCATGTGGGGTTCCCACACATATGTATGTATTAAACTTGGTTATTTTCTCTTGTTAATCTGTTGCATGTCTATTTGGTTATTAGACCAGCAGAAAGAACCTTGAGGGTAGAGAAACTTTTCTTCCTCCCGCACAGTTGGCGCTGCGACCAGGATAAAGGTGCTGGCTGGAGCCCTGTGCTTCTCCTCACAGGGCTTCTGCAGACAAGGAGATCCTGGGGTGTCTGACATGGGCCAGCAGGAGGTAAGGGTTCTTACCGCATCAGCACACCCCCAGATCAATGTCTGCAAGATCCATTGGAAGTGACAGTTCTAAGAACATTTTTCTTTCTTCTAAGTATACATTGGCAGGAAAAATTGTTTGTGAAACTAGTTTCTAGGGGCTTAGTGACTTGGTTATTTGGTATGAGTGGGTTGTGTTAATTCTGTTTTTCTCTCTATATGGTGTCTCCCCTCTCATCTTGTTATATGTTCTGAAGTCTTGGCCTTATGACCAGTGAGAATATGTTCTCTCTGGCCAGGGTGCACCTGGCTGTCTGTCTGGCCATGACAAGCTCTCAAGGGAGTTTTCTGTGTCTATCCTTTCCTCCTAGAAATGGTAAAAATAAGGCCTTTCATTCTTGTTTTCTGCCAGTCAAAGGAGGCTCATGCATCTGGCAGGCAGATCCAAGCTGACAGAATCTAAACACTCTTGAGGGGCGGGCGGGGGGAGGAAGTGTTTGGGGATGGCTGTTCTTAACTCTGGGAGTAAACTTTGTCTTTTGAGGGTTGCATCTTTTTGCTCTCTCTTTTAGCGATGCCTTTTGCATCCATACTATTGGTTTGAATCGCTACTAATATCCTACTCATCAAGGCCACAAGACAGACCCTTTTAATTAGAAAGACTTCTAAATTGAAAAAAAAGAAAGACATCTTTTTCTTTCTTGTTATAATATCTAACAATTGTTTAATAGCTAGTCATTAAGATTCCCTTAATAAGATGGAAGAACAGAAATTAGAATAAAAATCAAAATCCATTCAGACCCCTTTCTATTTGCCTTCAGATATTACAAAAATTAGGACATTAAAAATTCACTTGTCCTGCATTTAAGGAGAAAAGGGGTGGGGGATAAGTAAAATGGACATTGATGGGGTTAAAACAAAGGTTTTAGTATAGCACTACTGAAGATTGAATGGGCCAAATTGACCCTGTTGGTCCCCCCAAATTAAAGGGTCTCAAACAAGCCTGCTGTATTTACCCCCATATGGAGAAATTTAAACGACTGGCAGGAAGAGATTACAATGAGAAACCTGAGCAGCCACTGCTTGGGGCACTAGTCAGCCTGGTTAAATCAAGTTAAAGGTGGATTAACAGGGCCATGGTCCTTAGCTTGACTCCTCACTGGGGACCCAAAGCCTTTTTCCTTGAGGGTGGGTAAAATGGTCAGGAGCTATAAAAGAGAAATTTCCAGGCGTCCTTGATCTGGGAACTCATGAACTGTGGTACCAAAACCCATTGGTGAAGCCCTGACTCAGGCTACAATTAGATTAAGGATTGATAAGATTATAAAAATTGGAATGTTTGAATAGGCTTTATGTTTAAAAAGTTATGTCAACTTTAACTGATTGCATCTCTTTCACCTGACTGTATTATGGAAACAGACATTGTGTGTCACTGAGGAACTGGGACATGAAAGCTGCCAGTTCTTTCTTTTGGCTACTGGAGGGAAAGACGCTAGAAGATAAAGATACTGGCAACCTCTTGAGTCCATGGAATTGTTTAATACTACCAGAAATATTTACTGTTTGTCCCAACTGAAACCTGACAAAATATTTGAAAGCATTTAGTAACTTTTCCATCAGAAATTTGGAAAAATTGCAAGTTGAGATTCAGAGACTGATAGGATTTTTTTAATTTTGAGCCCCCTCCTTAAGCTAAAATAAAACTATATAACCAGAGGGAAAGAAGCAAATTAGGGATTACGTAGACAGGTGGGTAAATCTATGATGTCACTTAAGTTACAGCCCAAAATTTTAGACCAATTGTTCTTATTTTACAAATCTTTGCAAAACAAGAAATGCAGCTCTCTCATCCCCAATTCCTAACACTGAAGAAAAAAGTGGGAAACAAGGGTGTTTTTGAAAGCAAACTGCTACTCTGGCTTCAAAGCTCCCTTGCCAAGGACAAATACAAATTTTCATTGCTTTTTCCACAAATACTAATAAGAAAAACTTTAGCCATCTAAGCAGGTAACTCTAATTTATTCCATCTGCCAGAATCACAGTTCAGATCCACCTGTTTTTCCATGTTACTGTCCTATGGCAGTAATTTTAAAATGAAGGCTAGGAAGTTTCTGTTTGTGTCTGTCTGTTCATGTGTGTTGTGTGGTATTTTCTACCTCCAGATAGTATTGTTAATTACTTTTTTTAACAAAAAAGGAGCTATGGGGGCGGGCCGAGTGGTTCAGTTGGTTAAGAGTGCAAGCTCTGAGCAACAGGGTCGCCGGTTTGATTCCCACATGGGCCAGTGACACTGTGCCCGAGCTGAGCAGCCATTGAGCTGTCAACAGGTGGCAAAATGGCTCAGCTGGTAAAAGCACGTGTTCCTAACAACAAGGTTGCCGGTTTGACTCCTGCATGAGATGGTGGGCTACGCCCACCCGCAACTAAGATTGAACACAGCACCTTAGGCCGAGCAGCAGTGAGCTGCCGACGGGCGGCTGGATGGCAACTGGACTTGGAGCTGAGCTAGCTGCGCCCTCCACAACTAAGACTGAAGGAGAACAACTTGGCTGTTCCTCTTACCCAATATCCCAACACTGTTCCCCTTCCTCAATTCCTCAATAAAATCTTTTTTTTTAAAGGAGCTATGTTAAATTAGCTTAAATAAATAAATGCTTATAGGAGAATTCTCAAATATATAACAAACTAACCCAAATGCTTTTCAGAATTATGTAATCTGGGAAAATATTTGCTATTAAAACTAATTTGAGGGCCGGCCGAGTGGCGCAATGGTTAAGAACTGCCTTGGGATGCCAGAGGGCCCCAGTTCGGATCCCACATATGAGGGCCAGTGACACTGCCCTCTACAGCTAAGATGCTGAACAACAGCTCAACCTGGAGCTGGGCTGCCGTGAGTCGCTGGCAACAGTGTAGGCTGCAGCCCCTGTGGCAGTGGGTTGCCATGGGCTACCGTATGTAGCCAGCAGCCGCAGTGAGCGGCCGTCCAGAAGCCGGCGACTGATGTGCCTCGCCCGGGAAGAGTGCAATGATGGTGCCAACTTGGGCCAGTGAAGCAACGTCCTCCACAACTAGACTGAAGAACAAAACGACAGCAACTTGTCTGTTCCCCTTAGCCAATTCTCCAGCACTCTTCCCATCCCCCCAATTCCCCAATAAAAATCTTTTTAAAAAATAAATAAATAAATAAATAAATAAAAAAGGACACCGAAAGTTGTAGAAAGTTTATGAAAAAGGAATCTTGAGAAATGAAATTTTATGTGTGGTCAAGTTGAATAAGACAAATAAATTCAATCAAGTGAAGTTAAATAACAAAAGTAAGCTGATGCAAAATTAGAGTTTGGTTTTCTCTCTCTGTTAAAGTGGAATGTTGGTCTGCTACTAATATTGTGAAAAAATTTTCTGCCTAGAAAGCAAAGATTCTGTGTTTTATCAAAATAATTTTCTGTGTTTAGTGTTGTCATTGATTACTTAAGAAAACTGAATCTCCTCAAGAACTAAGTTTCACTAACAATTATGTAAACTTCTGTATTTGTCTCTGAAATATTTTATTGTCACTTTGGTTAAATGGATAATTAAGTATTGTTTCATAATAATTTATGATCCTATTTAGTCAAATGTCCAAACTTTTTGATGTATTTTGATAAACTACCCAAAATTCAAATTCTAAATAGAGTCTTAACCTGAGAATAACTTTGAGGTGTTCCAGAGGGGCCCCTGGAGCACCTCAAAAGAAACTAATAAGTGTATTTGGTATGTTAAATTGCATGGGAAGCATTGTAAAATAAGTGATGATAAAATTCTAGGGGGTATTGTATGTGTAAACAATGACTGTAATTTAAATGAATAGTCACAGCTATGGGAAACCCAAAACGGCTGCTTGATTCTTCAAGGCTCTGTGGCAAGCCCGCCCCACTTTTTTGGGGGGTGTTTGAAGTCCTTCATCCAACATAGTACATTTAAGTTGAATTTCACTCAACTGCCACTCAGTTTGAGTGATCAATATGTTCTAGTTGTGTGTATATGTTTTCTGAATGACTTGAAACCTTCCCTGCCACAGGCTGATGCCCTCACAATGGCAAACAGACTGTTAGAAAAAGTATATCCCACTTTGTGTCTCCCTTCCACAGTCTATAGTGATTGAAGCTCCCACTTCACTGAACATCACAAGAGCCTTGATGGACGACAGCTTTGCAAACTTCTTGGAGTATCACTGACCCTTGATTATCAGACAAGGTCAAGAAAAGGACTGGAAAAACTGGATTCAAGCATAACAAGTCTAACTACATGGGACTGAATGAACTTATGAGAAGGGTTACAATTTTTATGACTTTTTGTTTGAAACATTGCTGGCTCTTTAATATTTTTGTTTTCCAGATATAAGAATTTATTTTTCTTTCTCTAAAACTTAGAGCAATCTGGTAAATTATTCCTTTGTAAGCAGAATTGAAATATTTTTCCCCCTTGCCTGATTCTTCCAGAATTTGGAAACTTTTTTTTTTAAGATTTTTATTGGGGAATTGGGGGATGGGAACAGCCCTGGGGAATTGGGGGAAGGGGAGCAGACAAGTTGCTGTCCTTTTGTTCTTCAGTCTAGTTGTGGAGGACGTCGCTTCACTGGCCCAAGTTGGCACCATCATTGCGCTCTTCCCAGGCGAGGCAGATCAGTCGCCGGCTTCTGGACGGCCGCTCACTGAGGCTGCTGGCCGCTCACGCTGGCTGCTGGCTACACACGGTAGCCCATGGCAACCCCACTGCAGCAGGGGCTGCAGCCTACACCTTCGCCTGTGACGCACGGCAGCCCAGCTCCAGGTTGAGCTGTTGTTCAGCATCTTAGCTGTAGAGGGCAGTGTCACTGGCCCTCATATGTGGGATCCGAACCGGGGCCCTCTGGCGTCCCAAGCCAGCTCTTAACCAACGCGCCACTCGGCCAGCACCCAGAATTTGGAAACTCTTAATGAGAGAGTATTATGATTTTCACGGCAATATGATTACTTGCATAAATTCAGTAAGAACCTGTTCTCCTTATAACACGACACAACTGGAAACTAGTTATATTACCCAGGCTTTGACTGGACTGTCACTGTTGAGAGAGAGATTGTGCAGACAGAGCTGACTTCATCTTTAAAAGCATTTTTAAACCAATCTATCTGAACCCTTGTCCCCCTTTCCTTTCCCCTCAGGTAGACTCTAAATGTGCACAAATTACCATTAATCCTTCCTCCACTGTTTAGCCCTTCCTCTGCAGCAAGTCACCCTCGATGTTTAACTTGCTCTGGTGCCAGAGCCCCCTCTCTGGTCCCTTTGTTCCCCTCAATCACCCCTGCACTCCTTTCAGAGTATGTACGTCCATGTCTTAGCAGGGAAAGAAAACTGCTGGTCTGGGGGGTGAACCACATGGGGATCCATTTTCTATCCTACTGCCGCCCAGGACTGTATTCCCGTAAGTTCCCTGTTGAAACTCTTAAAACTGACAAGCTGGAATTGTATGCATAATTCTTTGGCCCCTGGGCTCCTTCGGCATTTGGGGACTGCTTTGCACACATGGCCCTTTCATGAAACAGACATGCATAGACTCAGATATGATCAGATAGCTTTAAGGAATTAAGATCGGTTTATGGAAGCTGATAAAAACCCTTGGAAATATCGGCCTGGTACCTAGTTCCCAGCAGCCTTACCAAGTGAGTCAAGAAGGTCACTTCTTGGCAGGTGCAGAAACCTCAGGATATTTTGGGGACCTCCAGAAAAAATAAGCTCACCCAGTACTACAGGTATTTCAGGCAAATGTCTGATGGCAAGTCCTTGCCTTAGCTTTTCTGGCCTCAAGAGGCCTTTTTAAGTTCAATCTGGAAATTCCTTATGAAAAATTCCAGCAAAGCAGGTTTTAAAGAGCCTATGGGGTTAATTACTATTCTTGCTGGACTTACATAAATGATCAGATGAATAAGTCATTTATTGAAATAAGTTATTTTGCAAATAAATTAGTCTTAATTTGACTATTTTTTATAAAAATGGGGTGATTTTAGAGAGAAAAAATGTGTTTCAATAGAAACTACAATATACCTTTGTGGATATTAAATTCTAGTGCTATTCACTCTCTTTTGAGTTTTTTAAAATTATTATTAGTTTCTACTTAAAAGCTGAACTGAATACTGAATTTTTCTAGTTTTCTTAAATATTTTGATGCATCTTTCTGAACTAACATTTTCATTTTACCATCCTTTGACTTGGACTCACTGACAAGTAAAACTGCCCTTTTCTGAGGCCATGCCAGCTAACGCTGGACAACTTGACATAGATTTCAGAAAAATCACAACAGCTTGCTTATCTGTGGGCAATCTTTGTGCCTTTGTAGAAATATCACCAGAAACATTCAAACTGCAGACTGGATGACTCTATCAGACTGTCACTGCCTGCCTTCACTCCACCTGAAGATGATTCGAGACAGACATATAAAAATCCCCTTGACTGCCTGCCTTCAGATTCTGTATTCAGAAATTGAGATTATAATCTGCTCCAATCATTAACCGTTGTCTTTCTTTGTTTCCATAGAGATGCCTCTTATTAAACACGTGATTGTTGGAGGCCTTACCAACGCACTGTATTTCTGAAACTGATGTTGAATAACACTGTATGTCAACTATAATTATATATACATATAACCTCGGGACACGGAGTAGAGTGCGGGAACGGATTCAATGGAATTGTAATAGATAAGCATGATATGGGGGTGGGAGGGCAGTGGATGGGGGGTGGGGGGTTGTTACTTTGTGAGGGTGAAAAGGGTAACTATTGCATTGTTCTGTACACCTGAAACTAACAATAAATAAATAAATTTAAAAAACAAAAACAAAAACACGTGATTGTTTGCACCATAGGCTGGGAGCCCACCAGCATCCCTGCCTCCTGAAATGAGACACAACTGTTTAACTGAACTGACTTTTTCTTAAAGGCTGAGACTGGTTTAATGAGACATAGAACAATCTATCAACCAAAAGTCTGGAATGTGAAACTTCCAGGGAAGTTTCAGAGAATGGAACTGTGGGCGTTCAGAACAAGTCACCCTGAGATGTGCCTCTGTGGTATGTGGGTTGTTTTGAGCCAAAGGCAACTTCAGCTGCAGACTCAAAAGAAACTTCTGCCGTCCCTTAACTACCTAGAAGAACTTGAATTAAGGACCTTACCCATAATAGGAAATTATCAGAGAAAACCTTTTTTGACCTACCTGTATGGCAGGGAACACTACTGATTACTGAACATGTGCTCTCCCTGCAGTGACCCTTTGAAGCCCCCAAGGCACCTTCCCTTATCCCCAGCTCAGAATGTCTTAGACACCCATGTCCCCTTTCTGTCTCTGGACCTCTCCTGCATGTGGGGTCTTTGCTCTCTCATATGTGTGGGGCTCCCATACATGTATATGTATTCAATTTGATTATTCTCTCTTGTTAAAAAAAAAGCACTATTTTGCAACGGAATATTATATAAGGAAGAAAATACGATGTTGTAGACATCCATTTATTGATACTAAATGATGTTTATGGTGTAATGTCAAGTTTAAAAAGCAAATTTCAATAGTTTTTATATATAAATACACACACATACCCATTACAGTGAATAAATTTACATATAATTTTGTTTCAAGTGGATATAAACACACACATATAAATGTATATACACATTTTACAGTGATTATTACTGGGTAGTAAGATTATAACTTTTTCTTATGATTTTTGATATTTTTCCAAATTTTGTTTACTAACATGAAATAATTTTATAACCAGAAAATAACACTAAAAGGTATTTTACATGAAAAAAATTGTAATATTTTAAGGGTACAACTGCATAAGCAAATAACCTCATGGTTATTTATTTTCTCCAGCTTTATTGAGATATAATTGATGACCTCATGGTAGTGTAGCTTCTTCCCTGCCTAACTGATGTTTGGGGCTCAGTAAACACTTTTTGTCAGGTGCTGTCAGGTAAATGCGTGTGTTCTATAGTAGAGTTGCATTCAGAAATGTTCTCAGAGGATATGGGAAGGTGTGCACAGAGGACCACCAGGCTGAATGGAGAGGAACAGGAACGGGTGAGACCTGATCCCCCTGACCCAGCAGCCCTGCCGGGCTGTCATTCCACAGCCCCGCCCTCCCACTCCTAACAGGAGCCCAGTGGCAGCTGCCCAGACTCAGCCATACTAGCAGGGGCCCTCAGACAAATTTCATCTGCCATGCGGAGCCAGTGGTAGCCACCAGAGGGCGAGGGGAATTCAGCATTGTTTTGAAATGCTCTTGTCAACAGGACAGACAGTCAGAGTGCGGCAAGTGGAGGAAAGTATTTATGCTGATGACCCTTGGGATCTGAGCTACCTAGGGAGGGAAGTGAGGAGGGATGAATAATTGAAGGTAGGAGGGCAGATAGATTTAAGATCTCAATGGGGCAAAGAATTGTTTGATCTAGTGGAAAAGAGTGAATTTTAAAAAATACCAGTCTTATCATATAACTCCCTTGCTTAAAATGGTCAGTGTTTTCCAGTTCCTTTAAGATAGTGTCACATTCCCTAACTCGGCCTGCAAAGCATCCCTATTTGGGGCTCAAGCCTCTGTAGGGGATTCTACATCCTCTGCTACCTTGAGACCTTTGCATATTCTGATCCCCCATCCAGACCACTCTTCCCACCCTCCACTCTTCACCTTCCCTAGCTGACTCTTACTCATTCTTCAGGCTTCACCTAGGAAGCTATTTTCTATGACAAGTTTCCCAGACACCTGGACCAGTTTCAAGGGTCCCTAGATGCCTTCCCATGGCACCATTTAATTGTTATGTCCACCTTCAAACACCAAGGCCTCTAGAGCAGAACTCACTTAGCACAGCACCTGGCACACAAGAAGACCTCAAAAAGAGGGGCTGAGTGAGTTAAAAATGAAATGGACACCATTTGAAATGGCTAAAGAGGTTTAACTAGGATAATATAGGGAGAGGGGGGAGCTCCCTAAGAAAATCTCTCCAGTCAGTTTTAGTCCCGGAGAACGTTCTCCTTCCTCCTTGACCCATGCTCTGCAGGCAGTGGGCACATACTCAATTCTGCCAAGGTGTTTGAAACCATCTTGCATCACCTCCCTGAGCTCTTGGGTCTCACTTGTCTCTTGTTTTTAGAGCACTTCATTGGCAGTCACTGCAAAGTGTCAACCGTCTTTTTTTTTGGCCTTGTGGCAATGTTTTTCTGAGCATTCTTAGTCACTCGTTTTCCCTCTTCCTTCTCTTTTGCTTGTAACATCTTTGTGTAGATCTTCTTGTTCCTTCTCGATAACTCACCTCCTTTGTGGCGTTCGCTGAACCAGCTCTTTGCAGAAGGTTCACGTGGAGGAAGGCCCAGGGCTAGTCAAGGTTTTAATGTGTGGTTATTTTTTTGCCACTTTAAAAAATACCTGGCACATGAGAGAATATATAAAATATAAAATGTGTATCTAAGATAAAGAAGAAAATAGAACAAAGACCAGTGCACCTGGCCCTCAGGTTACAAAATCAGGCATTACCACCATCTTTGGGGTCCTTGGAGTACCCCTGGCCCAGGCCACCACAATCCTAAACATGTGCTCTCTAATCACCTCTCATTCCTCACAGATTTTCAATATCTTTTTAAATCCCTACATGTTATATTAACTAGCATCATACATACTTTGACTTTCAAAGAAGTGGTCGTACGCTCTATGTCATCTTCTGTGATTTGCTTTTATTAGTCAACATATTGGAGAGGTCGCTCCAAGCCGGAGAAAGTGTGACACGTGTTAGTCATTCTCCCTGCTGCCCAGCATTCCACACAATTTATCTCTTCATTCTTCTGTTAAAGACGTTGTACTGTCCCCAGGCTCTGCGGATGTTATCTATTTAGACTATCTAGAACAACTATGCTGGGCCCGTGTCCGGGAGTCCACCTGGCATGTGCTCCTCGCAGAACTGCTGGACGTGCCTGAAGTCAGCCCTGCCAGAGGATCGCAAGCCGCTTTCCAAAGTGCTGCACATCGACACTCCAAACCTCAGAAATGGCCAACTGCTCTCTTTCTCGTCTTCCATATTTTTGTCAGTTTTCACCAACAGCGAGTGGACAATGGTGGACATAGGGAAAAGACCCCCTGTTCTCCTTCAAGCTATTTTCTGCCTATATGGCTTGAGGATGGGGTTCCATATTCATCCCCACCTCCTTTTTCTCCACTCAGAGAGGCAGTTGCACCCCATTCCTGATCCTGCAAGCAAGGTGCTTTCATTTCACAGTGCGGGTGTCTGCTCTTTCTGTGGCCCCTCCAAGCCCTCTCTTCCCTGCCCCGTTCATGGCTCCTCTCCCACTTGCTGGCTCAGCATGTCAGCTGCCTCTAGCTTATTTGAAGATCATACTGTTTATTTTTCTGATTTGGGAAAGAAAAAGAAATGCCAACTTAATGTCACTATCTTTAAATAGAAAGCCCCTGAGCCTCTTAAAAGTCTCAATCCCCCAGCCTCGTCCTAGGTTCCCTGCCCTGGCATTTCCAGTGTGACCCTGGGCATCTGGATGTTTAAAAATCACTCCAGGTGATTGGAATAGAGAGCCTGTTGCACATGTATGACATGAAAACTCTACTTTTCACCTAAGTCTTATTCTTCCTATGACTTTTCAATTGAGAACTAATCTTTTATGAGGTGTAAAATATACTGACATTCCCAAGTTCTGCTCCAATCTTTTTCTCCTTTTTATACAGAACTTGTTATTTATTTACCAATTGTGTATCTCAATCTGTATCTGGTGTAACAAATTAACATTTTATTTATTTATTTATTTTTATTGGGGAATTGGGGAAGGGGAACAGTGTTGGGGAATTGGGGAAAGGAAACAGCCAAGTTGTTGTCCTTCAGTCTTAGTTGTGGAGGGCGCAGCTAGCTCAGCTCCAAGTCCAGTCACCATCCGGCTGCCCATCCGCAGTTCAAGGCCACTCAGCTCAAGGTGCCCTGTTCAATCTTAGTTGCGGGTGGGTGTAGCCCACCATCCCATGCGGGAGTTGAACCGGCAACCTTGTTGTTAGGAGCACGTGCTCTTACCAGCTGAGCCATCCTGCCACCTGTTGGCAGCTCAGCTCAGGCGCAGCTCACTGGCCCATGTGGAAATTGAACCGGTGACCCTGTTGCTCAGAGCTCACACTCTTAACCAACTGGGCCACTCAGCCAGCCAACATTTTATTTTTATTTACTCAAATAACTGGGCTTCTATCATTAATGAGGTCATCAATGACTTGGATTCTTTCTTACATGTTTCCTGACAACAGGAGATCTTCCACATGCCTGCTCACTCACCATGGACATGGATTAAATACTAAAGTCCTTGACACCCCACGATGCAGCCCATGTGGCTGTCCTGACACCATCTTGGTTTCCCATCCTTGAGCCTGGAGAGGCAGGCTGTGTGAACACGTGGCCATTTGTGCCATCTGAGTTTATGAGAATTGAAATCTCAGCCTGTGTCAGGCGGTGGGATGGGGTGGGGAGAGGTGCTTAATTTGTGGTGTCCCATCAATTTATCTTTTATTCATCCTGGAAAGATAAGAAGCTCTCATCAAAAGAAATATATTCCTCCCCCTTACCCTTCTGTTCAGTCCCCCTATCTCTCCCCTTCTTCGTTTCATCCTTCTCTCTATCCTAGACCTTGCTTGCCCCTTCCTGTGATGCCAAAAAAGGAAGGAGAGGTGAAGCCGAAGGTAGGGCGTTCACAATGCGAAGGTGCAGTCAACTGTACCCAATGGAGGAGCACTGAAATAGGAGTCTTGAATTGGGACTTCCGGTAAGATGGCGGAATAGACAGATGCTGTGCCGACTACCTCCCAGGGTCACACAAAAATTACAAATAATTTATAAGATATTCAACCTCGGAAGTTCCCTGGACTCTAGATGAACAGAACCTCTAAACGAAGGACTTAAAGAGGAGGCCAGTCAAGTCCGGTAGGAGGGGCGGAGATGAGAGAGGGCGAACCCCGTGAAGGTCACCTCAGCGGTGGGGAGGCTTCTCCGGTTGGGGGCGAGACCCTCCGGCCCCACACTGCGCTCACCACCCCAGAGTTACGTTGCCGGGAAGAGGAGTTCTATGATAGCTGGAAGGAGAAAATAGTGAGGACTCTCTTTGCTCAGCTCAGTGAGGCTGGGGGTGGCTGGAGAAATAGTGAAGCCAGCAAACCGACTCGCTCACTGGTGAGCACTCACCCGGTTCCTGGTGGAGGGAGCAGCTTTCTGAGCGGAGCCCAGGAGCCTCCGGGAGGACTGAACTGAATGCCTTTGGCGCAGGAGCTGGAGGTTTTTGGAACCATTGTTCCCCTGGTGTAGAGCTTCCGCGCTGGTGGTGCACAGGAGGCTGCCATTTTTTCAGGGCTGGGCCCTCCCACACAGGCTCAGGTCTGAGACTGCATTGGTCTGCTGGAATTGGTACAGGAGTGCCTGTGTGCGTGTGCGCATGCGCATGCAGCCTTGGATCCCCACCCTCCATACTGTTTGTGCTGCGTAGCCAGGGAAACGCCAGGCAAGCGCGCTCTGACGACAACAGACCCGGAAATGCACGACTCGCCTTAGGTCCCTGACTTCCGCACTGCGTATGCAGAGTTGTTGCTTAGCAAGTGGTCTGCAGTGCAGATTACAGCGGGCAGACAGCCCCTCCTTTTTTTTTTTCTTTTTTTCTCTTTTTCCTTTTTTTCCCTCTCTCCCTTTTTCTCTTTTTTCTTTTTCTTTTTCTTTCTTTTCTTTTTTCTTTTTTCTTTCTAGATGATCTAATACATCAAAGCAATCAGAGCAACAGCCAGTATGAAGAAACAAAGAAACATGTTCCAAGTAAAAGATCAGAAGAACCTCAAGAAATGCAACTAAATGAAACACAGGTATCCAACATTTCAGAGACAGAGTTTAGAACAATGATGATAAGAATGTTTCAGGAACTTAAGGAGGACATAAAGAAGGATATAGAAATCATAAA